>NW_022280066.1:4511884-4526977 GCF_004355925.1 Anarrhichthys ocellatus | reverse complement strand
TGTGTGTGTGTGTGTGTGTGTGTGTGTGTGTGTGTGTGTGTGTGTGTCTGTGTGTGCGCGCGGGGGCTTTTCGTCAGTTATCGTCTCATGCCGGGTGAGTCTCATTTGCTCGGATTTTCAACAGCAATTTGTTGCATCACACCCATTAAAAACAACACCAGAGTTTCATCATGAAAGTGTTTTATTTAGTTCTTTGTCTCCTTTTGTACTCTGGCCGCTGAAGCCGTTCCTTCACAGGCCGCATGTGAATCATCTGTGTTTTTTTTTTTCTTACTCCTCGTCCCTCCTTCACATTCTTTTCTGCACTTACATCGTGTACTGCATCACAGTCCCTCATTTGCCCCCTCTCTGTGCTCTCCACACACATCCCCCCCCCCCCCCCCCACCCCTCTCATGCCCCTATCTCCCAACTCCTCCCCTCTGCCTCTGGCTCATTAGGCCTGGATGCCATGCTTCTTTCACTGAGTGCCCATTTGTGGATTACTCACCAAGAAGTCATGTGGCACAATTGAATTACCAGTGGTTACAGAGGCTTCACTTACTGCTTTTTGACCAGCCAATGGCAGCCAAAGGGTTCCACGGTCCCCGCCGCACAAAGAGAACCTTCTGCAGTTCGTCGCCCTCGTTGCCCCCGAGGCTGCTGCTGCTGCTGCTGCTCCAAACGTCGACTTATTGTTTGTTTCCTGTGACGTCCTTCCCAGACAGGAGAATCGTATACATGCGTATAAGAAAATAAACTCTGCAAGCAGCCCAGGGCATATGTTATGTCTACTATTAGTTTTACGGTAATCCATTTGACCAGTTTTACAGGTTCAATGATGAACCTCAGGTGTGTTTTATAGGGCTGTTTTCTCCCTACGATTTTTCTCCTTGACAGCACATTATGCAGTGGTGGTTAACTGGCCTCTGTCCAGCAGATGTTCAGTCTGAAGGAATTCTACATGTAAAGATTTCACATGCAGCTGTATGTAACCAAGCACCTCATAAGACAAGTCTCTCAACCTATTTGTGCTTTAATATTTCATAGATTGGCACGAAACACAAAGTACAGCCAAATCTGATGGGAAGAATAATTTTGTAGATATCTAGTCATAAGCCGAAGTATTGGCACAATTAAAAATTTGAGCCGATGATGGTGCCAGGCAAAAAAGTCAGTGCGTCACCAAAGTTGTTAGAATTAATCCTGAGGGGGACCATGGACGTCTGTATCAAATTTCATGGTAATGCATCCAATAGATTCCACTCTGGACCAAAGTGGTGGAACGGCCAACTATCCAACAGACCGTCAATGCCGAGAGCCGAGAGGCTAGTGTGGCTAAAGACCGGGCAGAGCGACAGAGAGAGAGAGACCTGAGCAGGGCCCTCAGACTTTTTATTACCTGCTCATTTCCTTTTACAAATTGACAAATCTATATTCATAGCGCTGCTACTAAAATAAATAGTCCTTTAAAGGTTAATGAAAGAGCTCTGGCGCTCTCCCGCTACCATCGCCAGCACCCGGGCCCACCACTGGCTGCCATGGCAATGCACCCACTGTTGATTTATGCTGCAGATAATCAGGAGCAAAGATGACAGAGCCCACAGGTGTGAACACAAACACATGCAGTCACACACATTCCTACGTGCACTCACGTGCGCGTGCAATCTCCCGCTCACTCAGTGCTAAAAAAAAAACCTAAAAACTCATTATCAAGTGGTTTTGCTTCCTAGATTTAATATCCAATTTGGCAAGTCCAATCACCGTCCTTCATTCTCATTCAGACTGGCAACTTGGCTGACTCTCTGTCCAGATACACTTTCTCTCGTCAAAACATGAACACACACACACACGCGCACGCGCGTGCGCCTGTCGCCTGCCAAGCATGAAGCCCCGCCTCTGTTAGTCTGCAGAAACAAGCTGCGTTTCTCTTTGTTGTGGAGAAAGGCAGAGCCAGTGCACAGAGGTTCTTCTTCCTCTTCATCACCAGGCTGTCTGCAACCCACTAATCCTGATAGGAGGCTGCCTTCACCTCGGGGTCCCATTGAGTGTGTGAAACTAATCCAGCCAAATGGGTTTCATCAAGTGAAATGGAAAGGTAATGATACCTCTGGCACTCTGGGCCCCTGAATGTCTCCTCCACTCTTTTTCTTCGCTCCCTCTCCTTTCCTGCTGCCATGTACCGAGAGGTTTCTGGTTCCCCGCTGAGCAAGGGTGGGGTCTGGCTTTGACAAGTGCTCCATACTACAATATTCACACACTTAAGAGGTGCACGGACAACCGAAGAGAGCTGCAGCCTCATCCTTCCATCTGACAACCCATATTCACCCCCCCCCCTCCATTACTTCCCAAAGGACTTACTGCGGGGTCACTTGGCTGAGACTCCACACACCAACAGACAGACGCAGGCACACACGCATACACACACACACGCTCTCACCGACGCACACACTCGCAAGTGACATCACCAGATGGATGATGGGGGCCACTGCAAGGCCGAGGGCTCCTCTTTCATCGGACCAGTTTGTCTTAAAAGTGCACACTCCCCTAGCACACACTGTGACACACACACACACCCACACCACCGCACGCTGCCAAAACGTGCAAAACCCAAAGTCTGCAACCCCAACAGTAAAAATGATGGATGGCAGGCGTGAAACACGACCTTTCTTTTTGCATTTTCCTGTCACTCTCTTTCTCCACCCCCTTGCAGTCCACCTGCATGTCTGATTGAATTGTGGAAATGTTCCACCAAGAAACAAAAAGCGGTGGACCTGAGGAAAGTAAATATCTGCTACGAGTACGTTCTGGCGTGAGTGTATTGTTCGCATGTTCATATATATGCGTGGAGGGTGGAGACGGGGGATTTGATATGGTGGGAGGGTCGTAGGTTCTCAGATATTCCCCACAGCTCAAGTATGCTACCCCGTATTGACCCAATCAGTCATGTTACAAATGTGTTCATTCCAATTCATTTTAACGGGATAGCTTATTATTGAACTAATGTTAATATAGTTGTGAAAATCTCTTTTTCATACAGTACTTGTTGTGGTTAAGTTTGCATTCATACTACTAATCATTTATGCATTCCTTTCAGCAAACTATTTCAACCATTAATTCAATATTCTACCTATTTTAAGCACTTATCCATTACTAACTATTTGAACAATTTATCTGTTACTTTAGCCAATTATCTCAACCATATATCCAATCTTTTAGCTCACTATATATATCCATTACTTTAGCTAACAATTTTAGCCATTTATCAATTACGTTAGCAAACTATTTTAACTTTTTATCAATTCCTTTAGCTATTTTCTACAGTACTGATTATTTTAATCTGTTTCAACTTCTCTGCTAACTAATGTTCACAAACTTGCAGGACGTGTGTGTGTGTGTGTGTTCAGGTGTTATTGATGACTCACTGTTTATATATACTTTAAATCAAGTCATCATTTCTATTTTTTTTTAATTATTAGAGCTACTCCACAATCTCATGCGAACCCCCTGGCAACTGCAGAAGACATTTATAAGGAACTACACCTGCTGCTGTCTCCAGTGTGGCTATTTACACTAACAAACAGGTGTACTGGTACCTGGGGTACCAGTACACCTGGTTGGGAATCTCTGCTCCGAGTGAAACCACATTACATCCCAGATGGACTGTGCAATCATGCTTTAAGTGTTACTTACTTGCTGTATTGGAGATTTAGGTGAGGCGGGTATTGAACGCACCCTTGCGTTCCGGATGTGCACATGAGCCGTAATATTTTTGTGTCATATTTCGCCGACGAGGATGGAATTTCTCCACGTTCCCCTCAAAGTCGTGAGATTTCATGGAGGCAGATAAAGTCAGGGAGAAAAACAAAGAGTGGTGGGAGCCAGGAGCTTGTGAACTCTCCTCCCTACAAACACCTCACATACCAAAACCATCACACACACACACACACACACACACGACAGACTCATTATCAGTCCTCCCACATGGGCACTCACACACATACACATGTTCACACACAAAAAACACGGACCATCAATCACTCTCATGAAATATGTCTGCGTTCTGATTTTTCCACCTCTTTGCTTGAAGTGCACATTTTTTTTCACCTCGCCTCGGGGATTCATGAGTGTTTCATCGGTGAGTTTAATAAATGATAAACAAGTGAAGTGCAATCGTATTCACACCAATCAAACGTTCAATACTGCAGCCAGTTGAGAAGTGCTTAAAGGTGCAGTTCCTCTAAACGACTGCTGACTCCCACAGAAAGTATACGCATCGATGTCAAAAGCCCAACTCTCTGATTCTGTGTTCCATTTACAAGTTCTACATGGAGACATGCTCATGGATCTGTTTGTTTTTTTTGACTGGTATCTCAGCCTCTCACACCACCAGTTCTACTCAGACTCTATCTCTTTTTGCTCAAATTATCATGGACTGGTATTATTAGCTAACAAATATGACGGCAACCCAAATCTGAGCTTTGAAGTCAATTCAGAACTCTCTTTAAAGCACAACTTACTGTCTTGAAGATGAACTGAAAATGAGTTGATTATTTACGACGGTCTCAATCCATCACGCAGCAAGGAGTAACGATAAGAGGCACTGAATGGGGAGAAGATTCTTTGGGGCCGCATGGATAAACAAGGGCCCCGTAACATGCCCAACAAAGATGTACTGTGGCAGACCCAGAGCCAGAAAACGCATGTGTCTGCACTGACAAAGATGTTTGCCCACACTAAAACCCCTAATCGGAAAATATTACAATCATTTTTTTGTCTTCTGTGTCACCAGGTCAAACCTCCTTTCTGTCCGCTCTTGCTCTCAACTTGCTCTTTACTGTATTTAACCAAATTCACTGTTTTTATGATCGTTACGTTGTCTTACAAAAAACAAGAATACAGGTTAATGGCAATACCTCTTGTGTAATCCGCTGCAATGACATTTACTGTAAAATAAGTGATAAAGAGGATTAGAGGCGATGATAATCCACTCTGAAGACCGTATTTTTGGGATATTCTTGTTGTGAATGCAGTCTAAATGAGCTGTTATCACGAGGGCCCGGAATGTTCCCAGGTCCCGTTCACCAACCTGTCACTCAAGGCTACCTGCTCATGAGCGGCCTTCCCACCGGATCAAACTGCATCCTTCCTCCTCGCTCCCTTCCTCAGCGTCACTTCCACCAGTCGAGAATCAAAGTGTTCTTTTGTGAAGCCTTTAAATTGCCAAGGCCTCACATCCCCGACCATGCAACCCTCCAGAGTAAAGAGGGAGCGCCGGAGCTCCAATGCAGAGTATCACAATAAACCTCCCCCACCCCCGAACTCTGGTCCCTGGCCAAGCCTCAGATATTTCACTTTTGTCGACAAGACAGTTTTCATTCCAACACGTACCCCCCCCCCCCCCCTTTGCTGCACCGCTCTCTTTCTCTATCTCCTCACTTACAAACCATCCATCCCCATGTGTGCAATGCTGCGCGCACAAATGACTCGGATTGTGAATCATCACAGATGTTTTGTTGGACGTTCACGCATTAGAGAATTGTGGTTGCATATGGGGTCCACTGCTTGACATGCTTTACACACATGGAAGTCTTTACATGCAGCGGAGGGAAAAAAAAACAGTTTTAGGGTCTGAGCCACTCGAGGCCACAGGATCGAAATGTGGGATCTTGGAAAAAGCTACACCAAAAAAAAAAATATGGAATGATGTGCTCGTAAAGGAAAAGTTCCCATTTGTTCTGCATTTGAATTTCTGTTGTCCCCTATTTCCACTTTCACTGCTCGCCACCTGGCATGTGCTCATCCGTGACCATCGTGATGACAACCCTGAGAAATGTATCTGCATTTGCCTTTTCCATCACTTTTCATATCCCTCCTCCTCCTCCTTTGTCTCTCCATCATCCCTTCCCTCCGCAGAAACAGATGATGAAAAGAGGACTCTTATCTCTCTGTCTCTGAATGAAAAGAGCTGTCCTTATTGTGTTTGATGTGGTGTGGGGAGCGACCCTGTACTTATCTATGCTACCAGCCTCGAGCTGGGTGAATAAAGGAGTCCAGGCTCGCAGTCACTTGGGCTGCGATTACATTAGCCAGCTGTCCACATGTCTCTAATTCAACCTGTGTTCCTCCGCCCACGGACCACGTTCAGCCCGCCTCACAACAGCCTTGACTGAGCATGGCATTCTTCACCAGGAATCTCCATGATCTCATTACTGAACGAAGGTGTCTGGAACGGTGCAGCTGATTAGCTCCGATGACCTTTGGTTTGTTTTTTCCGGGTGCTGAGGAGAGAGACAATGTGTGTGATGTCCACTGGTCATATTTGTGAGCCCTGGGATGCACGATTTTCCTCTTTACAAACCAGTTGATCGGTGTTGGCCCCGTACATCCACACGCATCAGACCAAGTATCGTTTATTTAACATGATTTCTACCCGGGGCTGTTTCGACGAAACGGAAAGAATAATAACGTATCGGGGAGACTCGAGCTAAACCGTCTCATATCGTTAGTGTTACTGTATTCTCAACAGGCCCACCGCACCCCGGGTCCTCTGTTGGCTCGTGGGCTGATTTGCGCAGCTGGGATGAGCGGGTGGGACGGTCCACGGAGAGAGTGCAGACGGCTACTTGGACGGCTTTATCAACTGTGAGTAATGGGTCCTCTCTGATGTGCTCAGGAAGACTGCCGATTAACCCCACCTTCAATCCCTCCATACTCCACTCATCCAACTCCCTCGGTCCCAGATCTCTAAACAATGGCCCCTGACCAACTGTTACCCTATGAGTCTGGATCTATCTATCTACAGTATCCATCTATCCATCTATCCATGTATCCATGTATTCATCTATCCATCCATGTATCCATCCATGTATCTATCCGTCTATCCATCTATCCATCCTCCAAGCCACAGCTGCCTTGGCCCCAGCTCTCTTTAGGGAGGATGGGAGTAATTACGTGATGCAATAAAAAAACAACACTGTGTTGGATTACGCTGGACGTGCTCTGACCCAACTCTGTCAGAATTTCTTATTTAATTTCTGGCCTGTTCTGCCTGCCAGAGGAGAAGGAGTACCATCTGCACCTTCTAGCACAGCTCCCCTGTGATCTGGCACAAGCTGCAAATCATGGTCTAAGTGGGAAACGATCGACTCACGTGAGCCATGTTATGTTATGGGAGGGGGCGTACGTGTAATTATGCACAGTGCCAATGTTTTTATCATTCTCTCCTTTTGGAATATTTATATTCCAAATATGTGAATATTTATTAGGTATGGAAAAGGTGAGGACACGTTTGTACGTGCCAAATTAATTGCGGTTGAGGTATGGATAGGGTTGAGGTCAGGGAAAGATGATGGTTAGGGTTAAAGGTGTAAGACCAGTCACATACCAGGTCTTTGACCGGATGCAAATTCTGGTATCTTGTGTGAAAGTCCGAGGCTACGTCCACACTAATAAGATTTAGTTTTACACTTACTACACACCCATCCATCCCATCCAGCTCCTTGCCCGAACTTTTCCCTTTGCTACACATAGGGCCCGCTTTTCTATCTTCTCCTTTTTGACTTTTACGCAATACCACCTTTAATTAAACACCACATCTACACAAAAGTTACATCATCAGATGTTTGTTAGTGCACACGTGTGTTTCACTGGCAAACATGAGGTCAAACTAGGGGTAGACGTAATGAATTTACTCTCGTTAGCTGACTGTAACAAAGTAGTTTTTTGTTGGTTTGCACATGGATGTAATAAGAGGGCTGACATTTCAAGCACAATCAAATGGGCTGTGGTTCTAATAAACATTAGTGTACCTCGGCATTGTTAGAGCAATGTTACATAGCTAATTGCTAATTGCATGTGGAGTTCATGTTGTTGACATGTCCACGCTGTTTGCTTTGGTGGTGTTTATTCTACTGTTGATTCTAGAAGTTTCAGGCGCCGTGGTGTCCACAGCTCGTTTGGTTAGTTGTCAATCATTGTTGTTGACTTGTAAAGTCGTGTCTCTTGTCTGGTTTATTCATGAGAGGCCACACTGAGGAAGGCATTCGTAAATGTATATAATTGACAATCAGCTCACTGACTGTAGAGTACTCTTGATGTTGACATTTAATGCAGTCTATTTTGTAGCCTCTTTACTTTAACACCCAGCTTTTTACTTTTACTTAAGTACATTTTTTTTAACTTTTACTTAGTTTTACTTGAGTACAATACTCTAGTAATCTATCCACCTCGTAAAACATGCATGTACTGATCATGTTGTTATTTGCATTTAAACTGACTAACACCACCCCGACAGGAGCTCGCTGTCATAAATGAGTTAGTCCTTATATAATATTACCTGAGAGTGATTGATGAGTCTACTGGCAGACCGTGTATTGGTTCCTCCTCTCCATACTCCTTGTTAGTGTGTTCGTAGACACCGCTGGTTTCACTCACAGTGTGTATGCACACTGCCAGCGGATAAAGTGGTTCAGATGACGAAAGTCACAAAACCTCCTGGGTGCACAAACAGGAGCCGAACAAATGTCCAAGCACAAAACAAATATTATGCTATTGCAGTATTTCCCTGCACGTTAGAATACATTTTTGAGCAACAGCTTTGCGTTGAGAGTGCATTGGAATATATTGCTATTAGACATATAAAGACATTTGTCTAGTCTCGTGTAACCCTCTGGACATTTGGGTGTATATATATTTAACATAAACAGTATTTGAAGTGTCCACGTGTGTGTGGAGCAGAGACAGCTGTCTGGGCCTGGGAAACTGTAAGAAAGCGACACATTTTTTTCGCCGGCTTTAGTGCGATAGAGGCCCTGTGATTAAATCCTTCAGTGCGTAGAATTAATTTGGTGTTCCTTGACTCCCTGGCTCAGAGCAAAGGGCCATATGGCGCTTGCTGGCCACTGTGGGCCCTGAGAGACACAGCGCCAAGCCAGAGCTGAAGTATATTGAAGAACGGAGGAATGACTGTAACACTCTATACTGTATTGACTCTCAAAATCACCATCAGTTTCTAATTTCACATGCACAGATTTGTGGCAGACAGGGGCTCAGATTGCACAAAAAGCAGTGCTACGGGGTTGGATGTAGCAGGGAGTGTGATGTATGCAGATCCCACTGTTCTGATCACATTCAAAAGGAAAACACGGTCGGGAACCACTACTTTACGTTCATATATCTCAATATATCGCAGTATATTGAGTCGTAACCCCTGTATCATCACACGTATATTGCCAGATTCCTGTCAACACGCAGCCCTCGTTCAGTGGCCCCGCGACAACATCAATAACACTTGAGGAACGTCCCGGCCTCTTCTCCTGCCACGACGGTTATTGGCGTGGGCGCCCTGCTATGACAAGCGCTGCCTCCGTTTCAACACGCCGCGACTCGCACGTAGCGGACAGACACTTGACACCCTGACCTCAAGTCCTGAGGGAAAACGGTAGTGAGACGCTGGTGTCTCTGCTTCCCCAAAACTCAGCTGTCAAAGCACTACGATTGGCACTATTGGTCTTCGCTTAGAGGCAAATTTTTTTTATTCCATCAACCCACTGTTTGGTTTTTGTTTTTACTATGAAGATCGGTGAAGTGGTTGTTGATTTTTTTTGTATTTTCCATCATCGCTCTCTGATGCACCAGAGCTGACTGAAGAGTCCTCCATGCCAGAGTGGGTGTTGTAAATATAGATACGTTTGATTCCGGGGATAACAAGTTGAGGTGCCACCGAGCGTCACTGCCGTCCTCCCTCTGGTTGCTCCTGGCAACATCATCGTTTTCCTGAATGTCAGGAGAGCGAGAGACGGTGCCGGGTGTCTGATCATGACGGAGCGAACCGACTACATGCCTGGAAACAATGCAATTATCTCCTGCGTCATCTCGCACCGGCGATGATGGAGATTGAAATGTGTTAGTCGTGTGTTGTACAGTATGTCGTGCATCGATCAGTTGGATCACGGGCGGCTTTCAGGTTTGCACATGAATCCAAAGTGGAAATACGATGCATTTATCAATCTCTCGCTTTCTTTTTCTCCTCACAAATCTCTCCTGGGCCATTTGGTAATTTAGTGAATTTTCCCCTCGCTGACTCGAGGCTCAATGAAGTCCTTTTTTGTTCTTCTGCGAGACATAAATCATCTCATTAAGACATCTTTTGTTGCAAGTGGCATCTTTATCTGAACCTCGTTCTCTCAATTTCTCTCTCTTTATCCCGTTCTCCTCTGCAAGCAATCTAAAGCGCTCCTCTGGGACGCTGGCTCTGCTGTAATTCAGGAGTAGATTAAGAGAAGATATGGTATCTGAAGGCAGCAGGCCTGACGGAGACTGCGAGTCGAGAGGCAAAGAGAGAAGGAGGAAGACGGAAACGGAGACAGGCGGGGATTGATGGCTGCAGATCTCCTGGTATAGTGAGTGGATCAGATAAGGAAGGAAGAGAAAGAGACAGACATCGATGGATTCAGTCTTAGTTAATGGCCCACAGGGACAAAGTTAGACCAGAGCCGCTCAGTTCCTCTTAGTCTTAAAGACTCTCTGTTAATCAGACATCATACAGTTTCTCCTGCAGGGCCCTTCCGATGCTCGGCCCCAGGGCCAACATCACAAGCTCCACATTGTCACACAGGATGTACGCGTTATAGCCGTAAAAAAAGCACCACACATCATATGATGATAACGGACATCCCAGATAAGAAATAAACTGCCTGAAATAGCTGAATTCAAGGAACTGGGATGGCAGACGTAATGGGAGGACAAGACACGGAGCCACCACCAGGTCATGGGCTATGAAAAGAAAGCGCTCATGTGGGCATCAGTTGTTGTGACACAATTCCCTTCTTCTCCAGTACATTCTTTCAAGTGATCTAAATATGTCTGAAGTTTCCTTTGTCCGACCAATCCGAGCTTTGTCGACCGTATTAAGAATGGGCAAGTCATCCTCTGCAAGTTTCATTAAAAATGAATAGAATACAATATGGCAGAAAGCACAAATGGGATCAAAACAGCTGTGCGGGTTGTTGTTAGTTGACTTACTGACGAACAGGTGGAAGTAAACAAGCCGTTATTACTCGTAGTGGTTGAAGTACGTCTACTCAAGTACTGCACTTAAAGCTACTACGAGAAACTTTCATTTTGTGTAGATTTCGGCGGCCCCTGTGGACGCAAGTGGTAGTGTTTCCGGGCACCAGAGTCTCTTTTAGAAAACCTCTCATTTTACTGCAGCAGGGTCCGACAGTCCTGGTTCTGGTTCTCCTTCTGCCTTCCTTCCCTCCAGGGGGCCCAGCGATACGGCCTGGGCCTCCAGCAGCGTGGAGTCGGCTCAGCTCCTGGCCTGAGGAGGAGACGCTGCTGCCGGGCGCTAAGCTCTGCAACTGTATAGAATGAGCTAATCTACTCGCTGGTGGTCTCGCTTACTTTTGTCAGTCATACAGAGGCATCAGTATTAACTTTATACTGTCTCATAACCAGTTGAAAGTTCCTCACAGTCACTTTAACTCCAAATGTTTTGTTATAACTTTGGGAGCACAAGCGTCTTTAACTCTACTTTTTGGTTATGATGACACAGCTTCTAAATGAATAATGACGTGAAACAAAATGGAAGTCTGGTCTAATTACCAGGCTACAGGTATGAATGACTTCCCTGTTAAATCATCACAATGCGCTCATCGGGATTGTTCAGGTGCATTAGTTTTGCCAGCGGGCAACCACCGCAAAACCTTAATCTGCGCAGCTTGAAGCGGCTCGCTCTGCTTGTCCTCTCGTTGGGCCCTGTGTGTCTCTGACAGCCGGGACACAGGAACAGTTGGAGAACAGCTGGAGAACGGTTCTGCCGGCTGTGTCCCGTCGCAGCTCGGCACCGCTTGCCTCCGAGATCGTCGTTGGAGGCAGAGACAGGAAGCTGTCGGACTGTCGAGCAGCGGACACACCGGTGGATCGTCTGCTGTGGTCGTGACAACATCAAACAGACGTGCTGTCATGTCGTGCTGTGACTGAAGCTGAAGTGGTGCGCGCATTCAAAGAAACTCTGTTATTTAATGTCTGTATTCGGCTTGTAGCAGCATCACGGTACCACGTTATTAAACTGACTGACACTGTGATGATACTGATGAAATTATGAATGATACCTAACCCTAATCTATTTGTGAATCTCACATTTCGGCTTTGATACAATGCGGTAAATCTTGTAGTGATATGCACAACACCTTCGCCAGCCTGCGAACTGGATCAATGCTGCATGCTGGGTAACACAGAACAAAACCAAAAACAAATCTCCCATTTGAATTATCTCTGATAATACAAAGATGCACTTTCCCCCATGAAAGTGGTTCTACCCATCCTAATGCTGTGCACCGCACTGTCCAAACATCACGGTAACACGATGACACAGTCGGCCCCCAGCAGGCAGCACCCTCTCTCCTCCACTCTCGCCCTGTTTCTCATGGAGGGGGGCTCCCACACCCCCAGTAACAGGTTTGATTGGAAAGCATCTAGCCCCCGGCAACCAATCCCCCAGCAGTACCGCATACACACACACACACACACATAGACAAACACACTCACACAGCGTTTCCGTGGCAACTGTGGTGCAGGGGGTAGACGGAATGATTTGGTCGGAGCGAGCCAGACTATGGTGATGAGGGGACGAGGCCTCCACCAGAGAGCTGGAGGGGGAGGGGGGCACTAGGGAAAGGCTTTGTAAACTGTTTTGATGTAAGAATTTATTTGTTTTCAAGGTCCAAAAACGTGGATTGGATCCCAACTGGGCATTTTAATAATGATTAAAGGACAAGTGAGTAAACGAGCCACACGGAAAATGTGTCTGCAAAGTTATTAACTCACCTCATGAACACGTATCCTTGAGTACCTCGTCTCACTTTTGATTTTGTCCGGGTTCTGTTTGCTTTTGTAAAACTGTGTTGCTGCTCTTCCTCCTCTTTTGAACAGGCGATTTTAAAAACAGGGCCGTGATGGCCGACTATCTGGCAGTCTGGCTTGTTCTACTTGAAGCCGGATGTCGCACAGCTTCCAAAAACTGGGCTTTTTGGAGATTACTGAATCTGAACCAGTTCTCTCTGGTTACTGGAATGGGATTAACTGCTGCTGCATGTATGTGTGTGTGTGTGTGTGTGTGTGTGTGTGTGTGTGTATGTGTGTGTGTGTGTGTGTGTGTGTGTGTGTGTGTGTGTGTGTGTTTGTGTGTGTGGTGTGCATGTTTATGTATCCATGCACATATCCATGTGTGAAAAAAAAAAAGTAGGCGGGCGAGTTAAAGAGAGAGAGAGAGAGAGAAATAACTTGTGTGTTCGTGCTTTCCCAGCATCCTTTGTTGTGTGGCCTGATAAATGTGGCTCAGCCCAGAGTCGTCCGTTTTTTAATCTTGCCGCCATTTTGTTGTCTGGTGTCTGCGGCTCTTCTCTATCTTTCTCGTGGCAGTCAGCTTAACTTCCCAGAATGGTTACCATAGCAACACTGACAGAGGTTTATCAGTGGCCATGGCGACGGCTGATGCACCGAGATGTGTCTTGGTCTTCTGTGGATGCAGGGGTGTTGGGAGAGATGGGGGGAGGGGGGGCTGGTGATGGTAGCCACACCTTGATGAGGAGGATGGTTGAACGGTGCGTGAGACGATATCCAAGTTGAACATTTTAAACTCTTTTAATTGATTTTCCTTCCAGTTCACCAGTCTGTTCTGCTTGGTGGTTTATTTTATTTGTTTATTATATTTTATTTATTAACAGCAGTGGGGACGTGCACGCGTGAGTGGAGGTGAAGCATGAGACGAGCTCATTTCTGTGTGTGTGTGCGTGTGTGTGTGTGTGTGTGTGCGTGTGTGTGTGTGTGTGACAGCTCAACTTTTCACCAATCAGCGCCGTCTGGTCTTAAGAGAATTGCCTCTCCACTGAGGTGAGAATTCTCAAATCAATTTCTCCTTCATTTTCCCTCCACCTGAAATGGATGGGATTTTTTTTTCTTCTCTTTTTTTTTTTCCTCTCTGCAGCCGAATTGTAATGTAAAAAGCGTTTGGTTTAAATACTGCTATTGATGGAGGCGTAATCAAACATTCATGAGGGAGAGGGATCTAGGGAGAAGCAGAGAATCTAGGTCATGGATGCGCTGGCAAGTCACAGAGACTGCTGCTTCGCTGAGTACGCCGCTCTCTCTCTCTCTCTTTCACTATGTATTCTCCTCTTTGTCGTCTCCTCTCCCTCTTTCCTCCACCCCCTCGTCTCCTCTCTCTCTCTCTCCCCTCTTCACCCCCCTCTTCCTCTCCTCTCATTTGTATTCCTCTCCTCCTTCCCTCCTCTCATCTTCTGCCCTCTCATCTCCCCACAGCTCCATCCTCTCCTGCACCTTGTGTTTTTCACTCCTATTGGCATATTTTTGTTCCCTTTTTTCCGGAGTGCAACTTCAATAAAACATACACGTTGTCGGGCCTTTGTTTTTTTTTTTTCTTGAGACGCTATCGCCATCGATCTCAGGGAATCAGGAAATCCTAAAAAGCGCCTGCATCCACGCATAACTACAGTTTAACGCCCACAGACAGCCGAGCCGATAGCTCATAGTAATGACCGTCTTGACCGTCATCAGTCAGGGAGAAGGTCATGTTGTCAGTGCTTTTACAACCATCTCCAAGCCAACTGTGGCGCACTGAGCAACACATCAGCAGAGGCTGACCTTGTGTGTGTGTGTGTGTGTGTGTGTGTGTGTGTGTGTGTGTCACCGAGGACGAGACAGACTGTAGAAACATCAGGAAAAGAGAGATGCTCCAGAGGGAGGAAGTCTTGATCTGCCTGCCTAAAATAGTTAGTTTGTTGCAACTGTAACAACTTTAACATCAGGGAACACGGTCCAGAAGAAGCAGAATAATTAAAAATCCAGCTTTGGAACATCACTTCATGCAGTTCTTTAAATTCTCCTCAACATTTTTAACACACACCATCCATAAGCCTCAGACCAGCATCGGCAGTTTGCCGTGGGTGATGCTGTAGACAGAACAGTAGGACAAACCGGGTGAAATGCTGGAGATGGTTTTGTGACAGCAGAGATTGCAACCCAGTGAAAATGTTAGAAAAGGGTGTGTGTGTGTGTGTGTGTGTGTGTGTGTGTGTGTGTGTGTGTGTGTG
>NW_022280066.1:4497297-4511874 GCF_004355925.1 Anarrhichthys ocellatus | reverse complement strand
GTGTGTGTGTGTGTGTGTGTGTGTGTGTGTGTGTGTGTGTGTGTGTGCGTGTGTGTGTGTGTGTGTGTGTGTGTGTGTGTGTGTGTGTGTGTGTGTGCGTGCGTGCGTGCGTGCGTGCGTGCGTGCGTGCGTGCGTGCGTGCGCGCATGCGCGTGCGTGCGTGTGTGTGCGCGCGTACGGATCATAATTTATTAGCAGGTATGCGTGTTTGCATGTCTTCCTCTGTGGGCCTGTTGATTTTTAATTCTGGTCCCACAAGAACCTAAATCCCTGGATCTCTCCATCATCCCACCCCCCGCCCTTCCTTCCCCCCTCGGGTATTAGAGGGTCCGAATCAACCGGCCGCTAACCCTAACCCCCCCAACCCCAGAATTGAACTCTCTCCAGCTAATCCATTTGTATGTTTTCAATTACATATCGGGGGCTGGGGAGCAAGTGGACAGTAAGCTCTCTGGCCTCTGCTTGGAAAATCCTGTCCCCGCGTGACCTAAATATCAAGCTAAAGAAGATGGAGAGAGAGGGCAGGGGGGAGAGAGATGTATCTGGGGGGGGGGTAAAACAAAAGCAAAAAAAGCAAAAAATAGGTCACATATTTCCCATTCGCACGCCACAGAATTGGATTGCGCTGGGGAGAAATAATCACGGTCATGTTTGAATCCGACAGGCAGATTGCCGGACCGCCGCTCCTCTCAGTCATCCAGGACGAGCCAACTGGCTGGAGGGATGAGTCAGTTTTCTGTGGCGAGCTGCGGTGGAGTCACACACTCCCATGTTGGGTTGAATGTGAACCTCCAGACGGCAGAAAATCGGAGGGATGTAAGCCCAGGATCCCCAGCTTGTGGAGGTGCGTCTGAATGACTTTTGCACATAAGAAGAAATGGCACGTGTTGAAAGAAATCCATAAAGTATTACACGCTTGAGATTGCTGGGGCCGAGCGGTGGCTGCCACATCAGATCTTTCCGTTATTTTCAAAATCCCTCAACGCGATTATTATTTTCTCATTTTAATCTCGCTCCTCCTCTCCCTCCATCTTCTTCGTCTGGCTCTCAGTCTGGCTTTCACTCCTCTGTCCCGTCTCGTCTCTGTTTGGGTGGAAACCGCTCTAAGGCTCGGAAAGACCTGGAGTCGAACCCGTCGCCTCACCTCACCCCGCCATCCTTTTCTCCCCTCGATCCCTCCCGCCTCTTGCCTCACAGCCTGATGAAGAGTGGCCTTGACAGGCTCATCAATAACAGAAGGGGAGATTAATTAAACGCACCTCCAGCTTCAGCCCACAGCTCTTTATGTTTAAGAATTAGATGTCTCCCCCCCCCCCCTTCATCCACACATTTCAATCTAATAATCATAATAATCATCTTAAAGCCTTTCTCTTCTTTTTTTCCCCTCTTCTTCGGTGCCAGGGTTGTATCTGACACCAGTGCTGCTCCTTCCATCAACCAGTCCTGAAGGCTGGACTTTAATAAAAGTCACGTCACATCAAGCAGAGCAGCATCTGTGGAGCAGACAGGCGCGAAAAGCAAAAAAAAGAAGAGAGCAACCCCCCCCCAGATACGCAGCAACAGAGTCAGAGGGGTGGGAAGCAGAGGAGAGCAGGAGTGACTCTCCTCTTCGTCTTTTCCCATGTTTACCTCGCTGTTTGTCTCTGCGCGGCACAGCGGACCTTTTGACCTCTGCATCAAATTCAGTGCGAGTATCTGTTTCGTGGGTAGAACACAAACTAAGTGACACGTTTCTGTGTGTCCGCCACCTGTGCTTCCTCTCTTTAGAAGAGGCCAGTGATGATGACTGCGGAGGAGGTGAGACCTTGAATGTCCCCATGAAGTCGCAGTGTTTTGTTTTTTTCCACTGTGGATGTAAATTGGTGACAAATGAATGAGGAAGCGTGAAAATCAATTACAGTGCAGGTCTTACAACTTCTTAAACCCGAGCGAAGACCATTTGGGGTTCCATCGAAAAAGTTTAGCGTACAAGTGTCGTACAATGCACTTCTCAGGAACAAATAAAATGAATGTTACACACATGTTATATACTCAGTTAAAGAAAACAGTATGGGCAACAATATCCTGCAAGCCATTTTTACATGCTCCAAACACAATTCTACTTAACTAATATTTCAACTAGAAGATTTACCACAATATCACGTATTTTTCGCCATGAGCCCGCCGTCTACGCACACTGGTCTGAGCTAACAACACAAAGCTAAAAGCTAACACGGACAACCAATATATCAGAAAGCAAGATAATTCGACACAGATTCCAGCGATATCTTCAAAATGTCTCTCCGTGAAACCATTACAGAGCTATGAGCAAACAAGCACCAGAACCACAAACCGCTTTATCAATAATAAAGGAGGGTTCATTGACTGAAATCGACCAATGGGCTGCTGAGTTAGGTCTACATGGACACAGAGAAACTGCAGGCAGACGAGACCGCTCCATGGATCACAGACACAAAATGGGCTCATAGAGGATTCTAGCTCTCAAAATGATGCCAAACTGCTGTATTTGGATAGATTGAACACTAATAGTGATAAAACAAGTGAAATATATAGTTATATAGCATATAAAATTACAATGGAACAGCTGGTTCCAAAATGACCATTTTGGTGACCTCGCCTGACCTCTCTGTACTAAAACCTCTCTAATTTTGTTCTGCTTCACTTTATCAAAGTCATACTTTGCACAGAGACTTTTCACATATTGTGCTATGATTTGGGAGAGGTTTTAGACTTGCCACTGCATCATTCCAAAGAAATAATAACAATAAAAGTGCTTTTTTCAGGTGAACCTGAAACTTTTCAATTTGAGCTGTGTGCCATCTTCATTTACTCTTAACCAGTAACATATACACTGATATTTACACATCTGAACAAATCTCACAAGTGTTCCCTTTATTATAACATCACAATTATTCAAATAGAACTTGAAGTTGCAGAAATACATTCTTTTTAGTATGGGTATGCAATTTTCGAGCAGAGGCCTAAAAATAGGGCTAGTGTTAAAAAGGCATCGGCGTGTATGTTCGACTGCTGGCATGTAAGTGCACGTTGTTGTCGTTTACACAAAGATGACAGGGTGCCAGGGCCCGGCCCCTACTTCCTGTGACTCATCCACCAAATGCCTCGATATCGGTATGCAACAATATTGTAGGGTGGCATGGATATATTGTGGATAAAATGACCAAGTGGGTAAAGGCAAAAAAAGTTCAGAAAATGACATCACTTACAAACCAGGAAAAGATTACACTTATGCCATGTTAGGATATTCCGATATCCAAAAAAGAGGACATCCAGGCTTATGACGATAAGACGAGCCTTTTCCTCAGAGGAATGCTTTAATGAATTGGCTAAACAATCTCACCACTTTGTCCATTAGTAGCTGTTCTGGAGCTTTTGTTCACATTACATGATCTTTATTAGCAGATGGCCCGGTTAGAATTCCCATTTTTCTGAACATTTTAAGGACTTCTCCATGTTGACAAAACAGGTCAAATTTAATGGAAATAGAACCTTCAATCTCAATTTAAATGTAATTACCACAACAGTAGAATTAATGTTAGTATTATTTACATTTCTGTTTAATTGATTATTAATTAAACTGCAGATCTGATTGATCATCGCAGTGGAAAGAATCCCTTATTACTGATTGATTAACATTTGAACTGTGTGTCCGATGGCTTATGAAGCGAGAAAAGTAAGGACCCGTTATTATTATTCATTAATCTGGGTTTAATCTTTTGGATTTATTGATGAATCGTTTCCTCTGCAAAATGTCAAAGAACGGTTAGTCTTCAAATGTCGTGATTCGTCTGACCCAACAGTCCAGTGTAGGACAGAAAAATCCTCACTTCCTGCCCGTCACATTCAATAATGACCTGTCGGTGATGACTTATTAAAAAGGGATACCAAATATGTCAGTGCTGCATCATTAAGAATCCTTTAATCACATTTCAACAGCACTGAACATCAATAAGGCAGAGCGAGAAACGGCAGATCCTTTTAAGGACGGTTAATTCCCGATGAGGCGTCCGGAGGGAACAGGTGGGCCTGAGTTCTGCCTCTCAGGTGGTGTCGGGGGGGTAATGGCCGTCCTGAGAGAGAGTCGGCGTGACCTCGCGGCCCCTCTCCTCCGGCTACGAGGCCAATTAGATGAACACTGGGTAATGACAGCGGTGGCTTTGTTTCTCTCCGTGTGATAGATAGAGCGCTTACAGTCATGCCAATGTCTGTGTGTGTATGTGTGTGTGTGTGTGTGTATGTGTGTGTGTGTGTGTGTGTGTGTGTGTGTGTGTATACGCTCCCCTCAATGGAGGCCAAGCCCTCGCCACCTGCTCAGGAAGCCTTTTTAGTGCAACGTGTGTCAAATGATGACATTAGCACTCCTGATAGACCACTGGCTCTCTGGCTGACAGTGTGGCGCAGCCTCGGGTCTGCCGTTGGAGTTTGCGAGCCAGCTTTGTCACCGAAATCAAATCAGTCACGCTTCATGGGTCCTCTATTAGAACAGGCCATTTCAATAAAAACGTGAATGCCTCCCACTTTGACCACTTTGGAAACGCCAACGCTTAGGTTTATTGCGAATAAAGAGTATATACCCACGGGCTCTCTCATGGGTGGGAGACCTTTGAAACGTATACACATTCTTACACACACACACACACACACACACACACACACAAAGGCACCCCTAGGCAGCTAAGTAGCTAAGCAGGGTGCTTAGCAGAACCAACAGCAGGGGAAGGGAAAACAAACACAGGGGCCGCCAGTAAATCACCTCCATCCGCAGCAGCTCACCGGGGATTGGACGGCACCGGGAGGCCCTGTGAGAAACCGCAACGCAGTCGGACTCCCAGGGCCTGGGAGTCCGACGAGGGGGACCCGCAGTCCTGGAGAACGAGCCAGAGAAAATATCGGGAGTGATTGATTGATCGGAAGGCAGAAAGAGGAGACTCACAGTACCCGAAACCCTTCGGCTCAGCCCAGCTCATTTTTCCGGGCAGGAGGAAGACGAGGGAGGAAGGCAGGATGGGTGGAGAAGAGCGGAAGAAAGATGGGGACACGGTCGCAGCTGTGCCAAATACCCCTCCACCCCACCGACCCCCTTCCCCTTCAACCCTCCTCCAATCCCCGTCATGCAGGAAGCGAGGCGTTTGCCCTTTGACCTGTCAGGAATGTTCACTTCCTCTGTCCCAGCAGCAGCCGCGGTAGTGGCGGAGCTCCCTGCCCGATGGAGTGGAGCCTGTGAAACAACAGTGACCTCCTCCTGCGGCACCCATCCATCTACGTGGGTGGATGTGTGGTGTGTACACACTTTCATGTCCACTGTTTTAAATCCACAATCTGATCACATAAGTCTGGGCCCGTGCCACACAAAGGGTGAATGGAAGCCTCTCATACGACGTGACGAGGAGCCTAGCCTGTCTCCGTGGCACACCGCCAGCCACCGAGTGAGGTGCTGTGCCTACGGTCCTGCGTGAGCTGCCTTTGGTAATGACTGCGAATGGGCTGTATCTATGGGCCATTACTCTATGGACTCAGCTGAGGCGTCGGGGGTAATGCTGACTAATGGAGAAGATCTTTTTCACGACTGATGAATGTTGTACCCCTCTGACGAGGCCGTCCCCGTCTCCCGATGCTTATTTGTTTATTTCCTAAGCAATGGCCATTAAAGAGTAAATTTAGTTGGCACAGAGCTGTAGATAGGTTGCTGTTGAGAGGAAGAGGAGAGTGTTTATTCCAGCTATTAAGCTGTGAATCTATTTTACAAACCAGACTGGAAATTAATTTGGGGTGGGAGGGGGGGTGCATTCACTCCATCGTAGCGGCGATATTGTTTTTCCTGCAGTGAGCATTTTGTTAATGAGACGAGCGGAGGGCAATATTGCACAGAGAGAAGTTATATAAGCTGACAATACAGTTGATTACCAATACTTGTGATACAGACTCAAGAGGAATTCCCTTTTAATACCTCATACATTAATATCAGAGTTATAAATGTGACCCCCCCGTTTCCCCTCCGCCCTCCCCCTCACTGACCATTTCTGGCCCTCAGGCACTTTTCAGGACGGCTCAGTTTCCTCTTAACACCTATTAATTCCAGATGAGACCCAAGTCTCTCCCCCTGACCACGGGCCCTGCCTCAAACTGCTCACGATTCAAAGCAGATGGCGGCGGACACAAGCTGCCGCGGACGCGCGTTCGCCGGGGGCCGAGGCGGGGTCCGCCGTTAGCCAGCCCGGGAATTCTCCTCCATTAAAGGAGCGGGGTAGAACATCGGCGGCCATTAAGCTGAGCTGTAGCTCGTATGCTGGAATAATAGTTTGATTTCAAAACACGGATCTTAAAATGCTGTTTTCTTTCTCGCCCAACAGAGTCTGTCCGTCACGATTGTAAATGTGGCGCGGCTCAGGTGTGATCTCATAAAGGTCCGGGGGTAATATGAAACAGAAGATTGAGGAGAACCCTACTTAACACACACACACACACACACACACACACACACATACACATTATTACACACACAGTCACGTTCAAGCTGCGCGATACTAAACGGCTCGTTTCTATATGTCTGATGTTTGCTCTAAAGCTGCCTTTCTCTCGGGAACTGTATGTGACACACATGTCATTAAACAGTAAGTGGACACAGGGTGTCGTGCCAAATTCCTGAATTAATTTATTGTCCTCAGGGCGGAGAAATCTCAGCGGTACTAAAACCAGTGAAAGCCATCCTAATAAAATGATAAGGTTTGGGTTAGGAGCACCTTAAGGTGAAGCAGGTGTCATTGCACGTATTACAGATTTAGAAGCCCTGAAGCTGGTGATTGAATCATATCATACATCATAAGTCTTCTAAGCTCTCTGAGGCTACTGCTGTCTCTGTCTTTGATGTGTTCAGTTACAATGATTGTAAGTGGTGTTCTCATTCATTGGAAAGATAGTTGACTTATTTATACCAGTCACTCTTAATGTTATTGTCGTTCCTGCAGACTCATTCAGACTAAAATCCGATTCCCCTTCTTGATTAGAGCAGCTAAAACATTGTATTAAGTTATCTTTCTCATTTCTCTATATTGACATATATATATAATATATGTGAAAGATGTCACTTGTGTGCTGACAAAGAATATTCACTCGACTCTGAAGTACCCTTCAGATCTTTGGAGCCTTTCAATGTCTTTCAGCTCATAGTTTGGGTTTTCTGGCCCACATAACCCTCCACCCTCACCGTTCACAGAGCGCCGGATTCTTTTTCCAAATTGCCAATGTTGCTTTGTACCTGCTGGATGTGTTTAATGTTAAACTGTGTGCTAAAAGTTGACATTCACAGCCCTTAAAAAATGTTTACCGTAACGTTAGCATGCTGGCCGGTGTGTTTTAGTGGCAAGGTTGTCAACAGATATTTACGTTTTTTGTCTGTGTTAGGAATTTACTGCTGGTGTGTGATGTCATCAAGAGTCAAATGAATGCTGGTTCGGCTGTAGGACCGATGTCAGCCCAAACCACATACTGACATTCCAGGCCTCTGTAGCTGTCGTGTTGTCGGGGGCCACCACCCTTCCCCTTAGTGTGATGCTGACGTGCTTGGGGTCCCTCCACCCGCTCTAATATCTGTTTACGTTGCTGTCTGTCCCGAGCATTCAGCAGCTAATCGGGTTCGCCCCGGCGCAAGCCCCCATCGTATCGTGAAGCGTGGCTTTCCTCCGTGACCTTTAGTGACTGGATGACCTTTCGTGACTGGATGACCTTTCGCCTTGTCCTTTTACACACGTACACTACCGCGCCTCCGCCTATAAAATGCGTTATGCAGTCCAGGACGCGGCTGCGCTGC
This sequence comes from Anarrhichthys ocellatus, assembly GCF_004355925.1. Classification (NCBI taxonomy): domain Eukaryota; kingdom Metazoa; phylum Chordata; class Actinopteri; order Perciformes; family Anarhichadidae; genus Anarrhichthys; species Anarrhichthys ocellatus. The sequence continues at coordinate 4,504,046 of NW_022280066.1, read as the reverse complement.
TGAAGAACAGAGTGATTGAGAACAGAGAGAAGCGGAGTGTGAGTGATTTGCTGCTTGTCTGGTTTCAATGGATATTCTCATATTTTGATCTATTATGTTGTCATCCCCGTGTCTGTCTCTTTTCTCTTTCACCCCCCGCCCCTCTCTATTTCTCTCATATCCCAACCTCCCCTACAGCGGTTTCTAATTAAGATTAGGCCCCAAAATGGAGGACAGCCAAAGATTTTCCTCTGGTGGGGGGAGGGGGGACACGTGATGTGATAAATTAGTGAGGATTAATAGGGTGTAATAAATAAATAGTAACGAGGCCAATAAAAAGATAGCATATCACATGTTTCCATGCAGACCCCCTGAGCTCATCCGAAGGGGAACTACAAGTTCAATCTTGATCAAATCCAGCTTCCCTCCATTAAACCATTAATTTTCAAATCAGTGGGGGACAATCATCTTTGGATAAGTCACCTCGTATAAAATGGCTATGACCTTTTTATACACCCCAAGGTTTGGAAGTCTGTGTTTGCGTGTGCATGTAGTCTGTTCCAAACAAATTTAAAGGAATATTTCAACATCACTTGGTTTCTTTCTGTCATAATGAGAAGATAATGTGCTTTGATTTACGAGGGGTTTCATTGCTTCTCCTACCGGGCCATGACCAGAAGCTTCCCACCAGTTCCGAAAACCCCAGTAAAACAGCTAATTGTCGTCTTTACAGTTTGGATTTCGTGTGGATTAACCTAACGAGATATAACATGTTGGTGACGAGGTTCTGGTGAATTTTGTTTCCTTTGAGAGGAGCACGGCTAGCTGTTTCCAGTCTTTGTGCTAAGCTAAGCTAACTGGTGCAGGTTATCTTCATATCCATCAGACAGACATGTCACGCATGCCACAACGAGCTGATTGCCATAATCACAGTAATTGTTTTCTTTGCTAGTCTGTAATGCCATCTCTTTATTTTCATAAATGTTTGTTTGATGACTCCTACATACCAAACCTTCCAGAATTAAGGATTGTGTCATTAAAAGTTTCTATATAAACTTTTATACGAAAAGCCTCCAAAATAGTTTCCTTGATGAAAGTTTTATTGCGACTCAGTAAATGTTTTTGAATCAAATGACCTCAACATGGAAATGTCCGTTTCTTTTCTGAGCTTGCTGTTTGCAGATGCTGTAAATCTACAGAGCTGCACCTTTTATAACTTCACTCCTTCACTTACAGAATGCACCTATAGGAGGCAGTTCCAGCCGCTGACGGTCTAATTACCTGCTAACTCTGTAAATCAAGCGCTCCGTTTGTCAACACAAATAGAGTGAAAGCGGTGCTTCAAAATCTGGCCGCCCACTATCACATTCAATGTTGAATTTAGACATATTTTGTCTGTCCTGAGATCTCCTCCTTCAATATCTTGTTTTTCGAAGGAGACGGTCGACACTTTATCTTCTCTTCATGTCAGTAACATATTCATCGGAACACATAAAATGCACCATTTGTTCCCTCTTGAAATGCTATTAATCTCGGTCCGCTCCGATGCCACCGAACTTCAGCCTTGAAATATGCTTTTCACTTTCGCCCTCAGACATTTTGGCTTCTGCTTGTGAACATATTCTGCAGCCCCCGTTTCTCTTCTGTGGATCGGAAAATACTTTGGTGAAGCTGTGACAGCCAAAGGTTCATTTTGATCAGCTGATAGCAGATGTTTCAAACAAAAACTAATTTAGAAAAACATCAGCCACACTAGTCTTTGCTGCTTTGCAGAGTTTTTGCACAATCCATTACTTAATTGCCTCCAACTTATCTGATTTGCCTCTTTCTCCAAAAGGAATACATTACAGTGTATTTAAAGTGAATACACATTGGTGTATGTTCACAGGCTTAGATTCTGAAGGAAAATGTTATGTTAACAAATGCATACGATGCTGACTGTGCCGCCCCAGGCTAGAGCAACAACACCGGCACATTGTGAACTGCGGGGTACTTCCGTTTAGTGCTTGTTACAGCGCGGTACCAAGGTGTTCCCTTGCCGAATCCTCTCATGCTAGCGGTGAGGATGTCTATTCATCAAAGCGGACTCCCTCACAGTGGAGTAGTTTTCACTGGAACCCCGACAGACCTATTTATCCAATCACACGCAGACAGGGAGCCTATACTTTCTCCTCATCATCATCATCATCACCATCTACTGCATGATGGGTCGGGACAAAGCGGAAGCTTTAAGAGGCGTGTATGTCAGCGCATCGCCTCCAAAAAGGAGGTCAGACGTATCTTTGCCACTCATTTGCAAGTATAAAAACGCTTTGATGCATGTGTGTTTCATTAGGTCGCAGTGAGGCCATGATTAGGCGGTATGAGGAGTGTTTTAGCTTCCGTGCGCAGTCCATTGATCGCGCTCTAAGCCCGGCTGCCGGCAGTGAGGTAATGGATGACGCCGCTGAGCAATATCTGAACCCCCTGACCCCGAGCCGGCATTGACCGACAGAGCAGGGAAGAGGATCAGAAAGCAGATATGGTTAGAGGGTTAGCCGCATACCATACATCCCAAAGACAGCAAACAGTCTCAGAGCTTAGAGACAAGAGGACACCAATCTAATTCAATTGTTATCACACAGGGTCCGGGATGGAGCAACTTGGCTGGGGGAAGGGGTGTTAGAGCAGCGGGATGAAGGGATGAGGAGGAGAAAGATGTGGGAGGATGATTGATTGAAATCACAGGATGGAGAAGATAAAAGATGGATGGCGGGATTTGCTGTTGTGGGTCAGAATGCGTCTCCCGGTTGAGGGTATTTTTGAAATGTGGATTTCAATCAATTTGCTCCCACAGGAATGTCCCGAGCTATGACATGAAATACGCTTTTTCATAACACAGAGTGGCAGTTGTGTCGAAATCCCGTCAAAGGGTCCGCTTGGATCAGAGGCGGGAGGCAGAGCAGCCCCCCCCCCCTCCCCCCCAAACACAGAAGATTTGTGTTGATCTAGCCTGCTCATGTTTCCCAATGTTTCCCCACTGTGGCTGACCACAGAGACAGTCCCCACGGTGGCCTCCCCCCCCCCCCCCCCCACCCCCCACCACCACTTCACCACCACCACCACCGCCATCTTGGATTCCACAACATAATTGGGACGAACCTGCACCAAGGAGTCACAATCATTATATTATATTAAAAACACTGAAAATGCTGATTAACTATACATCTGCTGTTAATCAAAATGAATTGTGCCAAAGGATGTTCAACCTTTTTTTCTTTTGTCCTGCTTACACAGAATTGACCCCCCCCCCCCCCTCTGGGAACTATTACGATACACGTTTTCAATCCAGCAAAGCAAACCCTGGCTATTCCAGTCCCATTCCACCGGTGCAGCCAATCTTGAAGGAAATGACAGCACCACATTTAGTTTTTGCTGAGCTCAAGGTTTTCCTACATGTCTAAAGAAAGAATCGGCATCTAAAGACAAGGGGGGAAGTGATGACAGTGAACTTGCTCGATAGGAAACTTTCTTTACTTGAGTCAGCTCCCGCAGTCGCATTCGAAACAGATTTCCTCATCGTGTGTCGTCCATTTAGACTGTCCGCGTTTAACCCTAGCTGTCCGCGGTGATTGGTGAGAAGTGACGGAGTCCGGTACGGCACACTTATCCTGTATTGATCAACAGATTGCTATCGTGTAGGGTTGCTCAATCACAGCACAGCACCGGGATGTTTTTGGAGCTCAGCATGGTTGGAAATTGTAGCATTTCTCTTGAATTATCACTTTTTCTGTTAGGCAATATAAACTCAACATTTCAAAATTAGGTTTTTTTGGAAACTGTTGATTGGAAACAGGGTTTCTCCGGGTTTTTTTCGCGTCACAATGGTTGACTGACATTCAAGACCCAGCGTTTCTAAGGGACACCATTTTCTGGTGTGTGCTATGACTACTAGAGCATGTCATATTCCACATGTCATGTACTGAGCTGTGGCTCAGGAGATGGAGTATTGGAAGATCCGCATGTCGACGTGTTCTTGGGAAAGATACTGAACCTCAAATCGCTCCCGAAGGCTGTGCCATCATCGTATGAGTTTGTGTGTGAATGGGTGAACGTTGACCTGCGCTGTAAAGCGCTTTGAGCGGCAGATTAGAAAGGCGCTTAAAAGTGAATTTAATTGCTGGATTAAATACCCAGACAACTGGCAATAACTACACTTTTTGACAATAACCGCTATGTTGTTTATGTTTTGTTATTGTAGTCGTTAAAACTTAATATCCATGGGAAGCAGAGGGATGGACATTATGTCGACGCTCATCAGCAATATCCTTTCAACTGTTTCCCGCAGTTTATTTACACTCAGTCTGGTGGTGAAATTAAGGTTAGAAGTTTGTCAGAGCTGCAATGCAGGCCTCCATTTCCTGTGTCATTACCAATCTTCATTCACTGAATTACTCTCTGTGATTTAAAGCTCTAATTAGGAAATGGAACAAGCTAAAGATATGACAAAACAATAACTTGCAGACAATGTTGTTTTTTTCTGTTTGCATTCAGCTATAAATAAATTGTTTTCTGTCGGGTTTAAAAACAGCCGGGGGCAAACTAACGGCCCTGTGAGTGTGTGTGTGTGTGTGTGTGTGTGTGTGTGTACTCTCTGCACATGCATTGCAAACTGAACATAGCGTTGATGGGGAGCTGCTCTTGTCCTTCCTTTTCCTGCGTGACACTGAGCAGTCGCCGCTGTGTTTACAGGAGCAGAGCAGCTCAGAGGCAGCAGAGGTGTCGCCGCCTGCCAAAGAGATCAAAACACACACGTGTGCGGATAACCGTTCGCTGACACTCGCACACGCACAAGACCAGCAGTGTTCAGCAATGCAATTTGGTAGCGCTCACTTTCAAACGCTGACAAAGTGTTGACCTGACATGTAGAGAAATGTATGCACCCATGACAGTCACACTCGGTTCTTGTGAGATTCACACACACATAAAGGATGTCAGAGATGTGTGGAACTAAAAAGTAAGCCAGCTCTGCATATGTTCTTATAATAACCACAAGGCCAAGTAAGGACACTTTTCTACTTTCCACAGTTACTTTATTACATAAAAACATGTTTCATAGATGATGGCGATCCCTACTTCATAATAACAAATGAAACAACCATACAATAAGTAAAAAGCTGGCACACATTTGGTAACGAACAAATACAAAATCCAAATACAGGTTGTTGGCTGCTTAAATCCATTTACTTATGTTTTCATCAAACAAATGATGATTTGTTGACATCAGTGATTGTCAGGAAACTCTTACAACTCAATAGGACTTCCTTCCACATCTAACAGACCAATGAAAGTTGTGCAATCGTCAAAACTATATTGTCTAAATAGCTTCAGCTGTATTGTGGTTTAGTGCCAGTTAGCAAATGTTAACATGCTAAAATGGGAAACTAAAATGCTCCACAAGGTGAACATTATTCCATCTTAACATCAGCATGTCTGCTTTGTCACTTTTTGACTAAACTAGTCACGATGTTGTATTTTTACCCTTCATCATGGTTCATTTTTGTCCCAACGTAGAAATGTTGTTTTACTAAGTTCGAGAAAGTTTCACTAACTTTAACAGGAAAGAGGATTACACAGTACCTTCTCCAATCAACCTACCGACGTGTTGAACACTGCAATAGCAAGAATGTGAATTCTCTTTGTTTTTATCCACACCAACTCAGCATCAAACGGAAGCATCGGTCTTGGACGAGAAGTGTCGACTTCTAATCGAAGTTTTCAGAAGAATTCTCCTCTGTGTGCGTGGATAACGGCCTCTGAATGGGACATTGATTAGCAACCAATGTGCTTTTTACACTATCATGCCTTTTATCCAAAGCCCCCTTTCAGCACCAGTTTACATGACTATTGAGAACACCATAGCATTTATAATAGATTTATCACTTGTGCTGGATGCCTCTGAAATAGACATTTGGACAAGAGGGCAGTCAGCTCGACTCTTTCCCTGGCTGACCCTCTGATGCGCCTAGTGATATAAAAAAACGATGATAATAAAGCATTTTACGTAAGAAGGAGATTGTACGGGATTATGGCGGTGGCAAATGTACACCGCTTGGCACATAAACACACTGTTAGCAGCGGAGGACAACAATGCAACAAGGCCAAACACACACACACACACACACACACACACACACACACAGAGATGTGATTTGGGTCAACCAGTAGTGGACCAAGGTTTTAATTCTGCTAATGACTAAAACCTGTCTGTCTCTTCTGCAGCCTTTACTACAGCTTGGTTCGGCCAAAGGTCACAATCTGAGGACGCACTCATCAGTAGGCCACTAGTTTCTGCTGCCGTTTTGGCTCCGACGATAAGCGAGATGAAAGGGAGGAGGGATGGAGTGACGGAGTGTCTCGTTTCCTCTCCACCAGCAGAGGAAACGCTGCTTGAGCAGGGGTGTGGGAACGCCAAAGCCAGCAGCTAGGGGCTCAGCGGGGCGCCGAAGGCCTCCTTGGCAGGATGCAAGCAAAGGGGATTGTGGGAAATTACACGGGATTAGAGCGGGCGTCTAATGCCCTCATCCAGCGGGACATTTTCATCAAGAAACGGGACTGTTGGACAGGCACAAAGAGAGAGAGAGAAACCTCAGCCGAAACTTTTTTTCTTCTCTCCAGCTCCCCAGGATTAGACCTTGCAGAAACCTTCTTTCTTCTACTTTGTGTTGCTTTTGCAAGCGGGCACCTCTTTGAGCAATATTGTCCGTGCACACGGAAAGACAGGATGGGGG
>NW_022280066.1:4416295-4497197 GCF_004355925.1 Anarrhichthys ocellatus | reverse complement strand
GGTAAACAAGAGAGGGAGAGTAATGAGGACACTGATGGGTGGAAGTCCTGCTGTTTCAGTTGTGATTGGGTTTGTGGGCCTTCACTACTACTATACCCTCCTTTTCCTTCCTCTCTCCATCACTCCACATGGGGGTTTGTAACAAGGTAGCTTTTGAGTCTTTGGCAGTCCCTAGTCCCTCACAGATCCCCCTGAATAATGAGAGTTTTATCTCCGGCCCTGAACTCATGGGGCATGTGTTTTTAGATTGGTTCCTCATTCCTAAAACTCTCGCTGGCTTTATAAAGAGGTATATGGAGAACAGAAATTACATGACCAAGAAATGAAAACCTAAATCAGAAGCAGAAACAGTTTATTTAGATAAGTTGGTCAAATCCACTGCAGTCTTTGTCAGGTTAGGCAAACTGTGGTGCCACAAGACATTACAGGCATTTAGCTCTACCGACACACAGAGACTTCAAAGTTGCGAGCCAGTCTCCTAAAAATGAATGCTGCGTTCCAAATCGCATACTTTTTTCACATTCAGAATGCATACAATTGGGCAGGATGTTCTCAAACACCGTTCGCAGCTAAACCTACGGAAAATAATGCATTTTAACTTGTATATTCCACGAAGTCTATTTGCATCATTTCAGTTGTTGCGTCAGCAGGCTTTAACTAAAGCGATTGTTGGACGCAAAAAGCTTCTGAAACCCCCTCTTTCACCCTTCCAAATAGTCAAAATAGGATAGCAATTTCATTAATTTTACGGAAGTAACAATTTGAGAAGCATATTTGTTGCATGCGGGAATGGCCAGGCATGCTTTTCTTCACACAACTTTGTCCTTCAAGTTCTGTGTGTACAACCGAGTGCCACACCATGATTGCCTTTGAGGAGCCATTGACCCCTTTTGGACAATTATCACATCTTGCCCTCTCCATTATGGCCGGCGTTTTACTGCGGCTTCAAATGGCTGCTCGGAACAGCCATAAACACTTTCATCTTCAGATGTCTTTGGAGGATATTTTGTACAAAATAGTTTCTTTCGAGCATGCCCCAGCCTTTATGACTTTTATACTGACTTTTTTTTTTTTTTTTTTTTTGATTAGCGGTGTCCATCAATGGCTGTTTGTCACTCAGTCAAAATTGTACCACCAGTCAGTTCCTTCTCTTCATCTGTACTGCCTGGTCTATGAGGTAAGGGAGTCCATAAAAGTGACAAAAAGGAGTTCAATCCCTGCCGCTTTTAAAGACAGCCAGTAAAAACAGATGGCTTTACTGCCACTTTGCTCATCCTAATGATTCGGGACACTTTAACGCACAGAGGAGAGAAAAAGAAAGCAAGCGTCAGTGTGCATTTCCTGTGGTTGGCAAGGGTGGAAAAACAGGAAGCCGCTCTGTTGAATGCTGTGGAAGAAACCACTAAGAAGCCATTCACTAACCTTTACATGTGGTTTACACCGCCATTAAATCAGGCTTGAACAATGCCTGTATAGACACGACTGCTCTGTTAATTAGTCGCGGCGAGATAATTGCAAGGTCACTGGATGTTATTGTGTGCAATCTGATTTAAAAAAAAAATGTCATTTCTGGCAAGGCGCTAACTACTAAGATGTTAGACCTTGAGAAATAATGGATTATTAAAAGGCTTTGCAGAGATATTCAACAAAGCATGAAACGTTAATCTTTTGAACGGGTTTTAAAAAAAATGTAAATGTAAATCTCCACATTTTAAAACCAGGACAGGAAAAGATCAGATAACATCCGTTGGCTTTTTTTTCCTTTTTTCTGCGATTGCCATGAATGCCATATTTCATAAACATCCAGAGGATATGCTTGAGATCCATTGCAGAACAAATCGATAAATCTGACTCTGCAGGACAACAAAGTCCCATTGAGATCTGACACTTGCGGGGATTTTCCTTTTCACTGATGCATTGTCTTTCTCTCTCTCTATCTAAACACTATGACCTTTTACTAAGCCCCGCCCCCTACTGTTACCATGGATATTATCAAATTTATACTTCCAAAAATACCAGAATATTCTAATACACTTGGTCACATTTTGCAGTATGCAAGCAAGCATGCTTTTCTAGCCTGTCTGACCCACAATCCATTATGCTGCAAATATAGATAGATAGATAGATAGATAGATAGATAGATAGATAGATAGATAGATAGATATGTACTTTATTCATCCCCAGGGGGAAATTTGTATGAGCAAGTTCAAGTTGCCCTGTTATGAGGACGTAGTATGTCCCAATAGAATGCATACTGCAAACAACATTACTTATTTTGCAAGCTTAGCTGCAGTATGTACTACAAGTAAAAAACAAAAATGGATGCGAACGCAGCTGTCTCAGCGTGAAGCTAGCAGAGTTAGCTAGGAAGAGAAAGATAGCAGGCTAGGCTAACTGGCTTCCCTTTCTTTGAGTGGAAGCTAATGCTCAGATATTGCACCAATCAAACTGCAGACAGAGCTCCACCTCCAGGAGAACACAGATGTAAGGGGCGCTGTCACTGCAGATAAATTAATAGAACAGAAATGTATTATTTATTGTAATTAGAATTCTGAGCAAATAAGTATATAAGTCAATCAATAGGTAAGACTACTGTATAATCATCCAAAAATGTATTTTAATATCAGTTTCACTTTAAAAATATACCTGGTGAAATATATCAGATATGAACGTAGCATTATTACGGTATGTAGTAAGCTATGTCTCTTTAGGGGCATTTAGTGAAATACACCACAGCCTATAGAGCTGTACTTTAAACACCACAGATAGCATGCTGCAACTGCCAACCAACACAAACTCCAGGTCGCATGATTCTGGCTCACTAATCTTTCCAAGAATCAACTACTGCAGGCGGCAGGACTTTGCAAAGCAGAACACCACTAATAGAGAATAGCCACAGAGGAGGACAGGGTACAGACAGTCTCAGCGTTTAAACCCAAAGACTGTGGTTCCTCTCTGTCTGCGTCCAGTGACGGCTCCCGCTCAACCCCACCCTGCTAAGTCCCCCATCTCCAGCAAGCTGCAAGTCCCGTCTACAGTAGGAGCAAGCGCTATACGAAGGGTGACAAATAGCTTGTGTTTTACAATGCATAACAAAGGTGATTAGTGGAAGCGCTAATTATCCTTTTTTGAGAAGCGTGGGGAGAGACCGCAGGCTGTGTCATAACTTTTCATTTATCGTTTGAATCTCATGTAACCCGTGGCTGGCAGGGGAACTAAAGTGAAGTCGCTTTTGGTTGTAGAGTTCTGTGTTGGCCACAAGTAACGCGTGGTTCTTCTACTTTGTTTAGGTATTTCCCTAAACTGTCCTCCGGTTTCTGGTTACACCAGTGACTTGGTTTCCCGCCTCAAAACCAGTGTGTTTAGCCATAACCCACACGGGGCGTCAAAGTGTAAAGCAGCCATAAAATAAACAGTGTAAGTTGCCCCGCCAGGCCAGCGACACAATATCAGCAGTTTTAGTCTTGAACGTACCTCACCTTTCATTTACCCCCCCCCCCCCCCCCACACACACACACACAGACACCCCTCCCCTGACAGAGTGAGAGGGAGTTTCACACATTCATCTCAAAACTGCGATTCAATTTGCATTGCATTGCTGCTGAGCAACGGAGTCATATCTGTTCATCATTCTCCAGTACAGGAAGTGACACACGCAGCAGTGACTTAAAGTTCATTGGTGTTGTTACCATGGCGACTTTGATCAGTTTGTTGAACCAAGATGTAAAAACAGTAAAGAAAAGGACATTTTAAAAAGAGAGAGATTCAATTCAATACAGGAGAGTTTAAAAAAGCTGCAGTGGGCAGTAACCACAAAACAACAAACATTGGCAATGGTAACTTCACACACACAGCGACATGTGAGTGCACTAAATATACAGCTTGTCCAGTGAAAAATCAACAGTGTCACAGCTGGCAGGCTGTTTGTTCTGCCCTGACAACAGTCAAGCTCTATAAACAACGCCGCAGTACAGCCGCTGCCCTACAACTCACACTGACACACACACAGCCACGCACACATCGCCCCAGCAGCCCACTTGTTTGCATTCCCTGCTGCATGACATCACCGCCCCGGGGTCAAAAGCCCCCCCCCCCCCTGACGCAAGCCAATTGGTGGGCTTTGGCAGAATTGCTGATCAGGTCCAAAGATCGCAAAGTTGTGCCAAGAGGTGACATCAGCGCGTGGAGCTCAGCCAGCGGCCGAGAGATGCGTGGATGACTCTAAAGCAACATCCTATTTACACACTCACACACACACGCACACACACACAGAGACATGTGATGTGGCCCTTCACTCCGTGCAGCTCATGTGGAGAAGAGGATGTGAAGCAGCTGAGAGTTAAGTTGTGTCATAAATAAAAAATGTGCTGTGGTTGAGCTTTGGGTCTCTGTTTCTTATTGACTCTTACTTCCACTATTTATGATGAGTTGACAGTATGAGTGGTGTGCTTTCACCCCCCAAAACACATGTATATAGTTTGTGCATGTGCCAGCAGCCATGCACACACTGTAGTTGTTCTACTGCTTTCCCCCAAAAATATTATTTTTTTTAAAGGCAAGCAGATTTTTCCTCCGATATTTAATGTTACACATCTAGTAACAGTGTTTCAGGGCCTCTAATAGACATTTGTAAAATGTTGTTTGCGGTTGGTTTTGCGTTGGTTACTTGAAAGCCCCGTACAATGTTGTAGTTCAGCTGAGTAAATGAAGTCCAAACCATCAAGAGAGACAGTAAGAGTGAGTCCCCTCTTGATGGGCAGTTGTTCTTATTACTTTGCTCCTCAAAAGCCAGTTCCTGGAGCGGATACAAAAAAAACTTGTATCCGCTCAAAGTGGGTCTGCTTCGCATTCAGATCTATTTGATTTTTCATCAGGGAAAGCACCCCCCCCCCCCCCCCCCCCCCCCTCGTCAAAATCACATTGATGAATCATTTGTCTTTCAAACGGTGGTTAACAAACTTTGACTAACCAGACTCCCGGAGAGCTTCCCACAAAGACTCCCAGGGAGCACAACAGGAGGCCACGTTTACTGCCTTAGCGATGTGGATAAAAGCCCGTACCAGCGGCCCCTGCAAGACTCCACAAAGACCCCTTGGGGGGTTAAGCTTTCTCTAAACTTGACTGTGTGCGGAACAAAAGGGCCTGGATGCTACTCAGCCATAGTGTTTTACTGACTGTTGACAATGGGCGGCGTAGCTCCTTTAAAGCTTATAATCTACTGTCTGCTGTATGAAGCTCAGAACTAAATACGCAAAGAGGATCTTCAATTCATTTCCATGCCGAAGAATCTTTCCAATTTAAAATCGTGACGTCTCTGACCTGAAAGTGATGATTTTTTTTTTGCCGTTGAAACACACATTTAAAAAGTGGCATGTGGGATTTGAGGATTTCGGTAAGCCAGTGTGTGTTTTCTGTCCCACACTGTCCCCTCCTCTGATGCAGCAAAGAAAGATTAAATTGTCTGTTAGTTTAAAGCTCCGTTAGTTTAGGGACTTTTTCACTCTTAGTCATAGCTGCATATTTACCCAAATTTTTGTCACAGTGGAGCCTGGAAAAGTAGGGGACTTTTCTTTCACCTACTGCTGTACCAACTGGAAATGCCACCGTAAAGAAGGACGAAAAAAAACACACTTCCTCTTTTTTGCTTTCGGTTTCCTGTATTTTTGAAATGGGGGCGTTTAACCCTCGAACTGAAAGAGACTCTGCTCATTAGATGGCGACAGACAATTCAACCCACATTTCACAAGAGCGCGGCCATTGTTGGGGCTGAGGGAAGCACAGAGTGTGGCAAGTCAGGGACGGGTGAGTGACGGGGCTTTAGAGCAAGGCTTCTGCTAGTCACTGTAAGTTACCGTCAACGCGTCTGACTGCCTGCCACCGATTCCATTGCACAAGAAAGAGCGAGAAATCCCATCAGACGGTACGATTATGTCTCACACACACTCATAGAAGAACCCAGTCATGTCATAGTTACACTCACCCTCACCCCTTTCCCTCCCTGCCTCTTTGCGGACTGGTTTGCCTGGTGATAGATGGTTTGGTTGGCAGGATACTGGGGGGGGGAGGAGACTGTGTGCCCTCTTGGCTGCTTGGCGAATCGGCTCTGACTCAGCTCTCTGGCATTGGAGCCAGTGGTGGGTGAAGTTCCTCTGACCGCTCGAAGGCTGCAGGGATCTATTAATACCAGTAGGATGAAACTAAATTCCCTTTCTATCCTTCATTTTATAGCTCAATCTTTTGCCTGAATACAAACCCATTCTTCAGTAAATTTGTCAAAAATATATCATCAGCCACGACAGAACCCAACATGACGTGTGTAATCCTGGAATATGAGATCCTCTTCATGTTATGAAACTCCCTAAATTCCCAGAAGTATTAACAAGGACGTGTACACACACAAGATGACATATTAAACATGCACAAGTACTTAGGATACATTGTGGCATTGCATTGCTTCTACTGAGATGTGATTGAGTCTCCTCTGACTTCTTCCCTGTGATTTTATCAGCTACTATAGTAGGTGGGGGACGAAGTCACTCATTGGTTTGGGGACTACGGTTTTGAAGCTTCGAGTTCGTCATTTTGGCCACCCCCATCTTGTTTTTATGGTGGCGCCGCTATCTTGTTTTTTTACAACCAGAAGTGACACAAAAGGGTGGAGCCAAGTACAACCGAACACTAGCGATTGAGACCATAATTACATATTTACCATGTTTACTAGTCTAATAATTCAAGTGAGAGAAGGGTCATTTTGTGATAGACTTGGATACAATCAGACTTCTTTTTACAAATAGTGGAGTCGCCCCCAGCAGGCCATTAGAAATAATAAAACATTTCCGGCACTGTCACTGGCAATGGCTTGACTTTTTGCCGTCTGGTGACATATGAGGACCCCTCACATCAAAGGTATATTCGAAAAATGAATCTGCCTTCATTGCATCTTCTCTTTTTTTATGTACCAACATGTATACGTTTTTGCAATACTTCCGCTTTTTCAAACTCCTGGAACTTCCACTTAAGTTTTGTTTTATGCATATTGAAAATGTGCTAAAAACAGATGGATGGAGAAATTCAGTACAAAGAGTCTATAGTCATTGCTGTGCTTGCCAAGTTCAGAAACTCACACAGTCGTATCTATTGCAAGCTCACCTAATCTTGTGGAAATCATCGGCCCCCATTCTTTTCAAAAATCAATTAAAACAGCTTGCAGAGACATACTGCTGCATTGAGGAACGTAATCCATCATTGTAAATGGGACAACTCAATTTGTTCCTCGCCCCCCCCCCCCAACACGACTGTATGAGACGACATTGATTGCAGTTACAGTATAATCCTGTCAACTGTAGTTTCATTCTGCCAGAAATGAATCTTGTCTGTCTTATCGTGCTGCCTCTTCACTGTCACCTAAAGTAAGTGTACCAGTGGGCCCTAACTGGAAATGAAAAACCAGTTATATTAAGTGTGGTAATAAGCAGGTGGGTGAAGTCCTGCTGGGAGAAATGACATGTTGTCTCATTTAACATGATGGATAGTATCTGTAGGTACGGCACTGTGTCTCTGTCAGCTGTTTGAAAAAGGATTTACTTCCTAAATGACAAATATCCTGCAGGACAGACAGCAGTTACTAGTTTCTGACGAATAAACAAAAAGTATTCCTCCTTAAAACACCTACTTTGTCTTGATGGTACTTGGGATATAATGTTTTTCACAAATTAAGCCTATTGATAGTGATCTGAGCTCAAGCTTGAAACTTCTATTACAACTTTTCTCGTCAGTAGATAAGCATTGGAATACCTTCAGGCAGCTGGCCATTATATTAGCCTATATCTGTTTACGCTGTATATTCTAACTGGTTATTGCACCTCATTGTTTTGGCAGCATTACAATACATTTTTTTATCTGTTATGTGATAAACGTCTCTGCCTTAATACGATTTCCCCCCGCCATGATGAAATATGTGTTGGAGCCGCACTGTAAAATATTTACCAAAGCACACCGCAGTCATCGTTCACCCCAAATGTTCTGTAAGTCATGAGAGTGATGAATGCTTCCAGGGAGCTGGTTTTTACTCTGTAGTAAGTGAGAAAAGGCCTGCAGCTCTGCGATCGGGAGTGGCAACTGATCGGGGATGAAGTCGACTTTGACCATAAAAGAAAATACCATGAATATCATATTGACCCTCGGCAGAGCGATCCCCATGGGTTTAAAGGTGTTGTAGGACTCCTGATGGCATATTCTTTTACACAACAGGATGGATATGTGGTTCTTGTCAGGTGTGTTTTCCCAGAATGCTTCACGATCCTGAAACTGCATTTAAGCCACTGGTGTTGACAAGGTTGAAAAACGATCCAAGAAGTCCAGTTTTTTTTTATGATTTTACAACACTGGAAAGTTATCCTGGCAGCAATTGTTTTATCTTCCGCTGTGACGATCGTGAGATAAAAATATAAATATGGCATTCACATTACGAAGTAATCCACCAGGAACGTGTTGAATGTACACCACTGCATCCCCTTGCCTATAAATGGGAGGGCTGCGTTTTTTAGGTTAAATTCGGTCATGCCATCAGCCTCTACAATGTTTAAGCTTTTTAAAAAAACATTTTCCTGAATAACTTTTGGGCAGAGAAGATAACTTTCCGTAACCAGCTACTTATTAGCTTTGGCAACTTATTTCAACATCAATTTACATGTATTATTTCAATTAAATTCAGGAAAATATACTTACGGCAGCCATCATGTTGATGGTTTACCATTTACAATGTCCTCTTCCATTGTTGTGGCACGTCAAACAACTGCTTATGAAGTCTGGGTCGATGGATTTGCCCAGAGTTTACAAGTAGTTCTCCAACTTTATGTGGCATTCCATTGTACTTTTCTGGTAGGAGGTTGGAAAGTTTCCAGTTCTGAGTTGTGTGGGACGCAGCATTAGACCCAGTGCTAATGTGACATGCTCACAATGACAAAGCCAACATGCTGATGTTTAGCAGGTACCGTGTTCACCATGTGCACCATATTTTGTATGTTAGCAGACTAGCATTCGCTAATTAATTACCAATTAACAAAGTACAGCTGAGGCTGATGGGATTTGGTCTTAAACCAAAAAGTAATGGACAAGTTAGCGCTACAAAAAAGTTAAGGGATCACTAAAGTCATTACGATTCATCCGGAAGGGAACATGAACGTGGACCAGATTTTAGAGCAGTTGAGATATTTCACTCAAAGCTACCAGTGCCAACCTCATGGTGGCTCTAGAGGAGAAGACAAAGAGATCAATAAATCAATAGGAGTGTTGTCAGGGGACCATGAATGTCTGTTCCAAAATTCATGACAATCCATCCGTCCGGTTGAGATATTTCAATCTGGACCAAACTGCTGGACCGGCCAAACCACGGACCGCCATTGCCAACCACAGAGCCACGACGCTAGCCTGGCTACAAACACAACCAGATGAAAACAGCAGCACTTCACTTTGTTCTCTTATCATATTGAGACATTTTCAGCATTTCTGTGGTTTTCTTCGATTTTCGAAACACAAATTGAAACCGACCTCGGTAGTTCCTCAAAAGTTTCTGCTCTGTTCCTCTGTCTCACTTCAAAAAACATTCTGGGGAATTGTTGCAGCAGAAACTGGGTATTTTGGTGATTCTGCACCTGAGAGAGAGAGAGAGAGAGAGAGAGAGAGAGAGAGAGAGAGGGAGAAAAAGGGGAGAAAGACCTGTGGGGTTTTCATCGCCCTTTATCTGACCGAGCCAGCTGTCGGGTTTCTTCTGTCTGTGGCTGCATACTCCTCTCTCCTTCCCTACTCTCAGTGAGACTCTTAACCAGCTCCACTGTAGTCAATGCCATGAGGCCATAAACAAGCTGCACATTGTGACTGTGGGAGAGTTGACGGCTTTCTGGTGTGGTTATATCGTGAATATTTTATTTTAACACCGGTAGCAGAGTCGAAACATTTCTCTGCGTCGCTCTGGAATTCAATCCAAGCTGCAGTACATGTGCCTGTGTTTTTCAGCGGGCTTTGATATGGAGAAGGCAGCGATGTGTTTTGACAGCTTTCAGACTGTGATGGAGAGGGAAAGAAAAGAGGGGGGGGGGGGGCAAATGGAGAGAAAAAAAGGGAGTGGGGGGAGGGGAGGTGGGTGTGGCAGAGAAGGAATCCTGGGCTGCTCAATGTCACACTAATGGAGGGCTGCAGGGGGAAAATGAAAAGGGGGTGGGGGAGGTTAGAAGGACAGGCTTATCAGTGTTTGTGAGGATGGAAGGGAGCCGGCTGCCTCGCCAGAACCACAACAGGATGGAGAAGTAATCCAAAGGGAAGAGAGAGCGACTGTGGTGCTCACGTTATAATTTGTACTGTCTTACACACATGCTCACATTATGTTGAGTAGGACTGCAGAAACGGCTCGGGGTGTATGGATATTTAATGAAACTAACACACACACACACATTCTCATCCTCCGCCAAATCTGCTCGCTAGCGCGCGGAGTCCAACGGAGGAGCAAGAGGAAAAGTAGGGCACGTCTGCAGATTTAATAAGGCAAAAAGAAAAAGAAAAACGCTGTACAACAAGCTTATGTTTTCTCCTCCAGCAGAGCTACTCTCTTCAAAAGACAGACTGCATTCTCTTCTGACGTGCAGCCGCAGAACCCCGCGTTATTGAGGCCATCTCGTAGGGTTTCTTTCGACTGTGGAACAAGTTTTTTTTTAGTTTTTTTTCGGTGGATACTTAACGGCGGGATGGAGGCCAGAGATGAGTCCCATCTACTGCATGCCGCCGTAATCACGTTTGATCGTTTTTAGAATGTAATCCCATTGAGTGGGCTTACAGTGTATTACATCTCAAAACCCCTTTTCATTTCCGATGTGTATTAGGTTCAGACACAATGCAATGTTGGGGGACAACTATTCAGGCATCATTAACTCGAGAGTCGTCCTCGTATTTGGGATCTGCAGGGGAGAGAAATGCTTGGAAAAAAAGCAGGAAATCTAAGTACTGCAATTAGCACAAAGTGCAAAAGTGACAGCGAAAAAAATCCATCATTAGGCCTGAGGGCGAATCAGCCGGAGGATCCACGGTACTAGTCCCTACATGGCTTTGAAAAGACGCTCTATTTTAGTTTGAGATGTGCTCAAGCTGATTTCACCTGGGGGGGATTCTGGTTGCTGAAAGAGGGGCACGCACTGTCCCTTTGGTAGGCCTAAAGAACACACCCGCATACGACAAAAGGCACAAGTGTAGATCCTTCACAGCAAGTGCACATACTCAAGAACTCAGTGAAGACTGGAGACGACACGGACAGCAATGTACCCAGAAACAGCCGAAAACGTGGCGAATTACATCTCGAGGTCCGTCACTGCTCCCTCACAAGACCTTCTTTACCGTTCGCAGCGGATTTTTTACATCAAGTTATTGCGTCCATAATTGATGACATGGGTTGTTTACAACAAGGTCGCCGTGCTTTACTGGGCCGGCGAGTGGCGACATGACTCGGGTGTTTGTTCGATAGGTGTTGGTAAGGCAGGATTTTCTAGAGTGGCTGCCAATTTGTTCGTCTTCATTCTCACGGCAGGGAATCACAGTGTGACAATGGTTGAAAAATCCAAAGTTTAGAAAATTTGAAAACTACGATTTTGATGGAAAACAATCTCGCCATCTGCTTCCATCCAGCTCGTCCTGAAGGTGGTTGTTTTACTTCCTCTTTGTCGCAGCATCTCTGCGTGAAATGCAATGACAGCCACGAACCAGCACTGTTACATAAAAGCACAATGTTTCATCTGTGTGTCAAATTTTAAAAAAAAGGCCCTTGTCATTAGGTGTGTTTTTGTTTCCCCCGTCTCAGCCTGAAATGAGAAATGCATCTCATCATGTCGACTTCGCAGGCGCCTGTCATTTTCACCCTGGGTGAGCTGGAGGAGTCGAGGGGGATGCAGATAGCGAGGCAGACTGGGGGGGGGGGGGGGATGAAAGATGAATGCTGTTCGGAGCGCATCTTGATTGCTGTCTGATTACAGCCCCTCCTGGTGGGACCGGCTCAGACTTTCTCTCACTCGCGCAAACCGCCGAGTTCATTAGAGGCCCGCTGAAATCAGATACGCACATCACCATCATGGTTGGGACATGGCACTCATACAGGATGTGCTCAAACATCCTCAGAGGCACTCTCAAAAGCAACTGGAGACACGCTGGTGTGTGCATGTCTGTGCTTTCCCAGCAGTATGCTTTGATGTAATGTATTCTAGTGCCTCGTGGGACTATACCAGTCGAAGCGCACTCAGCTTTCTCATGCTAAAACTGCATACATGTATTCTACCATGCGACTGGGTCTTTTTGTGTGTGTTGCCAGTGGTTTTATAATGGCTCTCTTCTTCGCCTCAGGTGGATGTGGATGGATCGAGACTCTCTCATCGGGAGGAGATGGAGGAAAGGAAGGATGTGTGTGTGTGTGTGTGTGTGTGTGTGTGTGTGTGTGTGTGTGTGTGGAAGAGAGAGAGAGTGCAGTCAAGCCGAACAGGCCTCATGGGGTTGAGAGGGGGGGATGGTGGAACGGTGTGGGGATGAATGGGTGGGGGTCTGGGGGCCCAATTCCATGCCATCGTATCCCACGGCGTGCCTCTAAAGTTACCCACTGTCTGTGGCGGCGGCCGACACTTCTCACATCACCACGTTCATTAAAGCACCACTGTAACCAGATAGCTTTAAGTGGACCCACACCGCCATCATATTTTGGTCGGTATGTACGCGGCCACTGAGCCACGCACACACACAAACACACACACACACACAGCACAGTGTTGCTCTCACCTCGACTCCTTCAGCCCCTATTAGCACCTCTAATCCTCTTCTCCAATGCTACAGTACGGGCCGCTTTATCACAGGTACGGTGTCGTTAATGAGAGATGAGAGGTGCCAACAAGGTAAATCCCTTATCACTAGCTTGAGAGCTGGCACCGTGACAACACTGCTGATGTCGGCCTGTGTCTTTGCTTCTGGAGAAAAAAAAAAAGGCAGAAAGGAAAAGGCTGAAGGAGTATGAGGGGAGTTCATTTTCTTTAGTTGGCACATGAGTCATACCGCGAAGCCTCGTCGCTTCCTGGAGTCACACTACACAGGCGTCACCATCCGTCTATCTCCTACAACTAGATTAAATTACAGTATGTAAAGACCTTTCGGTGTGCATGCCCTTGCTTTTGTGTCTGTGATTAAACAAGGCCAAACAGCTATTAAATGAGTAAGGCTGTGGATGTATTGATTTTCTGTCTCTGCCTCCCCCTCTCTCCCTCATGAAGGAAGCCTCACCTGAGCCTGTACGAGCCCCTGTACCCGAGGCGCTACTGGAGGCCGGAGCTGCCCAGCTTCTCCACGCCGCACCAGGGGAAGGGTCGCTACTGGTGGAGTCCCCAGAGGTACCAGGAGGTGGGGTCCACGTGGAGGGACACGTGCCGACTTCGAGTGGTCTTCCCTGGGAACACCGGCTTCTCAGATGTGTCCTCTAGTCTGAATGCGGGCTACTGCCACATCCGCCCCACCTTGGTGTAAGTAAACCACTGAAGCATGCCTCCATGCATGTGTGTGTGTGTGTGTGTGTGTGTGTGTGTTGACTTTGTGCCATGGCGTCCTGCTTTTGACGAGCCTCCTCTTTTAGGAGAAGTTGGCTGTCAGCACTCTGGGAGAGGCAGACGACAGACCGGTTAGTACTCAATCAGCATTCTGCCCGGCTTATCAGAGGCCAGGCGTGGAGCCACGGTCAGGAGCTCTCCTCACGCTGTCACCCTGCTTGTATGTCACTAAGGCCACATCTTCACACGTGGGGGCCATTTGGCCTGTCAGAAATAATAATGCCTACAGGGTCACCTGCTCTTCTGAGAGCATTCTGCCCGCCTCCTGTCAGTGCTGTGGTCGTCACTAACCTATAATGTCCGCCAAACAGCAGTCTAATAATGTAGAGAGAAACCGCAGGGGATGTAACAGGAAACTTATTATATGGGCCACATACAGTCAGCCACCCTTAGAATTTTGAGATATTTCCAATTATACTCCGCTACATTTCAGAGCAAAATAACTCTTTACATTTGCTTGACAGTCAGAGTTTGCAGTAACTTTTAAGGTCAGGGTCTCAACATGACTGAAAGTGATAAAAATTGACCTGATAATGGCTCCAGATGAAAATTCAGGAAATCAGCAAAGTTATTATAATTCTTCCTCTGGGCACGATGGATATCTGTATCAAATTTAACAGCAATCCAACCAATAAAGGTTGCTAAAACCCCAATGTAAACCTCGTGGTGGCTGCTTGTGTGGCAAAAAGAAAAGCTTAAATCTGTCACATCTCAGTGTCTACACTGACCCAGTACCTATTTTACAATCTGTCACTGAAATGTCTCTTCACAGTCCCCCCCACCTCCATCACCAACATACCAGTATATATAACTACCCTCTACCCCTCCAGCTACTCCACATCACCCTCCGCTGATAGCCCAGAGGATAATGACCTAAATGGATGGGCAGAGTAATGGTCTCCACGCCCCAGAGCATCGTGTCGTCAGGACAGCAGAATGGTCGTGAGCGTGCGGGTGTTCCCTGGTGCTGATGTGATTTTTACCGCTACAAGGCGACTTGTATAAAAGCAGAAGTATGGTGGTGTGATGTACTACTAGTGGGTCCTGGGGAGGGATTTTGAAAAAGAGTGAGGTCACAGTAAAAGAGGTCAAAATCAAGACAGAAAGAAAGAGGAAATGATAGAGAGGCGACAAATAAGAGTGCACAAAGAGAAAAAGTTGGGACCTTGAGAGGAAAGAAAAGTGACTTGATACATGGAGAGGAGAGTTCAGGAAGCGTAGCAGAGAGATAAAAAGAGACACTTGTGGAAAATGGCAGGAGATGGTTTTGAGCGAAAGGTAGAAAGATTGATGGTCGGGGGGGGGGGAAATGAGAGAGAGAAAAAAAAAGAAAGAGGTGGAAAGAGAGAAAAAGCCAGGGGGCTAATGGGCTCTTGGCTGATCAATCCAGAGTGATGGCCACTTTAGAGTGGGCCAGGCTGACAGATGGAGACCATCCCTCCGCTTTAGCTCTCCCCTGACTCTCGGGCAGGAACACATCAGCAAACCAACCCGCCGATCCTCCCCGGAGGGCATCCGACATCCCCAACACGCAACGCAGATACAGGGAGACGCGCTCGGGCCCAGCCGGGGTCTGCCACATCTCCCATTCCATTTATCGTGTGACAAACGTTCATATCAGGGGGGGGTCCATACTGTTATTCCTGACGTGGATGGGTTTGAATGAGTGCAGCATCAGTTGTAGATTGATTCTCCATAAGGATTGATCGGACTAAATGAGCTCTGGGATCGATTGCTGGAGGGCGCTGGAGGGTGAGTGAGTTACTACTCAGGCAGCCACATGGTACTTTTGCACACTTGACCTCAGTGAGCCGAGGAAGAGGAGAAACGGTTCCATTTATACAAGATTGCTGTATAAATCAGATGATGTGCTACCACGGCAAGAAAGACGCACATTTTCCACATGGCTGTGCAAACCCACAGCACGTGCACAGAAACGGACAAGAGTAATGAATGGAAAAAATGGGAAAATAGATGCTATTTAAAGAGTAGATGTTCTTACTGAATAAACAGGGATTGTGGAAATTTAATTATACTTTTTTAAAAATATACTGAAGACAATGCTGCAATCCACGGTGAAGCAACTACCCCTCCCACAACAGTGCCACCTTAGAAACACAACAGCCAACAATGTCAGATTTCTGTTTCACCCACGGCATCGCAAGTATAGCCCCGACATTACAGGTTGTTTACAATGTTGCACTGAAACCAAACAGGGGCCAAACAAGACAGCGGTGTCATAAATTGCACTCGGCTGGCCCTGTTAAAATAGATTAAAGGGAAGAAAGTGCAATCCAGTGACAGGCTGCTTGGACAGGGGGTGGATAGAGGGCTGCTATCAGCTCCTGGAGGACAGCAGAAGGGAGGAGGAGGACGACGACAGCCGCCGAGGTCTGCACTGATAGATATTCAGCAGACAGTGGCTTTCTGCTCTGGCTATCAGCGGGGAAGCTGCCACCGGGTCATGCTCGCAGACACACAAGCCTCTTATACTGCGCTGTCAACAGCTGCAAGACTCCAGTCGCCACTGTGTGCGCTTGTTTGCCACCACATGTGCGCTCATCTGTGCACACATGCATGTGTCACTCTCATTTTTTGTGTGTGTGTGCTAAATCGGCGCTTTGTACAATCCCGCGCGTTGTCCGTTCTGCCAATCCTCTTGCAAGGGAACGTCTCCGTTTCCCTCACCCAGCTGTCAGTCAGGGAGGCAGGCAGCAATGTGGTTCATCCCCCTAGACTCCGCTGGGGCTTAGATCCCTCACTTCCTGAGCCATGGAAAAGGGTCAAAGCACAAACCACAGATGGCAGAACCCGGGCCGAGCTTTGGAGAAATCCAAACTCTGCTCAGAGCTGGAGAGTTAGAAGGTCGAAAAGGCAGAGAGAGGGGAAAAAGAAATGGATCTGGCTGGAAACGAGGGAGGAAACTGAGCAGACAGGCTGGTTGTTTCCACAACCCAGCGCACACAAACACATACACACACATACACACACATACGCTGCAACACATCCATTAGGATTAAGCCAGAAACTGTGTTGCTTTACAGATCATGAGGTATTCTTTCACAGTATATTCATTTTCGTACCTAATTTCCAGGGTTAACTTTTAACAGTGTCGACTTAGCAGTGATGTGTATGCTGGTAGGATCACCAACACTCCTATATGTCTTTCTTTCCTGTGAATAGCTCCTTTGAGAAAAGAGGCTTCTAATCCATTGACATTTTGAAAAGCAAAGTCTGGCCTCCTGGTGCTTTGAGAAAATCACCTGCTGAGCTTTGTAATTGAATGGCGCTGTTCTGCTATTATTATCCCGGTTCACCTCCGAGCGCCTGACATGCTCAATAATGAAGTCTTTGGTAATTAAGTTAGCTGATTAGGGACCTGATATATAATTAAATTCACGGGGAATAGTCGTGAGGATTGTCTCGGTTTCATTGTAAGCTCTTTCTGGTCTTCCAGCAAATACAAAAAACTCCTCTTTGTGGGCCTCGATATTGAGCAAGCAGCTTGGAAAATACAATCAATTACTGAATTACTGAGGTCTTACATTACTTAACTAAATACTCAACAGTAAAAGTTACTTAGTTACTACTTTTCTACTTGAAACCTTCAAACCCACATGTTACAACTTCTGCAGTCTTGCATAGCAAAAGCTGTCTCCACAGCTATGTGTCAGCGTTAGCTGATAGCTAGCTAACAGCAAGCTAACAACTATTTGTCAGGAAATAAGCTAGGTAACAGCAGAGACAGATCAGAAAAGAGACGGCCCACTGAGAGTCAGTTTCCTGTTTCTGTGTCATGTGGGTTTCGCCACTGCCCCTCCCCCTTTAGAGACTAGCTGCAGAGTCTAACCCCAATGGGAGAAGTGAACGTCAACACATTATGACTGATTGTTTTGCTCCAGACTCACAAAAATAAATATTGGACCAATTTCTCACAGGCCACATATCTCCCTAACATACATTTTGTTCGAGACCCTTCTTTGTCTCAGCAACACACACTCGCTAACACCCTAAATAACAAACTTTCGTAATGCTAAATATGGCTGTTAGCTGTGTAAATGTCTAATGTTAGCAAAAGAAAAGATAAGTACACTATGCAAATATAACCCAATCTGCTTTCATCCATCCACACAGCGTTCACAACGGTTCTAAACGAGGTGGCGGGATAGGGGGAAAGACCACACTCACTTAGGAGATAGGAAGTGTTTATACATTTTCAACCATTAGCGGAGTTTGTAATGTTATAGAGCATCTTTGGTACTGAACAAAACCAGGCTATGTGTTTGTAGGCTGACCATTTGCTACCTTTAGCAAGCTCGCTAAAAAGACACAATATGTAGAGAAGGCAAATTTGGAGTCACAGTGACCTTTTCCTCTTTTGGTGGAGGATAGTCTACCAAAACTCCACCATGCCCCAAGCTAGCGTGTCAGTTTCTCCAAAGAAAGCAGGGAGACCGAGATAATAAAAACCCTCCATTAAACACAGCGAAAAACCAGACCCCCAAATTGTCTAGTTACTGTACTGTAATTGTAATTAAAAACTCCATTTTAAACACGTTTCGTCGTGGAGCAGAGGGGAGAGACTGAAATGATTCTGCCTGGCTGCTCCGAGACACGAGTTAGTCATTAGGGGCTGAAAATCCGATAAGTGAAGTGCTAATGCTTGACAAACACCCCTTGCCGTCACACCCTCTGCGTCAGCGCACGGAGCCTCCGGTGAAAGACGATGCCGGCCGGCAGAAGGCGGCGTGCTGAACAGGTGACAACACACAGCCCCGTCCCTCCCCGAGACGGCTAGCCAGGCTCAGTTTACTGTAGAAAGTCACACAGCAGATGGTGTCCAAGGAAGTGAATTAGCACGGAGAGGCCGTGTCCACACACACCAGATGGGGGTAGAAGAAGAGACAAAAGAAACTGGGGGAGAAAAACAATGACATAAATGCAGAACAGCCAACATGGTGTGTGGAGGGGGATGTCAGGCTTTGTAAGAGCCTATACTTGTTTGTTTGCTTGTGCGTGTTTGTGTCTTTGTTGGGCCAATGCACGCCTCGGCCAAGTTCCTGGGCCCGTCGACTGTGACTATACCCATTCACTGACTCATTAATATTAATAAATGTGCGATCGTGCCAGATCGCACGTTTAGCACTTCTCATTTTCATGATAATTGTACGTATGTGGTGCAAAGAAAAGCGGCTGAAACATGTTAATTTGTGTTTTGTTTACTGGTTGACAAGGTGGAGGTATCGCTGGCAAAAACTGAGGGAGAGGGTGCCTCAAGTGCTGAAAAGAAGAGAGTAAGAAACTGATGCCTGTTTTTCTCCCTACAAAAAATAAAAATCACAGTGGCGTATTCCGCAACCTGTTTCTAATATGATGTTTTTTCTCTTCCAGTAACTTTCTTGTCCTGTGAGGTTACTTAAGACTCTTGGAGCAAACGCGGAGCCCCCGACACTTGATCCGTTCATAGTACACGCGTGACAAGTCGCTCCTTCAAAAACAGAAAACGACTGCTGCAATTTGCGTCGAAGCTGGAGGGAAACGGCCATGATTCGGTCAAGGTAATCTCCCAGTGTCAGTGGCTCAGGAATGGGCTCTGGAATGTTAATAAGGGAGGGAAAAAAGGCCAACACGACTTAAATGCCACACAGATGTGGCCTATCAGTGATGCAATCTAGCAAGGAAATGAGTTGTAGCGCTTTCGGCCGACGACGTCGTGTCGGAGGGCTGTTAGCTTGAAGACCGTACACAAGGTTGTAAATAGAAAATGTCAGAATAAAGTTGCTCTGTAACCTTACTCTGAAAATGTCCCCGGCTATCTTGTTTTTCAATCTCCCTCTCTGTCCATGGCCCTCCACAGCCCATCTGGCTGTGATTATTGGCCGTGGCCTAATCCAGCACCGTGTCCCTTTTGACACAGTGGGGAGGGCCAACTCTCTGTTGTCTCGCTCGTCCCTCTTCTTCTTCTACCCCTTTTTCTTCTCTGTCTTCCCTCCCCTCATTCTCCCCCTTGCTCGTTCTCTTTCGACCTCTCTCTGTTTTCAATTCTTGTTCCTTTTCTCGTCTTTGCCTGACTGCTGCTGCTGCTGCTGCATCCGTCACCAGCCGAGCGGCAAGCGCCAGTGTGGCGCTCTGCCAATGCTGACAGCTGGCAGAGAGAGAGAGGGAGAGAAAAATAAACGGCGGAGGAAGAGAGGGCAAAGAGAGAGTGGAGGGGTGAGGGAGGGAGGGAGGGCGGTCGATAAATATCAACACGAGTCGAAATTTCTAATATCACCTTTCTGACCGCACATAGAACTACAGAGGTAGCGAATGAAATCGATGATGGTGTGACAGGTAAACAGCGTGAAGGAGTGATGCGGCCACAAAACCTGCATGAGGAAGCAGGTGGCAGGGCACCTTTCTGTCCTTTAACTTTGGAGCCATTACTCTTCTTACTTTTCCCCTTTCAGAATATTTGTTTCCTTTTAGCCTCCAGTCGTATTGGAAGTGGTTAAAATACGCTGTAGGTCCCTTTTTGTTTTCCTCTCTTTCTGTTGGCAGGCAGCCATGTTTCATGACGGGGGTTCACTCAGGAAGAGAGCTCTGAGTGGACTGCTCTGTTTATTGACCTTTGTTTGTTTACAGGAGGAGATAAATAATCAGAGGATGGATTTTGTGTCGTGTTGAGAGACTGCGGAAGGATCATTAATACTGAATTTTAGCTCATTATCCCCATAACAAGTCCTCCACAACGACACAGATGAGCGCTCGCTGATCTGCTGCCTCTACGGACGGAATGACAAGGTGAGTCATGGCCCTTCTGTGAAGCTGCATTCTGATCGGATTCTGCTGTGATTAAAGCGGACCTCAGTCATTTTTGACAGAACAAATGACACAATCTTCAAAAGATGAAAATATAAGCAGTAAAATGCAATCCTCTCTCAGTTCAAAACCTAAAAATGCGTTCCGTCGAAGAAGAAGCCCTGTTGCTGCACTTTTTTTCAACTGTGTGGTGACAGAATGCATTAAAATGAAAATAAATGTGCTGCCGGGGAGACTGGAGGAGATTTACTTTAAAAGATATGCAGCAGGTCGGAAGAGGAGAAGAAGAAGAAGAAGAAGAAGGAAAAAGAGAAATTTGTTTCCACTCTGGTCCTCCAACTTATGTGACAAGCAAGAGAAATTAAGCTTTTCCTGCGCTGAATACAAAGCGGTTCGTAACACACTTAGGAATGAGCAGGCTGTAGTACGTCTGATGAAGTAGTGGGGGAGGTGGGAGAAAAATGGAGTAAATGTCCATTTTTCCATCTGGAGAATGTATGTCAGTGGGCTGCACTATCTGCCTGGGCCACATCTCTCTCTCCTCTCTCTCTCACACACACACATTCTCAGCCTTTGTGAGTGGGGCTGATTCAGTGCAGCAAAGTACAGTAGTCTGTTGCCAACGCAGCCAATTCATATTCAGAGTACATACTCTGCACGGCGCACACACTGCACACTCCCATTGACCGGCTAATGGACGAACTGAAGAGGTCTGGGCAGCACATATTCACTTCATTAAGTCGCAGTCGCTCCACTTTGACATCCTTTTTCGCACACTCGGATGCTATAGTTGCGTGATGAATAAATCACGGGCATTAACAGGCTTGCTGTAGCGGCCTCTTCACTTCTGGAAATGCTTTCTCTGGGATTTTGGAGCCCGGCTGCAGGGATTTCCTCCTATCCAGTCTACAAATGTGTTTGTGAGGTTGGGTGCCGACGTTGGACGATAAGGACCGGCTCACAGTTCATCCCAAAGGTGTTAGCTCTTCCACACCACTGGGACTAGGACTGTTTTAACAAGGGGCGATTGTCATGTTATATCAGAAAAGGGCCTTCCCAACATGTCGCTAGAGTTCGAAGCACTGAATAATGGATATCTGTAAGGTTATTACAAATCAACGACGCAGTTGATTGTTATTCATACACACACAAGAGTGGTATCGATCTTCATTCCTAACTCGCAAGAAAGCGAATAAGCACATTTCCCAAAATGTCAAGCTATTTCTTTTGTTTCACAAATCAGTGGAGCTCTTAGATCAGATTTCGGTGTCAGCGGGGACATTCGACCCGCCTTCCTCCAACAGTAGCGTGGATTCAGAGGCGCGACGAGCCTGACGAGGTGGCACGCCGCTCCTCGTTACCTGAAAGTATTCGACCGTCTGCACAATCAATAAGACCTTGGAATGTATTTCCTGAATAGGTAATGGAATTTCAAACTTTTTTGATTATCGACAGCCCTTGGGGGAATATGCCGCAGGCACAAACACAATTATATGCACACACACACTCCTCCCCAGAACCCCCACTCACCCCATGCTCCAAATTGAATCAAAGCTTTTGATGAAGAAGTTATTTACCTCAGGCTGAGAAAGTGAGCAAAGAAAACCCTGTCTTGTAGAAATAAAGACTTCAACAGACTGTTTCATTATCTTTAACCTTTATGCACCAGTTGATATCTGAGCCATGTGAGTCGAACATTGTGATAATGTGAGCGAAGAGGAGCTGCGCTTGTGCGTCTGAGAGTTTGCTCACACTCTGTTTCCGGTGTTGTGGGTCCAATGCCAACAGCTGTAAGGGAAGTAAGAGGGTGTTTGTGGTTAGGCACTTGTTTGTGTGTATATATATATATGTATATATATGTGTGTGTGTGTTAGTGCACCCAGCCTGTTTTTCCACCTCCCCGCTGGGGCTGTACTATTTCCTGGTTGCAGGTGCTGCAGTGAGATCACTTCCTGCCGGCTCCCCCCCTGTGTGAGTATCCGTTGGAGCTCCAGCCATTTCCTGTCCGCAGGGAAGAGGGAACTACAGGAAACAGGATGAGCATCCCGGGCAGGAGGGGTCAGAGAGGGCTGGGAGAGGTGGAGGGAGGAGGTTATGACCCTGGAAATAGAGGAGAGGACCACGGATACACGGACGTACGTATCGCTACGCATTGTAGCTTGTTTTCCTTGCTGACAGTAGATAGTGGTGTCTTTTTTAACATGAGGCACACACACAGTCATTATACTCTTATAGTTTCAGGAGGGGGTTTTAAGGGAAAACCCAGAATGATGCGTCTGAAGTTTTTATCGTCTTTATTTTTAACCTACCAGTCACCTTAATGTGAAGGTCACAAAACAGAATGACAGTGCCATATATCATAATACCATAGGTTAACAATGTAGGAGCTACGCTTGTTTTCTTTGAAGGTTGATAGTTACATATAGGACTACTGCAAGCAGCCGCTTAGCTTAGCATAAAGACCAGCATTAAAAGCACAGCCTGTCCTAGTGTTTGTGCTAAGCTAAGCTAATCGTGTCCTTACTGTAACTCCATATTCAGCGTACAGCCATGAGAGTGGTATGGATCTTCTCATCTAACTCTTGGCAAGAAAGCAAATAAGCCCATTTCCCCCCAAAAAACAGCAACTAGAGCTTCAAACTCTTCACACGTATTTTTTGCCCAACTCCTCTTCCGTGCTGCCCTCCTTTGTGCTCATTTTACACATCAAAGTCTGTTTACAGGACTTGGGGAGTAGCCTACTACTGCATATGCGAAAATAAAAAAAGTTGCATATAGCCCTTTGTGTCTCCAGAGAGAGCTGTGTGAAGTCTCATAAATTGCCTCGAGTGATATCGCTTGAGTCTGCGTTGGTTGGTTGGGTTGAATACTACAAGTTTGAAAATGAAAAGACAAAAAAAAGCTGGAGCCCTCTCCTCATCTCTCACATCTCGCAACAGTTCAATAATCTTATAAAAGTGAAATGAAATGCTAAGTGGGTGGAGTTGTCTTTTAATGAGCGTAAAAGAGAAGCCCGTGTTTAAACTTAAATGGGATGACCAAAGGTCAAAAGTCATGACGGTGGATGTAGCAAAACCTCATGTTTGTTTCCCGACTTTAACTCATATTTCTTCTCACTGACAAGAAACTTCCCCTCCTACCTTGAAAATCACCGTCACCCACAAGACGGATGTTATTCACCAATACTCGCATGTAGTGACACACGCGATACACCGTGACACACACGGCCCCATTCATTACTCAAGACCACGGGCCACGTGAAGGGCAAGCCCGGGCAGATAAGTCTTTCCTCTAACATCTCTGCTCCACTTCTCACTGTCTGTCTTACTATTCTCCCCTTCTGGGAAAAATGGGGCTCTTGTGGAAAACATTGTGTGATGTCACCTTTGAAAGAGGGTCCCGTATGCGAGTGTTGATGTACAAGGCCGTAGCTTGACGACTTCAGGAAGATATTTCTTCACCTGGAGGTCATTTTGTAATGTCTGTCTCCTTTAACAGCTGGTCAGACTCTTGCCAAAATGATTTTGAAAGGGCCCTTGAAATCAGACTGTTTTTGTTATAAGGATCTACTGCCCTGTGTGCACAGAAAAATGTATTTAATCTTAGGGGGAGGATCACCTTTAACATGAACCTTCTCCGCGCGTAAGTGAGAATGAGCCGAAAATTTGAGCTATCAACACATGTGATCTGCATCTTTCCAGGAAAATCCTCTCGGCCTATCTCAGCTCCATCTGAAGACGAACAGGATGCATCCGAAGTCAAAGGATGATCCATTCGCTGTATATTTTTTTAACCCCTAAAACCGCCCACACGGGTCCAGCTTAAACCCAGCTCTCCGCTGACCTCCGACCTTCCCATATCCTGTCAGAAGTTGCTGCATCTCAGACTGGAACACAAAGCGTCGTCTGCTCACTGCTTATGCTCTGCGCTTTTGTTGTCAAGACATATGAATGAACCGGCGGGCCAAGCTGGCGGAGCTTCCTGACTCGCAGGTGTGTCTGTAGGTGTGTGTGTGTGTGTGTGTGTGTGTGTGTGTGTGTGTGTCGAGGGCAGTTCCTGTCAAAAGATGTGTGATTTCCCGTGCTCACACAGCTGGGCTGTCAAGCGCTCTGGGAAAACACCCTTTACTATACGGGGAAAGCTTGGAGGAACACTGTGAGCTAAATATCCCAAAAAGTACAGTAATATATGATTTGAGTTTTATGTTCAAGTTTGAGAGAATCATTGTGAAATGGAGAGAAAATATAGCCCCATTTAATTGATCTAGTTCCCATCCTTCCTCATTTTTTTTTTTCCTCGTGCTGATTAATGGCCCGGAGGTACACGAGGAGTGAGACACACAGGAGTCTTTTAAACTCTTAGTCGGCATTCTTATGGGCGTGTGTCATCACTCCGCTCAAGCATGTCAGGAATGTAAAGAAAGACAGAAAAGGGAGAGACACAAGAGGAAGGATGGAGACGCTTTAAACAAGTCCATCTTAAAAAAGCGGCTCAATTAATGAAACCATAAAAGCATTGTCTTGCCTCTCTTGAGCCAACGTTAATCCCTCAACTGTTGTTGCTACTGGCTTGTGACCGACTGAAAGGTATGTTGCCTTTGGGCCGTGACTGTAAGTTAGCCGTGCGTTTATTTAAACAGTCCGCCGAGTTTTGTCCTCACAAAAACCTGCGTGGAAAACCTTGAGAGACATCGGATAAGAAAAACAACTAAACCCTCATCTCAACTGAAGGGGGGGTGGGGTGGTGTGTGTGACTGAAGTGATAGTCATATGTTTTTCATTGTGAAAGAATGTAGTCCAGTCATTTAGAGATTGCAGATAGCTGGGACACTCAGACAAAAAAAAAAAAAGATGAGATAAGATGAATATCTTGTGCTAATCGATTTGATCTCTTTGTTTTACTGGTGGTGGACATCATTCAGTTTGACAGAAAATCTAAGATTACTGTGATGGAGTCTAACGCACCCCATTCCTGAGCACCTTAAAATCCCACTCCCCCATCATTTCAACCATACCCCCATGCTACTTCTTATTTATGAGCCCCTAATTGGCGGAGGGCTGCCTTCGGGAGGCAGCCGGGATGGGGCCACATTCATGAAAGTCTTGTGATCTCTCGTGTGGGGGGTTGGGTTGATGGACAGTGATCAGGCAAACAGACTAGCTGTTCTCTGGTCAGCCAGTTAGCGCCTAGGACGAGGGCCGGTTTACACGAGCTGTCAAACCTGGTGGGGGGACGAAACGTTTCTAAACTGTAAAAAAGGAAAACGCACAAGGGAGCCAGCAAACTGAGATGCTCTTTTAAAGTTTTTGTGTTTGAGCAAAGTCAGGGAATAAAGAAGGCAGCTGATTAATCTGCCGTCCCGTTATCAGACGGTGTTGTTGGTCTCAAGTGGAGGCTCATCGGTTATGAAAGGATTTCCTCCTTCCTCCCAGGAGCCAAGGCCGGAAGCGTTCTGTCCGACCTCAACTGCATATGCTCGTCATTCATATCTGCTGCTTCATTGATTCCACCTATCTGGGCGGCTCATTCCTTTTTGTCTCAGAGAATGAATGGCCTGCTATCAGTATTTGGTCTAAGTAGTCTCAGCAGTCTGTGACTCAAGCTGCCACTGTTACCCAAAATCCTCTGGTCCTGGCTCCGGCAGATGTTGTAAATTCTTTGAACGTTCATAAGCCTGCCACTCTGGCTCTTGAAATCTCTCTCTGTCTCTCTCTCTGATGATCCGTCACATGCGTGTCATCCCCTTGGTATCTCTGGGGAAAAAAACATGCAACGGTTCTTCCTCTTCCTGCGGGGATGATTTGACCCGGCATCCTGCATTATGCTCCACCACCCAGCGGGGTACTGTCGCTTCCTGTATGACCCCGGGGCAGAGGGTTTGGGCTAAGAGGTAAAATCGTGAATGTTATTCAAAGTGTGAGCAGCATTCCAGGTGTTGTGTGAGGCTGAATATAGATCTTCATCACGACATGATGAAGGGATCACTTAGAGAGCCCCCGAGATGCTGAGATTGAAATTAATTAGCTTGCAGTGCCTCCTTACTCGCATATACATGCAAGTCATTAGTCAGTTACTTTTCATTCAGCAGGTTTTGTCCCACACTTTGTTGCAGCCATGGAGCTATTTTAAGACTCAATCAAAATGGTTCCAGCTGAGAAAAACACACAGCTTCCATCCACTATCCAATAATGTCATATCACTAGTCAAAATGAAATATAATGGAATACAAAACTCTTTCTTCTATTTGTAGACATAATTAGAAAATGTAATCATTAGAATTTAATCGAGGGTGTGAAGAAGATGGTTTCCTAATTGCCTTCATGTTTTAATGCTAATAGTTATGACCGTCATTTTGGCAACATTCAGAGGGAAATTAATTGAAAAACTGGAACACCTTGAAGCCTGTTGTACTAAATATAGCGTGGTGGTAAAAGAGATCAAAACAGAGCTTGTTGTAATTGTGGGCTCTGACATAGAGCGGCAGCAAATTGACCTTGGTTCACCGGTAGACCTATCTTGGTGCTATATGATACAAGACACAAATTGTTTGAAGCTGCCTTCTCTTCTGCTATCTAAGGATATGAGGCTCAAAGGTTCTCTATTTGACATTCAGAGCATTAATGTAGCAGCAAACAACTATTGTCTATGTAAAGATCTAGTGGACTAATGTACCTGAGCAGAGATTGAAGTCGCTCCCCAGTCTGTGTGTCTCTCTGTGCTTTATTTACATCACCAGGCCGGCCACGTGTGCCTTTTAGTGCGCGTGCCTTAATTCGAACTTATAATGATGTATGGTTACTCTGATGATGTAATGAGTTCACATTGTCTAGCTGCTGAGGTTTTGTTCTCACAGAGCGGCTGACTTCACACCTCTAACCAGCCGGTCAAGGTCAGCACAACCGCGAGCGCTGTTTCTGTCGTTCCTCTCAGCCCCCGACGACTGGAATCCCAAACAAAGAAAGAATGCACTTACGGCCCCGAGCAGTATAATTAGTACCCGCAGTCAACAAGTATCCTCCCCGTCTTCTTTGTGAAAGAAAATCTCCACCGAGCGAGTCAAAATTACCGATTTCCGTTCTCGGCAAAGGAGGTGCCCCAAAAAATGACACTTATGCTGACACAGGCATGATAAAGAATGTGGTCAGGCACGCACATGAAGGTGTGAAAATTGGCACCCCGAAAGTGGCGGATTGTTTGCACCACATTGTTATCGCCGTGTGTGTTTGTGTGCTTTTCCATGCATGTGTAAACAGTACCTAACCCATAGCTTTCATAGCTCAGATTCCTTTGGTTGTCCATGTTTACAGATGGCTGATAGAGGTTCTCCTCCATCCTGACATGAAGCTGAAAGAATGCTGGGGATTAGGTAGCAGCGAGATTTAACCAGTGAGTTTCTTTTGTTTTCGCGGATGCCAAGCGACCAACAGTTTTGAGTCCGGTTGAGGTTAGAATCCGTTTTTGTTTTCTTGCTCTTCATCTCTCACTCATGTATATTCTCTGATCCCCAGCTTGCTGTCTTCCTCCTCTTTCAAACCACCACAAGGGCGGACGATAGAGTTTGAGCTGGAGCTCACGGGACTCCGATAAAGCACGCAACAACAACAAAAAGATTCCCACAGAAAGTCATGCACATGTATGTGCGCAGTCCAAGATATACAGGGACTTCAAGTACGAAACGCAGTTCCCTCTCAGCGTCTGAGGCGCTGGTCTCGATCCCAGCCAGGGATTATAGTGAAGAAGATAATAAGGAGAGAGCGAACACAAAGGAAAACTCACTGATATGTGTCAGATTATACTGGGGAACATGGCTGGGATTTGATCAAATATAACTTTCATATTTCATTTTCTTCACTTTTCGTGCAGTTGTGATCTCCACCACAGGATGCATTGCAGTGAAACATGGCTTCGCATGGCACGCATACATGCCCAACACATGGAGGACGATCTGGAACGTGCTGACAGGAAAATGTGGTGGAAACATGATCCACGCACACACACATTTGATCATATCTAGGGTTGTCAGTAAAGATGTCCAAACCGTTTCCAATCTTGGACCATTCAACTATGATAAATGTCAACTTTAGCCAAGCATTATTAGCTTTTAAGATATATTTTGAGTGAGGCCATGCCCATGTCACACCATACATTTCAGGCCTTATACATGCTATAATATGTTTTTTACCCACGGTTACACTATGGGTTTGGATACCAATCCAATCAAAGAGTTAACAGTTACAAACACTCCTCAGTGTTTTAGTTCCCTAACCTTAACCAAAGTGATTTTGTTGCATAAACCCAACCACACACTCAGGATGAGAACCCCCATCTCTCACAATGCTGCGTTATCAGCGACCATAATCCAGGCAGAAATGACATCTCTACTCAAAACAAATTGGTAGTACAAGACATCATTTCTAACAGACATGGGTGAAATAGTCTGATTGCAACACTCCGTCTGGTGATATGGGTAAGATTACAGGTAACCCCCCAATCTACAAAAAGCGTGACCCTGTTCTAACCAATCATCCAACATGTTTTGCAGCTCGTAATTCTGTTTCCAAAAAAAGTGTCGGCTTGTGTTTCCGAGACTGGGTCTGGCCTCCGCGTTGATCATGGAGCATGGAGCCTTCTCAAAGGCCAGAGTGAAGCTTACAGTGGAGCCTGAGGGGACTTTTGAAGAGGAAGGCAGCGGTGGAGGGCCCGTTTCAGGGCTCATTAAAAGGATCACGTTCCCTGCTGAAGACCCAGGGGGGGCTGGCTACTTCCTGTGGCCATGCGGCAAGGACCAAACCCCGTGAAGACAAGCCCAAACAGATGGACTGGAGAGAGTCAAGGGAATTGAATATTTCCTCTTCTGCACAGACTCACCTCCGTCTATCAAGGTTACTCTCTCTGTGTTCGTTTTGGTTTTTTTCTTTTTAATTCTTGCACACATTTCTGTTCAGCTCATTTATTTTCTGTATCACTCACTTATGTCCAACTACCTCTGTCTTTTCCTTCTTCTCCCCCTGTACACCTCTGCTGTATTTTTTCCTCATTTCCTTTGAACCCAGTCCAAGTCCATCTCATACGTCGGCTCGTGTTCTGTTAAGGATACAGCACTCCCTCGCAGCTCGGGCGATGACGTAGCCTCGCATCTCCTCGCATCTCCTCGCTCTCCGTGACGACACAGCTGTGGGACAGAGGTGTCAGATCTTTCAGACTATGAACATCTGGAGAATGTTAATGCAATCAACGCAAATCAGAATTCCTCCACAGAGTCCTTGGCAGGAGTTCAGGGCTCGGGAGGGAGAGACTGGAGAAACGGAGCAAAAAGACGGTGCCGGCGAGGCAATGAGAGAGGAAAAGCCTGCTGGTTTGTGTCCTCGAGATCTAAACAGATGTGCCGTTAAAGTGGTGGCACATTTTTCTTTTTATTCCCTCCTCTCTTTCATTGATGCCGTTGGTGTTTCATCTAACTGTTTTGCCTGAGAGATTAAAGAGGAGGCACTTGGATGGTGAGAAAATGGGGCCCGCTTCTCAACCCGTGAGCTGTGCCGTCAGGGTCGCCATGTTTGTGTGTGAGAGAGAGCATGATCAGTGCCCAGACGAACGTGAGAGCAAGCCATTTGTAATGGTAACCTTCGACCCTCTCAGTTCGGCGCTGTCGTAACTACGTTTCCTCTTCCCCCGTGTGTATGTGCGTGTGTGCGTGCACATGTGCTGTCACGGGGGGGGGGGGAATTGGATGTGTTTCCTGGTGCAGGGTCTCCCTGAGTCCCAGTGTAGGGACCGACTGGGAAAATAATGATAATGCAGGAGCAATGAGGTCACTCTCTCTCTCTCTCAGCCTCTGACTGACC
Source organism: Anarrhichthys ocellatus (assembly GCF_004355925.1). Classification (NCBI taxonomy): domain Eukaryota; kingdom Metazoa; phylum Chordata; class Actinopteri; order Perciformes; family Anarhichadidae; genus Anarrhichthys; species Anarrhichthys ocellatus. The sequence continues at coordinate 4,466,935 of NW_022280066.1, read as the reverse complement.
CAGATTGCTGTAACGGCTGAAGCCCCCCCCCCCCACACACACACACACACACACACACCAATGGACAGAGCGGGGGCCCCAGGCCTGCATGTGAGCCACACACTCCTGTCTCCTCACTTGTGCCCACTGGGTTTATCATTGTGAAACTGTCACTGAAGACTACTCCATGTCCACGGGTAACCATAACCACTGATGACATTCACACATGCTGCTGCAGAATGCTGTGCTTGCAGGCTCGACATGATGTAAACCTGTCAACCAGTGCAGCCTATTTTTGCTTTGTTCTGTGTTTTTTCAGATGCACACAAAAGTATAATATATATATATATATATAGAATGTTTATTATGATTTGTCTAACCTCCTGCGTGTTTTTCTCAATACAAGAAACTAGACTAGAAAGGAAGGAAGGCAGACGAAAAGACGAATCAAGCCGAGGGAAGGATGTGAAGGACAGGATGAGGTAAAGAAAGATACTGGAGGGAAGCTTGTAAAAGGTATTTATACCCTCCCATTGAGCCGGGCTAGAGGACAGACAAGGAGCCAGACTAACAAGCGTATACAGCCAATATAGAGGCAGAGGAAGAAAGCCAGGTGGCTCAACCAGACGAAATGCAATCAAAAGTGAAGACGGAGAGGTGGCGTTGTTAGATAGCCGAGGAAGCCTCCGTGATCTGAGCCAAAGCCAGACACCGTGTAGCAGGCGCTAGCAGCAAAGAGCAGGTAAAGGCTGTCTGATGCAGTCTGGAGGGAGGAGGCGATAGTTAACACGGGGAGTTGTTATTTTGAATAGATGGCAAATAATGAGGCTCTGGATTGGGGAGAGGAAACAACCCAGAGCCCTATAAAATGACTCAAATCTTTATCATACATTTCATTAGTATTATGGTTTGTTTTATTGGCACTGTTTAACTACTTTGCTCAGATCAAATCTTTGCTTAAGTCTGCACTATTACTGATGTAATTCGTGCTTTGTGGACAAAATACTGAATAAAACCTATGATTAAGGGCCTCGGGTTGGCAGCGAGATATAGCAAATTTCTTAAAAGGGCAGTACTAGTGGAAAAATGTTTTTCTTGTTGAATAATCTGACCCACGCACTGATGATGTGCGATATATCCTGTCTGTCCCATCACAACATTCAACACCTTAGACCAGGATACTAAGCATAAATATACTTTTAGCATGAATACGTGTTCATTTCAGTTTGAAAAGGGCCCCAAAAGATGTCCATCGATACCTGTATACCTGTCCTGCCACTGGAGGATGATAGTCTGTATAAAGACCCTGACAGCAAAGTGCATTAATGTATTTTTTTCCTTACTCAACCAGGTCTGTGAAGGTTTCACAACTGTTTTCAAAAAGCTAAATCTTCCTCGTTTCCAGAGCTTATTTATTGTACGCTCCCCAGGAGTCTTTTTTAGCTCTGTTTTTGAAGGCCGATTTAGTATGGATGAAGGTTAAAACGTAAAGAAGAAGAGGGTGTTTCAAATGTATCTCCATTAGTGTGGACACGGCTTGAGTGGAGCCCAGAGGGTGGGCGGGGTCAAACTATCACCTTTCTACCCCCGAGTGCTCCTACAGCTGCCACCTCCATCCCAAACAATTAGTGTCAAAAGGCCCCGCCACATATTGCACACACTCTCTACCTCTTTTTCTGTTTCTCTCAGTCACACACACACACACACATTGAACACACACACGCACTGACAGCGAACCAGTAAGGGGGGGGGGGTCAAAAAATGTTGGCATTTCTTTCAGAACTTCCCCTCCTCTGTAGTGTGAGCTCCCAGAACTCGCCAAAGAACTCTTGTTGGAGACTTGTGGTGGTGGCTCAGATTAATGCGGCCTCGCTGTGTGGCACCCTGTGTTGGCACAAGGCACTTAACCTACTTCCATGAAAGCATTAAGACCCGGCCAAGTTGATGGTGTAAGCCAGGGGCCAGGGAAACATGGAGCGTTTGATTTGATGGCCTTGCTTGATGAAATTCAGTACTTCCATCTGCACAATAACATAATGTCAACACGGTTTTTCCCAGATAGAGACGACACAGTGTGGTAAGACTTGACCGATGAGCAAAGGCCAATCATGGTGACCCATAAACGGTAATCAGCTTAGAAGTTCTCCACAGCTCCTGAGGGGTTAGATGGCGGGCCGCGCGGTAAAACCACGACGCATTATGAAATAAAGAGCTCAAGGCGGGCCCCCTAACAGAGTAATGTTATTGAGTTATCCGATAACTGGCTCAGCCAAATCTGCCTGCTGCACTTTGCTTAATGTACAACAGCTGGTGGCAGCTGGGAGCCTGTGGCAGCCATGATGGATGTGATGTCATATCGCTAAACTCCCGCCCACCCCGCCTACACTGACCTCCCATGATTCCTCATCTGCTGCAAGGCTTCAGGAGAGGGGTGAGTGCGGCGGAACGAGAGGCGAGTGCTGTGCGGTGTGCAGATCGTCCACTGCAAAACCGACTTCTTTACCCCAAAGAGGGAACACTGTGGCCGTTAAATGAAGACTACATCCCTATCTGAGTTAGGGATGTAGTGTGGAAAAAAAGCTTGCAGTTCTGGCCAATGTTGCAAAATCTGTTGCTCTTCTTGCATCCAGTGACGTGACAGTGACGTCGTCGGAGGCAAGGAAGAACTGCAGAGTGCTACTTCAGCTTTGGTAGCTACAAAAGCAAACTGTGTGTGAGCAGAGGCTGTTATGGATGAGGATTTTTTTACAGTGTACATTTGATTGTTTTTGGATGAGTCAGATATTCAGCCAGAGAGAGGCAAGCTCAGGGCCGCTAAAGGCTGGAAGCTGTGGTGGGGAGGATATGGCCGGCGGGGACCCTCCAGAAGCGGAGCTGCCAAGAGCAAACACCCACTGGTGGAGCCTTTGCTCATATTGCCCTCTAATGTCAACAGAAACTGAATAATTCTGCTCTAATGAATGTCAGCATGGGCAGTTTTTGTCGGATGCTGTCGCCGACGACAACCGAGAGAGAGAGAGAGAGAGAGCTGTGTGTGTGTTACATTAAAGTTTTACTCCTCAGTCGGATAGACGTGTGCTGGAGACCTTCAGGATTCTGAAGAGAAACTGGAAAAGGCAACGAAGGCCAGCACAGCGATTCTGGGGCTATTTTTGTCATTGCATTTTTCTCACTTAATGGTCTGCCTCTGAAAAGAAGGGGTGAGAGCCGCTGACGAGCCGCTGCAGCGGGGCAAATTGGCATGGCGTAGATACAGCGGAGGAAAGCAGTGTGTAGAGGGGGGATATTTTCACATTGTTACACTTTCTGAATTCGGGATTTATTTCTACCAAACCAGAGTTTTGTACAGTGTCTCAGAACAGTGGAGCTGATTTGGTGAGTTTTATTTTGTCTTTGTCCAGTAGTTCAGTGTAAAAGAAATAGAAGGAATATTTCCTTCATTGACATTTTGTGAGTTTATTTTGTTTATTTATAAGCTAAAAGAGAGCTTGTGTAATGTAGCGAACTCGCCGCTCATCCTGGTACATGAAGGCATAGATCAGCTTTCTCGGTCAATATAGCGCACACTGGACACTTTTATTTCATGGACTGCATTAACCATCAGGACTGATTGGAGAGTTGCATTCTGGGTCACAATGCGTGTACTAAAACAGTCGATATCTCAGGTTCTGCTGCATCGTTTTTGAAACTGCCCAAGCGGGAGTCCAACATTAGGGAAGTGAAATGCTAAATGGGTGAAGTGCTTATTTAACAACTTGTTTTAAGTTACCTAACTCTAATCATACCAAAATTATAACTTATTTGCCATGGCCACAAATTTCCCCTTTAACATTTAAACTTTAACAGTTAACCGTAACTTAGTTGCCATGCACCGATATTGCAGAAAAAAGTTATTGTAAAATGCAGGCATTGAATTTGATCTGAGGTTTTGTGGAATATTACACAATTATGCAACAGGGCACAGTGAGTTAAACACGCTTGACTCCATCTCTCATCATTTTATTTTATTACATCTGTGTTTACAGACGGGGGTGATGGGGTCTACTTTCTCGCCGACGGCTACCAGATGTGAGGTTCCTCAGGTTCGAACTCGCCGCCGTGCCAAATGAATTCCATCACTGTCGCCATGGCATTGTCAGGGCAACCACTTAGATCCCCGTCATTAATGCCGCTGCTCAGTCAACAGGGAGAGTGAGAGTGAGAGTGAGAGGAAAGCAATATGAGGGCAGCAGGTGGTCGCAAGGGGGAAGAACGTGGAGTCAGAAATGATGGGGGGAGATTTGCAGTAAATGGCGAGACAAGAGTCAATATTTAATGTGATTCGACCATCAAACCGTTTTTAATAATGTAGAGGCGCTGCAAGCACTGGCTCACACGAGTGCTACTAGTGACTGAGGGCTTTACACAGATCCGGCTCTGTTCACAGCCAGACCCCCTTTGACTGTCCCCTCCTCACTCTGCTGCAAGGGTACGAGCAAAGAGCCGGGATGCACAGCAGGCGCATGGTTTATTAATGGATACGACTCTATTTTAGGACTCTATGTGAGGAACGTTTGACCGAAAAGAGCAAAATATGTACAGATCACACTTGATCTTTACATATCTTCACGACCCTGTCCTTCTGCATCCTAGTCGCGATGTAGAAATATGCAGAGAAGATGCGACTGTCGTTGTCTCATAAGTACATGTTGCGTTTCGTCTCCCTCGCTCTCTCTCTCTCTCTGCCTGCCCTTACTCACTGAATTACTCTTCCTCCAACCGTTTCCCTCTTTCTGTCTTGTTTTTTGTTTCACCCTCTCGTACACACACACACACACTCGAAACGTGGATACACACATGCATATTTCACCGAGCCCTGACACAAGCGCACCACTCTACCCTCCCCTCAGACTGGGAGCTACAAGATTAATCCATTTGCATGGCAGCAGAGGGTTAGAGAGGAGCCTCCGGAGGGACCGAAATGGGCAGGAAGAGAGGGGTAAAGAGGGAGGAGAAAGAGTTGCGATGTGGCGTTGGCTGTAATTTGACAGAGACTTTACTGTATCTTTTTTCACTCAGACAGCGCCAATCAGGGACCCTCGGGAGCCACTGTGCGTATTACTGACCACAATCGGGTATGTGTGCGTGCAGGACCGCATCGCCACATCTGTAACGAATCAGTGGATGAGATGTGATGTGTGATGATGCAAGCTGATGAAAAAGTGAAAAAGGGGGGGTTCAGAGAGGGAATGTGCCTCATGTCTGCAGGGAGAGCTGACTTAATGTCTGTGAGGATGCATCTGAGCCTATGCGGGAGGGGGGGAAGACAATTGGAGGAAGAGTCACTCTGATGGCTGATTCCATTCCGAGAGTGATAATGGCTCTTCTGCCTCTGACAGTGAATTGACGAAGGGATCGTGGAAAGCCTCTGTTTGCAAAGCCACAACAGCACCAAAGACAGCCGGCGATCAAACATGCAGCCCTTTTTGAAATCCCACATCTCTCGGACTGGCTTTCATCACCGTCATTTTCATTGCTGTCTTCACTTGTCTGTGCAATTGCTGGAGAGGCCCGAGCCAAAGCAAGAGATGGGTATCTTTCCATTACAGTGCCCCAGCCCCCCCTCTCCCCTCCCCCCTCTCTCTCATCCGTTATCCTCATCTGAAAGGTGCGTCTCGCTATTGATTTTCTCCACCTGCCAGAAGCTTGGTGAACAGCTGCTTGGTTGGACAGCCGCATTACTCATCCCGGACACTTAGCAGATATCAATAATCAGCCGTTTCCCTCTTCTCTATTCGGAATAACAAGGCCATACATCAGGCGCTACAGTCGCTCGCTTTGCTGCCAAGCTACTCGAGGCCCCGAACTCTCTCAGCCCTTATAAGGCGATCGAGTCTATGGTTGGACAAGGGAGGAAGGAGATGGGGTCTATAGGTTGGGACGTTAGAAACACGCCCGGCAGAGAGAGCCGCCACTTCTCTGTGTGGCGTTGTGTTCTGTGTTCAGCTGTAAATGCCGAGGCATTCAGCTCATTAAGTTTTATCTCCGCCTATAGCCAAGCCATTACTGCCCTGAAACAACCTCTTGTTATACCGTGACACAGCACTTTAGGAACACACACACAAACTTTCCCATGATGCTCCCATAAATCTCCCTTCATGAATCCTCTGAATGTTCCGCAGAGAGCGTAAAAGCAGACAGCCCTTTAAATGCCCAGTTTATTACCTGCCCATCTATTAAATCCTAACAACCTGGGGTTGTCAACGATTCTGGGAACCCCCCTCCCCCCCCCAACCCCCAACTCTACGACAGCTGGAATGTAAGACTATCATGGTTTTGTTTGTCTCCATACTTTCAAATTCGGGGAGAAAAATGGGACACCCTGGAATGTTTCAGGAATGAGCCCCTTTTGGGCAAATTCTTAAGCGAATGTAAAAGGAGCTGCCACACCGACATCCATCATACGCTGCAGGGACAAAATCGTGACACCAAATAGCCTTGATAGTTCAACGGTCTTTGCTTACCATAATAAACCACTTTCCCCGAGGGCAAGCCTCACCGACAGGCGACAGAAATCAGGCCACAATGGACAGCGATCAAATTGCTCCTGTTGTGCGTGCACCACGTCGCTCCGGCCCTCTCCCTGTGACACAGGTAATGTGCTTATGTTACACATCCATGGGCTTAAATCCTGAATGACATCAATAAAGAAACCGACAATCTCATCAAATTGTGGCCTCCTATATATATCAAAACCAATGTCATTCGGTTAAAGCAGATTAACTCCCACACGGTACCTGAATGGTGCGTGATCAGCTTACATGTGTGGGTATTTGTGGATGCAATGGAAGTCCGCCGGGAGCACCTGATCATATAGCGCAAAACCTCCTGTCCTGCGCCAAGCGACGCCGTTGACCACACTACCATGCCTGCTGTCACTGCCCGTCCCTTTCTGATGGCGGGAGATACGGAGGGTCTCCTAACTGCTACAATTGATCTCCCAGCTCACCCATGATGACCTTGTTGGTAAGCCCCGAAGCGGGAAGTCGCACAAAGGAATGTGTCTCCCTCTGGAACTGACAAATGGCTTTTTTTTCTCCCCTCGTCGGAGCAGGTGTCTTTCATATTGTGCCTGTCAGCAGGAGATATATTCATCCCGTTTTGTTTTTAATGTATCTCCCTGTCAGGGTGGTATATCAGGCGTTGACAGGGGGTGAATGTTCAAGAGAGTAATACGGGCAGTAACAGTAAATCTCGGCTTGCGCCGACTTCCTGATGAGACACAAAGCGTAAATAACTGTCCCGCAGCACCCACATCCTTACCTCACGCCCCCTTCCCGATCAATCCCTAATCAATCACTTGCAATCACTTTTGGGTCGTGGCGTCGCAGGTTATAAGGGCTCACCGGTGGGCTAGCGGGAGCCTAATGCAGACTCAACTGGGCAGGTTGGTCAAGCTAGAATAGATCAATGCGAGCTGTCTCAGCAGACCAGTGGAGACGAGGTCAGTGCTGCCCTGCAAACACAGTTGATCGGTTCTAGATGAATTAAAGCACAAATGAGAGGAAACATTGCTGGTGCGTTGAGAGACAAGGCAAACATGTAAAGATGCAGAGAAACAAAACATTTATTTTCAGAGTTTTAATAACGTGTCCCTGTGTTAATAATTCAGCCGTCTCTTGAAATGTGCCAAATAATGCTTTTAAATCAAAAATGCATTTTATTTTCTCTTCCTGTAGCATACTTTTGATAACTTGAACATATCCAATACCAAATAGTGATTTGTGACAACTGGCTGATCCCGACCTCTCACATAAACCTGCACTTGACCGCTCGTTGGCCGCTGCAGCTAGCGGAGCAATATCACAGCTTTCTAACCACCACTGATCTAACAATGTAGAAATATGCTTTTCACTCCGACATACATCACATTATGGAAGAGGAAAAAGCTCTGGCTTCAGTTGAAAGGTGACTTTCAACATTTCAAAAAACACGTGGCACTCAAGTCTCTGTTATGCCACTTTTGAGCTAAGAATATCTCTTAGTAACCCAGACTCAACACCTCACCCCTTCTCCTGAATTATTTAATAACTCAGAGAGATGTCCATGCCCCAGCGACGACCCAACGCTGCTTCAAAAGGAGCTGCTTTTTTTTTCTTTTCTTTTTTTTACGTAACCACGTTTTGATAAACTGGAGGAGGACAAGAGAGAGGGAATCGGGGGCAAGAGATTGAAGGGGTGGGTTATAAATAGGTCACGCGCGAACAAGCGCAACACGCTGCAATGATGCTCCATGACAACACAGCTGCAATGGCAGATGGGGGAACTGGAAAACTGCAGCAAAATGACAACCGAAGAATGGATCGTGCCAAAGCTGAGCAAAACAAATGACACTAAAGTGACTGAGTTAAGTCGAGTGGGAAGGGCATCCTTCAGCTGGAGGACCTGCATCTCCTTTGGCAAACATCCACCTCTCTGTGCCTCTGTTATTGAACCTGCACTCAGACCCACGTGGAGCATGGCCGGGAAATTACAAATGATCACACAGCTGTAATTATTATAATAAAAGTCTAACCCTTAATTGAAAGAGGCACGCAACTGTGCGCGTTTTGAGTGCAATTCAGTGTAATCAAATGGGGGATGAGGAGCCAACAACAGGCTCTTTTTTTTCAGCACAAAAAGAGGAGAAGAGTCAATGAATCCATCCCACACACGGCTCATTACAACACAATGGCCCAGTATCGACTCTAGACTGCTCTCTACCATCTCTGCCCTCCATTCTGGTGTGTGTGAGTGTTTGCTAGGAGGGGGGATGGGAGGGGTGCATTGTCACAGGAGGGTAGGGGCTCTGTAAATAAGTCAGGGTTTGACTTCTCCGACAGCTGGGACGACCGTGGCCGTAGCTTAAGCTGCGGTCTTAAGAACTAGACTGACCCTAAATGCGCAGACACACAATAACACAACACACACTGACACATTTGCAGAAAATAAAAAAATTTTAAAAAAACTTACCACAACACCTTATTCAGCAACAGCTGAACAATCTGCGTGGGCAAATTAGCAATGTTTCGGTAATGGCTTTCAGTGCCACACAGAAGGATACACAGATGAATGCACTACCATTCTCTATTCGTTTTGCAGTTAGTTCGACATGGTATTAGTGTATGACTGAGGGGAACAACAAAAGGACCTCGGTCACATTAAGCTCATTATGTCTAGACGGAGCAGAAACGCCATCGAACATCATATTCTTCTCAGTTCCACTCCTGGATGAGATTATGGTGAATGGAGATACGAGCGGCGCGTCTGCCATCTTTTTTCAAGAGGCCATGATGTTGCTATCTGATGTCTGAGTCATGTGTCCAGGCTGTCGGATAACCCTCAAAGCTCTCTCTTTCTCTCGCTCTCTCTCGGGCTCCCCTTCCCCCACCCAGCCCACGCCGGACCGCCTGCTGAGGCCCAGCAGGGCTGCCAGGTCATACTTAACACCAACCACAGCCTCTCCACACAAACCTCTTCTCTCGGCTCCCATCCCCCACCCGACCCTTAAATCTGCATTACAATGAGGATGGAAGAGGAGGAGGAGGGGCGGGGGGGTTCAGGAGCCGGGGGAGAGGCAAAAACTGACGGGGGCTCGGAGAGAGTGATGATCTCACAGATTGGCCAAAACAAAAACAAAAAAGCCCCAGCTAGCAGACAACCCAGAAGTGAGCTAATGAGTCTGTATGTGTGTGTAGCGGTGGTGGTGGGGGGGGGATTAATTTGCATGTGGCTGCACCCAAGTGTTTGTTGTCGTATAAATGTCTTTGTGTGTACCAAACAAACGCCACTCTTGCTGCCAGTTATTCCTGAGCAGCAGGGGAGATGTCTGTGTGGACCGATATCACTCAGGCCCTTCTCTAATATGCAGGAATGCAAAGCTGTCATGAGTTACAGCCCATAGTGCTCTATTGGTTCTGGAGTGTGTCCTGCTAAATTAAACTGAATTAACCCGGGGATAGTTGGTTTCTGTCTCTCACGGGACATCTGACGTCCTGCGATTTTTCTTTTTTTGACAGACGTGTATGTGATGAACGGTCATTTTTATATTATTGACACTTTTCTAATGAGTCGCGTGTCTTTAGCAGGGGTCACTAGGTTTCCAGCCTTACGTGCCTTTCCAAGGCCTCAGCCTAAGTTCTTGTCAGGCGACCAGCGGAGTCTTCTTGAAGTCACTCGGCTCCGACCTGGGCAAGAAACCTGTGTGGCGCCTAAGTACCCGTAAAAACCGCGCATTGTTGTCTTTACTCACTTTGGTTTATGTTGTTGTAACCAAACGAAATAGCTAGCTGTTTTCTCCTGTCTTCATGCTAAGCTAACCCCCCTGGCGCCATTAGGCGCACAGATATGAGAGATAGTATTGATTTTATCTGACTCGGCGTACACTGTGATGCACAATTTTGTTGTTTTTGTCTGCTCATAAGAGGAAGATGATTTCGCTGTTTCCCTGCTCAGGCGTGCCTCAGTGCGTTTTACTTTCCCATTCTGCCCTCCGAAGCTTGGCGTGTCTCCCATTGTGGGAAGAAGAGAGCAAGTGCAAAGAATGTGTGGGAGGGATGAGGAGGGAGAGCGGAGGAGGACGAGCAGGCTGTGATAATGATGAATGAGATGACGGCACACTGACCTAGTAACGCCGCAGTGCCGTTGGCAGTGGGGATGAGCTGCCTTGCTACTGTATGCCCCTGTCTGACACACACACACACACATACACATTATGCCCAGCCCCATATACTCTCCCTCTGCTTCACTCATCAACGCTTTCTGCACTTCTTAACCCCTCACCCTCCCTTTTTTCTTGTCTCGCCATCTGTTTCCATCCCTCGCTGCCTTCTCTACCTGGCCCGCATGTTGTGACCACAGATGGAAACAAAGCACCGCTCGGTGAATTTGCCGGTAACAACCAAAGCCTTGATGCCAGAGAAGCACACGTGGAGAAGCAAACACTTCGAGAAAAATAATTTATGATGAGGAAGTAATAAAAATGGAGTCTGTTGGGGAGACGGCGAAGGGTAAAGGTTAAAAGGAAACCACGCTTCAATTCTCCGCGGCCGCAGAGGTTGAGAGGCTCGGCTGCAAAGAATTGTGTGTGGGGGGGGGTCAAAGTCATCTCAAAATAAACAAGCCGGGGATGATAAGGCAAACAAAAACAACGGCAGAGCCGCATCCTCTTCCACTGGGTTCCCACCAAACAGCATCAGCCGGAGACATCGCTGGAAGCAGCAGTTGCCATGGCAACCGGCTCTGTGGCATGTCTGCACACACGTAGAAATGTTGGGAGGGGTGTGTCGCTCATGTCTGCCACCTTAGGCACAGTGAGAGATGGGGGGGGGGGGAACTCTACTCGCATCAAAATGATTGCTGTTGGTTTTTAGAGGTTGCGTTTGGACGAACCACTATTTTATCAATGAGTCGAGTCCAACATTCAAGCTCGGCTGAGCATCGGACACCCAGGTACTATCCTCTTCCTCCTCCTCTTCCTCCTCCGTGAGGCACTGCCAGAGGCCGGCAGACAGAATCGTCTGCACAAGCCATGTGCAGCTTTGTGGCTGCCTGCTGGTGAGGGCCTTTTTGGAGTCAATAAGCCAGTTGATCAAAATAATTAGCATTACAAAGGGCTTTCTTTTAAGTCTACGCACCCCTATTCATGGCAGTGAAGGGGGCTGTGCACCTGATTCTCCTTGTAATTAGGTGCTTGGCAATGCAAATGTTCTGTTTATACCTCAGGCTTATGAAATGAAATTTACATGTTTGCTTGGATACCACATCTGTGACGTATTCAAATGCTTTGGAACTATAACGTGTACTATAATAATCCACTTTTTGGCCATTTTTTTCCCGGACCAATATTTCTTATTGTAAACGCTGTGTTACGATTGTGCCTCATAGGATGGCATAACATAATTTATTGAGGTTTTTGGGCCTGTTAGCGGTGCGCCAGATTTGTAACCATCAGTGTCTCACATAGGAAATCCACAGGAAACAGACCGCACTCTTGTTTTTGTGATTGTGCACGCATGAATTGCTGACGAACTGAGGAACCAAGGGAAATTACATATTCATCACGCTGATATGCCCAAGTAATATGTTCAAGGTGACTGTCATGAAGATAACTTTTCTCCTCCCTCAAGCAAAAGGAACCCCAGAGACATGTTTCTGATTCTCCTCCCTCGCTCCAGTCCTCCTCCTCTCTCTCTTCTTTTTTCCTCTCTTTCTACTTGTCATGCTCATCAGTTGTCTCGCAGAGAGAGAGAGAGAGAGAGACAATGAAGGCTTTTAGTGGGATTTGGGAGCTCATCCTGTGTCAGGCCATGCAAAGTGGGCACTCACACAAACAGGGGCATTGACTAGCTCGGGGGGTAGTGTGTGAAGAGGAGAAGAAGCGCCATGCTGAACGTGACAGAAATAAGCAGGCAGGTCGAGGACAGGGGAAGTCCTCCAGCCACGATTTTTCTCAAGGAAATCAGGCCTTGTCATCACCTCGGTGTGTGCACCACAAGTGTGTGTGTGTGTGTGCTCATTCATTAAGTCTGCGTCTGCACTAATATGTGTGTAAGACAAAGTGAAATGAGAAGATCCACACCACTCTCGTGTCTGTATGCTAAATATGTAGCTATAGTGGCGAGAAGCCGGTTAGCGTAGCTTCGCACAAAGCCTGGAAACAGAGGGAAACAGCTAGCCGTCTCTGTCTAAATGTAACAAATACACATGTTACTCCAAAGCTCATTAATGAACATGTATTATCTGGTTTTAAAATCACCCAAAAATGTGTAAAAACAAGGCTAAGTGTTTCCAGTCTGCAGGCCAAGCTAAGCTAATCGGCTGCTGGTGCTAGCTTCCCATTGAGCATACAGAGACGAAGAAAATGATTGGAGTGATGGTTGCTTAAAGTTTTCATACTCTCATTTACAGATCATTAACACTGAAATGCTGACAGAACAACAGGAGAATCGCTTCCACTGAGTTGCACAGACAATATGAGCCAGGTTTGGGCGAATGTATGGAGGAGTGTGGTGGTGGTTGGTTTGGTAGGAGTGCAGAACCCTGAGGGTGTATTCCACTGTGGGACGCTCAGCCCACTGAATGGATGGAGATCATTCTCCGGGCCGTGCATGCCCCGCATACCACGGCTGTGACACGCTCGTATGAGTATGCGTGGAGGAGGTCGTCCCGTGTGCCATCAGCTCGATGGAAACAATTACAGAAAGCCTAGAGAGAGAGAGAGAGAGAGAGAGAGAGAGAGAGAGAGAGAGAGAGACAGACACACACATATGGAGCTATAAAGGAATGCCTCAGAAGAATACATGAAATCATAAATTCCGCTTAATGAAGTCCCATAAAGATGACAAGCAGACAGAGAGCCGTTTTGTTGAGATGGGTTCGTCTGCCGGATAAATGAGGGGCCTCGTGGATGGGAAAGAAGGGATAACTTGGTTAAAGTTGCCACAATTGAGAGTAACGGCTTGAAAAGGAGACAGCTGGCATACATGAACGCATGTATGACCTCGTCTCATGACATGCCGGTCTATGGAAGCAGTCTATTCCTCAGCTTAAAACACAATGACCCCCCTGACCTCACCGGGTTGCAAGAGGAAACCCGTCAGCTTTGGGTTCCCAATGAAGAAAGACAAAAAAATGCAGTGTCATTACTGCGATCGTGGGTTTCGCTCGTCTGGCCAAGAGACCTCATTACCAGCTTGACAGGCTGATTCACTGTCTCCCTGTCTGTGTCGGTGACAAAGCAGCTCCAGTGCCATCGCAGGGTCCCCAACTTATACCAAAAACAAGTGATGCTCCCTTTCCCAGGTCGGCTGGTTTGAATGGCAAATATGTTTTTTTATTTCCCCTTTTCGAACTTTAGGTTTAGGATCCACTGATCTGAGGATAAAATACTTCAGTGGTGTGTATGCTGTTCTCACCGCAGCATTCATAGCATGAATCATAACATTTATGGCATTGTTTGTCCATCATGCTATCGCACTTTTTCTATAGTTTGTTATGAAAATAAAATTGCCAGTGACCTGTATGATCTCAGTGCTGTTGATGAACAAAGTTTAAAAAGTTCAAAATGCCCCAAAACCTTCCAGACATGTGAAACAGTGGAACGGGTCTTGCTGAGCAGACTGTTGCAGTGACATAGGGGACGAAGGAGGCCCGTCCCCCGGCTGCAGATTGGACAAAACCCCCGCCTGCCCCGCCCATGGGAGGAGACTCCGGTCGATTTTTGAGGCGCGGTAGAAATACTCACAGCCTCATCACCGACCTCCTTTAATTTGAGCTCAGCCGCCGTGGGGTCCGCACTCAGCGAAGGGGGATCTTCTCGTTTCCAGACCTAGCTAGGGAGAAGGAGATCCGGTTGGATTTGTTTCACCTCTTTGGCAAGACCTTACCCGATCCCGGCGCTGGATTTTTAAACCTCAAAACTCTCCTCGAGGTTTTTCTTTTCGATTTTCTTTTTTGTTTCCAACACACAGTAAGAGAGAATGGGAGCCCCGTTGTCCAAGGGTGGAGTAGCTGTTGAGGGGAAAGCCGCCGCCGCTGCCGACCCTGCCGCCGCCAAAGCCAACGGCCAGGTGAGTGAAGTAGGCCACTCGAGGAGACACATGGCACCGAACGCCCACAAGGCAGCGTGGGGTGCCGCTGCGATGCCTAGCTGTTGCTCTTTCACGCTCCGCACAGAGAGCAGACCCGTTCCTGCGTTAACCCGTGTGTCTACAGGGCCAATGAAATAAATAACAAGGTTGTCTACAGGGGTAGGGGACCTCCAGCCAGAGTAGCCGACGAGTGGCCGTGCTCGTCCCCGCTCGGCGCGCACCAGACCTGCCTTTTGTTAATTCCGCTCGCCGGTCCCCGGGTGGGGGTGGGGGCAATTCACCCGCAAAATTCGACCTGAGACCGACATATTCGGGTAGAAGCGTGTGTTTCGACCGTGTTCTCTCTCATGAGTTGACTGCGGTCGGGGCGGTAGTCGCTCTCGACGTCGAAAACAAAAGGCGCGGAGCGGTGCAAAGGATGCAAATGCGCTCTGCTGGAGGCGCATTGTTTTTGCGGAGTTTCAAACAAAGCGGCGGAGACGGGCGCCAGTTTATAAAAAAAAAAAACAACCTCTGCCCCGAAACTAATATACATTTATGCGTTTTGTGTCTCGTGTTGTTCGACTAGTTTCAACACGGAGTGGAATAAAATGTGCGTTGACGATAGCTGGGATGAGTACAGAGTGGCTCGCTTCAATCTAAACCCCCAGATCAGAGGATGCATTATTTGATACAACGCAAAGCGCATTGCAATACATGTTGATGAACTTGGTCCTTATCAGTTGCTCGATTTAAAGGAGCCCACGGTCCCTCGTGAGTGCAGTCGCTTAATTGAATATGCCGACATTGGCCGATGTGTGTGCTGCTGTATTTTGGCCACACCGAGCTCGCGCAGAGAGCGGTGGGAGATGGGAGCTGCAGCTCTGGGATGAGAGCAGAAAGCAGGTTTCATGGGGATTCCTTTGTTCCCCAAACCCGCTAGCTGTGTTGACGTTTGAATGCAGCACTACTGCCCCCGTGTGGCTGCTTAGTAGTCATGCAAACCGCTGTTTACCCCCCCCACACACACACACACACACACACACACACACACACACACCACTGTCAGTGCAAGCAGCTTTCCTCAAGTATAACGTGGATTAACTAGTGGAGTAAATGGGCTAATGCTGTGATCTGTCATATGTCAGATCCCTTTTATTTGGAATGCTGTGCACATTTTCATCTACAGTTTATCCATCTGTTTACGCGTGAAATATTTTTCCATTTTGCAGAGGCAACATGTTTTTATTTTGGGCCCAGTTTGATTACTTAAATCCACGACTAATGAGTCCTTCTTCTCTGCAGGAGAACGGTCACGTCAAATCCAACGGTGACGTGTCGGCCAAGCCCGACGGGGAAGTGGCCGCAGCCGCCGATGGAAACGGAACAGCCGAACTGGCCAAGGAGGGCGAAAACGGCACCGGGGACGCCATCGAGCCAGCCCCCGCGGCCGAGGGGGAGTCCGCCAAGCCGGAGGGTGAGGGCGCCAAGGAGGGCAAGAAGAAGAAGAAGTTCTCCCTGAAGAACTCCTTCAAGTTCAAGGGCATCTCGCTGAAGAAGAGTAAGAAGGGCGGTGAGGAGGGCAAGGAGGAGGTCGCCTCCCCGACGGCTGAGGAGAATGGCCACTCGGCCAAGGAAACCAAAGAGGAGACGCCGGCCGCCGAGGCCAAAGAGGACGAGGCCGCAGATCCGGCTGCTGCTGAGGCCGCACCCGAGGGAGAGGCCAAGGCGAAGGAGGAGGCCCCACCCACAGAGGCTGCCCCGGTCGAGGAGGCCGCCGCTGCCGACGCCATCCCTGCTGAGGACACGACACCCGCGGCCCCCGAGGGTGAGGCCAAGGCAGAGTGACTGCCCCCCCCCCCCCCCTCCCTCCCTCCCCCCAGCCGCGGCACCTGAACTGATTTTCCAAGATTAAAAGTATATAAATATATATATGAGCGACGCGTGCCACGTTCTTAAAAGTTATAAACGAAACTAGAGAAGAAGACAACGGATATATCACGTCTGCTGAGTCAACCACCAGTTCACTGCCTTTTATTAGTTCTTCGACAGATGGAATCTCACTGGGCCCTCTCACGATCAAAGCGTCGGCGTGTGTCGCCCCCTCATGGTACACACGGGGACTGGCGTGTGGTGAAGGTAAATGGATTGGATGGATGTGGAGCGAATCAGGAATACTGACTTATTTTCCCAGTTCACGGAGAAGCATCCTTTTTTAACAGCGTGGCAGCCCTATAACATTTTTCTTTTTCTGTCTCATCTCTCTTCTTTTTTTTTTTTTTTGGATCTAAAAAATTGTCACCGTAGCGGAGCGGGGCAGAGCATCTCCTTCACTCGAAATGACTGTTATATGGACACATAAACCTTTCAGAAAGATCTAACTCATTTTTAGAATTCTACATTCCTATGTTTTACCCCCCCAAACAATTTCAAGTATTTTGTCATGTATAGAAAAGTAAAAAATCAAGGAGGGGAGGTGGAAGATGAGCAATGTCTTTGTACGTGCATTTCGATTAGTTCTTTTGTTCTTCTGGCTAAAACCACATTCGAGCTTCTTGAGTATTGCAGTGTTCACATTTCAGTTTATGATGCAGGGGTTGTGTACAAAATGTGAGCTTTTTAATCTGCAAACTGTCTCTGTAAATATGTTTTCGCCAATATTTTTGGTTCTCTTTATTTTGCTATCGTTTGAAGATGTCAATGATTTTATTGTAACTTTTAATAAGGGTAAATAAATGTTCGATCCCCCCCCGGTCTGTGTTCCGCCTTTTGATTCACACCTCAAGACACACTGATGAAGTAGACTAAAGACTATTGTGTACTTACTACATCATGCATACACAAACATTCAGTTAAATAGTAGATAAGAGAATACAAACTGTATCTGATGAAAAGTAATTCAAAGCAACCATGATTTAGATTGAAGGTACAAACAAGCTTTGTCATTAAATCAGCTAATTATGAAAATGGAAGAATAAATAAACACCAGTGAACATGAACATTGCTGCTTCCACAGACCTGAGTCACACTTGATTCACGTGTGATCTGCATATAATAAGCTGGTCACACCTGCACCAATATTTTGTCATAAATAGAACAATATGTGCATATTCATTTTCATCCTTTAGATACAGTTTTCATGCATTCCAGACTATTCTTTCGGCACATTAAGCTCACATCTCATTGCATAATTTCACTTCACATTACTTGTCTGCGTGACAAACATTTGAATCTAAATAGTGGATTGTGTGAGAGAGTGTGACATGTCATAAGTGGTGTTTTTTCTTTTTTTCACATCATTTTCAATGAATTATGGCAGCTTGTTTGACATCAGCTGCTGGAGTAAAGTCCAGTTCGTTATCAGAGGCTTAAACTAGCTCATTGTTAGTTGGTCTCTGGCTCCCTGTGGTGGACAGACACGTGTATTGTACATGAGTCTGCACATTGTTGCTGTTCGGTCAGAGTAAAACACGTTGACGTCTAATTCTCACGTTGTTCGTGTTATGCTATTAGCCAAAGTTAGCTAGTTTTTCGTAGTATCATTAGCAGGGATTATAATGCGCTGGGATGTGGAAGTAGATTTGGCTTTACGCGTTTCCGTACAACACAATGTAAAAGCAGCAACGTCGACCGAAATGTTGAGCAGAACCAAATCAGGTCTACATCCACAAATATTTTAATAACGACTACTGTATGTCGAAATATTACGAGTTAACACTTAATGTTCACAGACGAGGTGGCCGAGTGGTTAAGGCGATGGACTGCTAATCCATTGTGCTCTGCACGCGTGGGTTCGAATCCCATCCTCGTCGGATGTTTTCAATTTGTCAAATATGAAATTAGCCACGAAATAAAAAAACAACTGGAAAATACTTTAACTGTTCTACGTATTCCTCTTCTGAAACGTTATGGTTCACTTCCATAAGACATAATATCGTGTGAAATTGTAGCCCACGCAAATACAAGCAACTGGGGGAATTCCATGTGTTTTAAAGAAGCACTTGAAGGCAACAACATTGGCTCGTCTGGTTAGAGTACCTGCGCCGCCCACATGTGCAGCTGTGTTCAGAGCTCTTGATGCAGGCCACCGGCACGTGCTTTTAAACACGAGGGGACTTCAAGGGTAAATATTTCTGCTCTTACCTTGATGCATGATGGTCCACTTTGGCTGCTTTTACGCCCTGTCCCTTTGTACAATAACAAATCTCTAGACAAAAATCCCTAAAATGTCTGTAAATATATAGATCAGGGGTCTTCAACGTTTTTCAGGCCAAGGACCCCCAAACTGATAGAGAGATGGAGCAAGGACCCCCGACTATATATAGTGTATAAAATTGTGTTTTATATTAAATGGGCCTAGTACTATGTATAAACATACCTCTTTATTGTGCATTCAATACTAAGCTATTCAAATAATACACAGGTTCATATATTCATGTTTTTATTTTAAACATGTGCAAGGTACAGTGAGTAGGGAGGCCGTGCCACTGCCATTTATAAACATACCTTGTCAGCTGATACCAATGCCAATATCAACATTGTCTGTCAATTGCATGATAATCATGCATACAAGCTATTCAAATTTATGTTTTCATTTTAAACATAAATGTGGAAACGAAAAATGAGTGATGGCCTATTAGTGCCACTGCCATGCATAAAGATACCTGTTATCTTTCATGCAATACTGAACTATTAAAATAATGGTCAGATTCATGTTTAGAGAAAAAAAATTATATTTTTTTATTTATTTTTTTAATTGTTTAATCAACCAAAAATTCCGCGGACCCCCTGCAGTACCTCCGCGGACACCCTAGGGGCCGTGGACCCCCTGTTGAAGACCTCTGATATAGATGGATACATTAACAGGTATTGTCAACGTGGGACATGCTGCCATCTAGTGGTAACAGAACATAATTCAACTGTTTTTATTCCAACTTTTGTTTTTACGTTCTGTGATCAAATTGTTGCTTTTTAACCAACAAAATAAGTTAATTTATGTGCACAATAGGCTATTTTATGAGTAAATTATACAATCTATGATGGCTGGATTCCACTTAGCTGCAACAACAAAATAAACAATAACAATAATTAAAATTATAATGATAAAACTAAAATCAAGTTGAGATAATATACAGCAGCAACAGCAGTGATTGCATGAACTGCAAAACACGGCAATTTAATGAGACGCAAGCTCATTCTAAAACAAATCAAGGGGGTTGAATACTGCATGTGAAAGGCAGAACTTTTCTGTCCAGGTTGGATTTTTGGACAATGTCCAAATATGTTGAATTTATAATGCCAGCAATATACTCATTAAATACATGTGTTACTGCTTATGGCCTTGTAGATAAACATTGTGGAATAATGATGAAAAAGGATAATAGAAGCTTGTACGAGCTAAGCGCTTAGCTCCATTTATAGGCAAGTCATTTCCCATCAAGCACTTCGCTGCTGTAGCCCTTTGAGAGATTCAATGGCACCTAGGTCACAAAACTGCATGCGTCTTTTTCCTCTCAGATTTCCATTTTTAATGCAGTTGGGCCTCCGTGGCAAGTCGGACAAAATCACTAACCATCATGCAATTCACTGAGCGAGACGGTGATCACAGTTATGCAGGCCTGCGTCGGTCTAGTTCATCTTAGACAAGCCTTATTTAAATTATGGCTTTATTGATAAAATACATTGTAATACAACATACAGTCGTTTGGACAACATGCAGTTGGTTTCCTGATTCTGAAAGCTTCAAACCTTTATAACATATCTTCTTAAAAATAAACCATCTTCCATCCTGACTTTTTGTAACCACAGGAGAGGACCTGGTACCGTTCCATCGGGCTCAAGAGGTTAAATATGTTTATTTACACCTGATGCTTAAGTTGATTTTTGTTAATCCTTCTGTTTCTTGAGTGAGTTTGTCACTGGTATTAGGAGCAGCAGCAAACTTCATTTAGAAACCCTGCATATACAAACATACCAGAATGGACCTTTCTGTAAAGAGGGACAGTCTTGGCACAGAGCTTGATCAGCATTTTTATTTAACAAGCAATTAAATATAGCACCTATATATGTCAATAAAAAACAAGTCTTAAAAAAAAAACTATTGGACCACATTACTACATTCCAGTTGACTTTTTTGACTCCAGTCGGCTCTGAACTGTAGTTGTGTCCGGGGTACATATGGTGACCTTGTCCTGTAACTTCACCCTGCCAGCTCAGCTAATTAAGCTAGTTAGAAATATCCTCTTATAGACTCCACGCTTGACGTGGGGCATCAGCTCATCAAATTCCCGGCAGTGTGTGTTTTTGTTTTTTTTTAAACACGACTTTAACCCAGATTTTCCTGTCGCCGACATTTATTTTTCAGCTCGGAGACACAAGCAATAGCTTGAGCTGCAGCTAAGAATTGCAGGATCACACATCACATCACATGAAAATCCATCTCGTGGGGCTTTCGGTAACGTGTTTTGGTGTCCAGAGCGCGGCCCAATCAGATCCGGTTCGACAAAAGCCCCAGATCAGCATTGGCGCCCGAGCACCCATGTGTGAACTTTTAAATTTGGGGACCTCATTCGAGATCCTTCCTGGTGAAAGGTCGTGCAGTGTGTGTGTGACCCTGCCCCCCAACGCCGGTCAGACATGTGGTGTAAAAACCACTACGACTTAAAGACTCTAAATTACTGTGATTGTGTTTAAAAGAATACAAACAAGTCAGAGCATTTTTCCCCCCTCATACCAGAATAACGCTTGAAGCCAGACATTTCTTTAGCACTGCCCCAGCGCTGAGAGACATAGCTGTAACAGGACACACCTGACGTTGATTCAACAAATCAATCAACAATGCCCTTCCAACGCAACATCAGACGCGTGCTTTAAAAAGCCAACTCCTGCATGTTGGTCCTGGTATAGTCGGCCATGAGCTGATGAGACCTATAGTACAGAGATTAAACAATGTGATATCCAAACGCACCGATACCAGTAGTCCTCTCCTTTCACAGTGTTCAACATACAGCCAGTGTCTGCGATCCTTCTGACGGAGAGCCATTGATGTTCCATGTTCAGCTGGGACACAGTATTTTCGGTCTAATAACTTTATTAGGGTCCACCAGTTAGAAAGAACCCCATGGTTCAGTGCCCCCCACCCTCCCCCAACCAAGTCCTACAAGGTCGTGCTTATACCACCGTCTCTGACCTTGTCCGTCTTGTTTAAACTCATCTGGCTCTCTGTCAGCGTCGGATCGGTCCTGCGGTACTGGGACCTCGGTGGGGCCATGTTGGTGAGCTTGTGCTGCTCAGCAAAGCGGAACCTCTCGTTGTCCTGGCGGGCCCTCACCATCTTGGAGATGCGCTTGCCGATGAGGTAAACCATCTCGCAGAGGCACATCAGGATGCACAGCGCGCTGGAAACAACCATGAAGATCATGAAGATCTTCTTCTCCGTGGGGCGACTGATGAAGCAGTCCACGGTGTTGGGGCACGGCGCTATGGAACACTTGGACAACCTAAAAGAAGGGATTGAAGAAGAAGAAGAATAGAGATTCATTAGAGAATCGGTTTGTCTGTTCATTTCCAATGTCCATGCTGAAGATGATTAAAAGGCCGTGCTTTCGTCTGAAAAGTAAAAAGGTACGAGTGTTACTTGGGCAAGTCGTATCCGTGGTATATCCGATACAGGATGTACAGAAAGGCGATGTCGAATCCAGCCTTGAAGACCAGACTCAGCAGATAGGTCCACCACAGCCCCCCTCTCTTCTTGCCGGGGTTGGCGTACAGGTGAGAGCCGTGGTGCAGCTCCTCGTATTTCTTGTCCTTTCCTTCGCGGAACTTAACGTGAGCCATCACCATCAGGGACGGGCACGTGACAAAAATCAGCTGCAGAGCCCACAGACGGATATGGGAGATGGGGAAGATGTGGTCGTAGCAGATGTTGGTGCAGCCAGGCTGGAAACAGAGTAAAAGATTTACAGCAATTGCTTTTTCTGTAATGACTAAAATGTCTCAGTGAAAGTGTAGGTTATTGCCTTTGTGCCAGAGATAAAAAAACAACAACAACAAACTGAGTCTCAAAGAGGCAATACTTTCATACCACTAATGCAACTGTCATGAAATGATGACGGTGCTTTTTAGGGGATCAGTGAAATAACAGAACATTCAAACGGCAGAACTTCTCCCTGCAAGACTTGCAGGCAAATATTGAGTCAGCATTTTGCAGTTGATTTCGATCAGGGTTACAGACTAAAGGATGGCTGTGTCGGTAACAGGTTTTGCTGTAATAAACGGTGTTGATTGGCTATCAGTTACCGTACGTCGTAAATGCTAAAACCGTAGCAAGTGAACTTAAAGAATAAATTGACGAGAGTTGATCTTCTGGTCACGGGTGTATGCTCACAAATATGTCAAAGTCCCAAGAAGTCAGCACGTTTCTTTGATGAGGCTGCCTGCGCTGAATGCCTCGCCCTTAAAGGGCGATTTGGTGTTGCACTTTCACAAAGTTCGGGGTCTCACTAGAGACAAATTACAAACAAGAAAGGTCAAAATTGATGCAACATAGCCAGATATATCCATAGTTTTAGTCTCTAGTGTTCCACAAAATACTGGTAACTACATTTCCCATAATGCAACTCAATACTGTCTTTTGTTTAAGTCTTCCGGTCTGGTAAATGCCCACGTCTTTCAAACTCCACAACTACGAAGTTGCAAATTGAACTATAATTTAACAAATTAAGGCGTCCAACCCAATCCGAGATAACCCCGATGACATCATTCAGGGTAACAGCCGACGTTCGTGGTTGAACTCATAAACAGTCGGGATAGATTTTATGTA
Organism: Anarrhichthys ocellatus; assembly: GCF_004355925.1. Lineage (NCBI taxonomy): Eukaryota > Metazoa > Chordata > Actinopteri > Perciformes > Anarhichadidae > Anarrhichthys > Anarrhichthys ocellatus. Next base: position 4,443,547 of record NW_022280066.1, on the reverse strand, counting down.
AGAATAGTGTAAGAATAGAAAAGGAAAACATCTTACCTGCCGAGTGTTACACACAAAGTCTTTGCTCTCGTCACCCCAAACCCTCTGCGCTGCCACCACAAACACCATGACCCGGAACACAAACACCATGGACAGCCATATCCTCCCGAACGCGGTGGAGTATTTATTGACTCCGCTCAACAAGCCCTCCAGGCCCGACCAGTTCATCGCTGCTGCTGCACGGGGCCTTGGGGATGGACACAAACGTACGCTTTAACGGAGAGGAAGGGAGAATACAGGGTTGTGCTTCCACATCCGTATGACAAGATACAAACAGATCAGACAATTACTTACAACAATAACATAAAATGTTGGCTTCTGGTTAAGAATTAGCTAGATTTTGCCCAACCCAACATGCAAGTTACATGAATAGAATACTTCAAAACACAGCTGCACCTAGAACCGGTGTGTCTGGCTAAGACACAAAAGCTTGCATGGGCTTGTCTGAAATTTTTCAGGTCAGGAGTGGGAGGTGACATTTAGAAACAGATTTATATCTGATATCTCATGTCTGCCGGGGTGTCTTTGTCGTGTTGTTGCAAATTGCAATTTTCTCTTTTTGAATGCTTCATAAATTGTTATTCAGGATTAATAATGTCACCAGGCCCCTCTCTAATGAAGGCCCATGTTTTAGTAGCTATATATCAAGATGTACTGTGCACAGGCCAGAGAAGTTGAAGTTAGCAGCTGGTTAGCATAGCGTAGCACAAAGACTGGAAACAGCTAGCCCCTGCTCTGTCCAAAGGGTAACCTAATCTGCCTTCCAGCACCCCTAAAGCTCTGGTTTCCCTCTGGAAGCATTTTAGCAACAATTTGCGGTTAACGTGCTCGACTGTTCCTGGCTGGGACCACTTCCTGAAATGTCCACTGGTTGCCCAGCAACTGCTCCCCCACCAAAAAGTAGTGTGGCACACAAACCCAAATAAGACAGTGACGTTTGATGTTTTTACCTTCGTTTAAATCCCCCTTTTTATGCAATCTATTATGCTAAAATAAGCTAACTGGCTGCTAGCTACAAATTTGCTATTTCTTCAAACCATAGATTCTATGCTCAGAATTTAGACCACATTTCCAACAAACACCTTAGACACCTTTCATGGAACAAAAAGATTAAACTGCTCCACCGTAATACTTTTAGCTTTACGTTTCATGCAAAATCTTATATTTCGAATGCAAATATGTTTTTGAAAGTGAACCAACAATGTGCTCTATGACATGCAGACAAACCAGTTTGAGGAGTTGGGAGTGCTCACTTAGAGATGTGAAACGGGATTAATTAACAAGACATTTTAGGCCATGGTTAATGGTATTAGTTACACCTGTGCTTCTGCTACTGTGATAATTCAGCTCTGTTCCAGTGTTAAATAAGATAAAACGTTAATGATAAAATGTATCTTTATGCTCCATCCTGGACGCGAGGTTCATGAATGAAACAACCAGGAGTCATTAGCCTATTATAAATATATCTTCGAGCATAAACCTCCTGGCCAATGTGTGGTTTCACAATTGAAGTTACCTAGATACTATTTGTCTGTGTTTATGTGTGTGTGTGTGTGTGTGTGTGTGTGTGTGTGTGTGTGTGTGTGTGTGTGTGTTTAACAAATATGTCTTTATCTTGGCAAACAAAACCTAATGTGGTAACCACAGTGCTCAGTCTATTGAATCATGTTGTCATAGTAACATGGGGCTGGCATTGTACAGATTCTTCTTTTTTGATTGTAAGATATACTTAATTTTTAGTCCTTTTTTTGTAAAATGTAATTACATTCATTCACTAAAAATGTGTATCTAATTGAGTATTTCGCCACATATAGTTTCTTTTTGCTCGTCAAATAAACGGGAACCACTAAAGCTTTGATCATTTTTTTTTTAATAAATGTTATTTGGAAAGTATAACAGATTGTTTTTAAATTATATTTTCCATTTGTTTTTACTTGAAGTCCCACCACTTCGCTGGTCATGAAGATAAATAAAATCCATGTGAATCCGGATATAAAACACCATCTTTAGGCGCGTACGATTTTCTGGAGCAGTGAAGGATCACACACTGTTTACAAACGAGTAAAATATTTAGATTTCACCAAACAGGAGTGGCTGAGGACTTTTCGTTGTTAACACTTAAAACTCTGGATTTACTCCATTAGTTTAGTCATATAGGCTAAATACAACAAATCTTCGCAGCAATGAGACCTGTCCAGTGAGGGCCACATACTGCTGTGGTTATGAGACCATTTCAGATTCTACATTACTATTTGTCTTTTTTTTTTTAACCCCAAACGTTGGGCTCCATTTCAGGCTGTGGCTGTGTACGAAATATAAAATGTTGCTGCAAATGGTGAATTACACGTATTGTTTGTGCGAGGGATGTAGTGGCAAATTAAACCGTAGATCTTCAATGAGAGCAAACTGTTTTAATTTCAGGAAGGCATTAAATCTACCAAAAAAAAGACCAATTGCATGGTAGGCTATTTATAAAGCAGATTGCTTGATATACATCAGCTTGTGTGTGTGTGTGTGTGTGTGTAGAAATGTTTAACTTTTAAGAGGGTACCCCAACGACTCTGTCTTTGTGGTGAATCTACAGTTTATAAAACCACATTTTCTTTATACTGATTGCGCAACATCTTGCCACACTATGTGTAACGTTACTCTCATTGTGTCTTCTTTTTTTAGGGTGAAATAACCGCGAGGCTTTCTCCGCATATGTTGGCATAAACAACAGTTTCTATCGTACTGTTTTAGGGTAAACAAGGAAAAAGACATCACTGTAACTGGCAACAGTCTTTTGTTTAACGCTCAGTCCTCACTTTAGGCATGTGATACAACATTAATGAATATTAAACAACCTTACCTAGTGCTGGAACCAGACTCAAATACCCAAATCCAATATGTTGACACCAGCAGGGGAAGATTAATAAACAGCTGTGAAGTTAAATATAGTTCAGTAAAAACTGGTTTAAACTATTCCGCTGATTTTTCTCTCTGTTTCTGTCTCTGCTCTCTCGCCCTTCCCTCAGAATTCCTGCCAAACCAGATTCAGCAGTTGCTACGTCACCACACACACACACACACACACACACACACACACACACACACACACACTCAGACTTGCATGCCCTGTCTTGTCAGTTTGCACGATACAGGAAGGCTCCACTCCCTCTGAGCCAAGTAACCTAACACCTTATGAATAGGTAAAGAAACAAGACGCTTATACTTTATTAGGCAGGGTGAGAAAACACCCATCCTTCCCAAACAGAATGCCGGTGTGTCTGTACGTGTGTGTGTAAGTATGTGTGTGTAGGAAAAAGAGAGTAAGAAGGAGAGAGGCAGGAAGATGCCACACCCTTTGGGCAGCAATGCAGATGTGTTTTTACAGTGAGCAAAGTGTTCACATGGTAACAAACATACAGAACTAAATCAGATCTAAAAAAATGTAGCGTGTCAAACTGTTTCAGTAAGTTGTTGCTGCAGTTTGTTTGAAATAGAGTAACTCATCAAATAAAATACAATAAATGCTGTAATATATATTAAGTCAGTGTATGAAAAATAATACAAAGTGGCAAGAGAAAAAGTTAAACATCAAAAGCGTTCATAAGTTGTGAATATATAGTGGGATTAGAGTAAAATACATGACGATAAAGAGTTATGAACATATGAGAAAATCTAGAGTTAAGTTGAACCAAACAACAATTTGTCCTGTAGACATTGTTGAAAACATCTTAGAAAACATTGTCATGCCAGCAGGATAAAGGTTAGAGGTCAAGTTGTAAATATAGAAAGGCCCTAGGCTGACAAAAAACATTCACATTTTTTTTAAAGTCTGCTTTGTTGTTTTGTGAGTCATCATGGAATTCAGTGACAGTAATTCAGCCAGTCTTGGTAGGTTTACTTTGTGCAAACAGCAGATGGCAGCAATGACAGTTACAATTTGCCTGCTTGCGGCCTTATTTTATCATACAGTAACAGTATAAAAAAACAAATATGATTTAGGAAGTTAGAATGTTCAGTTATGCCTGGATTAACATAATGTTACACCGGAGAGAGACCATATCAATCAATTCAAGTTTACTTACTACCTGTTACGTACTACTTGCCTTATTAAACCTAACCTCGCTTACTCAGCTCAAAGGGATAAAATAGCACTTTTGTCAGATTTAGTAAAGCAACATAATGAGAAGTGTGATTTAAAAGATTCGTCATGTTGAAGGAGACAGTCTGAATAATACCGGAAGTGTACTTACAAATTAAAACAGACTGTTTTTCCCAAGCAGTGCAGTGTATTTTTTTCCAATCAGTTTTATTATTGAAAGCTTGCAACCGGAAGTCTCGTTTGTTTTTATCTAACTCGACATTTCTGTTCGACATGTCTCCTTCGCAGACTCTTCTCCGCCAGTAGAAACGTCTGGATTTTCCGTGACACAACTGCGTTTTGTAAGTAACGTTAGCTATGTCAGCCGTGTTTGTTTGATGTTACTAATGTGAACCTGAAGTTAGCCCCGTGCTAACGACACCACTGCCACCCGCTGTCATTAGGCTGTTGTTGAAAACCAGCCAACGCATTAACGTTAGCCTGGAAGTGTTAGCTTTGTTTATTCTAGGAACATGGTTGTTGACCTGGTTGGCGGCTGAGCCTCTAATGGCATAACGCTATGGCGTTACTGATAAGTCTAGTGAGGTAACCGCTAGCTAGTTTCTAAATCATTGTCTTAAACTGGGCATGTTATGTTGTGGTAGATACAGCAAGTACTGTGTGTGCGTTTGACAGTCAGCCTACTAGTAAGGTTAGCTAGCTGGCTGTCATTCAGAGCATCACCTGAGCTAACGTTAACATCCGTTTGTTTGTAAGGGGCATAAAAGGACTAGCTAGCAACATTTAGCCTCTAGCAATATATACGCTGTACTGTGAGCGGTGTATTAATTGCAGTCGGCAACTTGCAGGTGCAAATCCGATCTCTGGCCATCCGTATAGTTTAACTAGCATGAATTGAACATTTCTCAATGGTCTTTTATTTTCGCGTGGACACAATGTCACGCCAAACTGGTAGAATATCGTATGTTAGCTACTTAAACCAGGCTAACCGCGAGCATTATTAACACGTTTCTCCTCTACGCAGCAGGTTAGCAGCACGCTAGCGGGCCGTTGTCAGCCAGGACCCAGAAAAAGCAGCATCATCATCAATGGTGTGTCTACATCCCGGAGCCGACACATTGTCCTGTGTACGCTCAATGAACCACCTCCTCAGCGCTCATCACAGTGAGTGTCTCCGTCTCTGTGCTAAGTTAGTGGCTACACGTCACGCTCGCAATGCATTATGTGTCTCTCGTCTCCCTCTCTCCCAGGCTGCACATGTATGGCGTTTGCGAGGCTCGGAGGGGAATTTTGCCAAGCCCAGCACCTGCTGCTTATCGTGGACAAGTGAAGAGGAGAGACACCAGCTAGGCGCAAACACTGCCATTGACGTGCACAGGTGTGTAGTATGAAGGCTGGTTTTCACCATGTTACAGTCTATGGGGCAGCAGAGAGTAGAGGTACACTGAATCAGTGGAGCTACTGATTGTAAGTTCATGTCCTTATGTGTAGCTAGTCATTTAATTCATCCAGGTTCATGGTTGTCAGATCTTAATCACACTAAAGCCTCAGGTAAAAACATCCCATTTGGTAATAGGTTGCTATACAGAAAGATACTGTTCATAATAAAGTAACAGAACAAAAAGCAATATGGAAGGAAACCTTAATGGCCGTCTCCGTGTCCTCGTAGGTCCTTACTGCCATCCTGTTCAATCCATATGAAGACAAGCCAACCGTCAGCCTGTCACCTGTCCCGGGGAGTGGGAGAGGCTTTGGGTTTAACCCGGGAGTTTCCTCACAGCTCTTCTCCTTTTCTGCTTCTCCTTTCTTCTTCTACCCTGATTCGGCCAAGACTTTTCTGAATGGGCTAGCCGATTTGAAAGAGAGAAAGGAAGGACAGATCTATTTTTTCTGTCTGCATTTTTTTTTTTTTTTCCTTCTGGACTTTAGTTCTCTAATCCGGTCTGCTAGAGTTTAATATTTATTTTTAACCAAGCCAATTTTAGTTATTTCTTCATTGCCAAGAAAAGTTTATTTCTATCCCAGGAAATTAGTCTTGTCTTTTATTTTTTATTTTAATTTATACCACTTTGTCGTCAACAAAATCGAGTAGTTACAGTTTTTTGCCCATAAGTCATACGGATGCATTAGTTAGTGAAATTATTGGCAAAGTGGTTTTGCATTTTTGACAGTTTTTCTTTTATTGAAAACATAATTTTATTTGCTTCTAAAAATGAACCGACCGGCTCCAGTGGAGATCTCTTATGACTGCCTGAGATTTCTCATTACGCACAACCCCACCAATGCACAACTCGGAAGGTTTATAGAGGTAGCGCACCTTTTTGTAATAATTCATGCATACCCATCGTTAATTTTCTTTCAGTAATAGAGGAAGCAACCGTGTCGTGCTGTGTTAAACGTATGTTTCAATGTGCAGGATCTGAAGGCATACGGAGTAAACACCCTGGTGAGAGTGTGTGCTGCCACGTACGACAAGACACCGGTGGAGCAAGAAAGTATCCAAGTCCTGGTAAGTGACGTAGATACACAGCAGATTTAGCCTAGTCCTTGTGTGGAGCTAGCACTGGCAGAGTACAGCACATCAACACTTCTATGCTGCACAAGCTGCTGACGGTATACTGAATGTATACACATGCTACAGTAATTCCACCTTGTTATAAAACACCTGTTCAAACTCATTTTATTCAAACTTGACGGAAAGAAAATTCGACTCGGTTCACGTTTCCGTTTTTTTCAACAATCACCAACTCTGGTTTGGTCGAAATGGAACCGTTAATAACTGCAGTATAGTGCTTCCACTATATAGAGCATAATCATTTTCACTACATTGAAGTACATCAGTACATCAGTACAGCACTACAAAATGGCAAAATGTAAGTTTAGTCCTAACCATGAAAACAAAAATGTTCACATTTGACAGAATGTCGCACCAAATTGATGAGATCGCATAACGACTCGATATCCCCTCCAGGATTGGCCATTTGACGATGGCTCCGCCCCCCCAGAACAGGTGGTTGATGATTGGTTGAACCTCCTGCAGACAAAGTTTCGGGAGGAGCCGGGTAGCTGTGTGGCTGTGCACTGCGTTGCTGGATTAGGAAGGTTAGTATGCGCTACACACAGGATCTAACATGTTGTGTTTATCACACACAGTATGAATGGCTTGATGTATTAATATCCACCCGAGTCAGTTATCTCTCAGATGTTGTTGTTTTTTTTTTCCCGCCAATATGCACAAAAAAACGGTTGTTTAGACCTGGCATGCATTGTCAGTTGTCGTAGTGTTGCACAGTATAAAGCTCTGTGCTACTGGACGTTCCACTGCTGTGCCTCTTTGATCTGTAGCTACAGGGGACCAAGGTAGAATTTGGCATTAACTTGATAAAAAGGAAAAGTCTGCGGCAAAAGTCAGAGCACAAGCTGGGTTGAAATAACAGTTTAAAGTCTGCGTTTCCGTCCAAACAGACGTTTGTATCTATTTGCCGTCTGTCCTCAGAGCTCCCGTGTTGGTGGCCCTGGCTCTAATCGAGTGTGGGATGGAATATGAAGACGCCGTGCATTTCATAAGACTGTGAGTACTAAACACTGATTTGGCCCTCCCCCCCCCATCCCTGTGATTGCTCACACACACGCCTGTCGCTGTTTTTTTTTTTTTTTTTTTTCAAAGAAATAAACGTGTTCTCGTTTGTCAGGAAGCGCCGTGGGGCGTTCAACTCCAAGCAGCTGCTGTACCTGGAGAGCTACAAACCTAAACTGTGTCTGCGCTCCAAAGACGCCAACGGACAGAGCTGCTCTATACAGTAGGAATCTACGGCCCCGCGCATCGTCACCGCAGCGCCGCAGGAGACGCTCACCTGTTTGATGTTCAATGGGAAGTTGATGTTTTTGGGTGAATGTTTGATAACATCAATGTCCGTGAAATCCAATCAAAGTGCTTCAAGTATTTACAAAAATTTAAGGGACATGTTGTCAAATTTCTGAAGATCTTTTAAAAACCTACGCAGACAACTTTACATAAAAAATGAGCCTAAAAAAAAAGAGGTTTTAAACGTTTTTATTTCTGCTCCTCGGTCTGTGACCTCACCGTAATATGTAGCGAAACCCCAACAAATATTTAGCCCGTTAAAGCAAGACCCCACACACAATTCATTTTAACTGTCCGCATCAATGTTAAGAAGTTGAAAACACTATTACAGATGCAGCTTCGATAAATGCCGTTGATGTTAAAGGAAAACTTCACCCCCAAAATGACCGTTTGTTTATCAGCTACTCGACCTCAGTTTGTCTCTCGGCCTCCACAGTGAACCAAGAGTCACGAAGCACAGGATGTTCTGGATGTCTTTAGGCGAATGGGGGAAGCGTTTAACCGCAGCGAAAACTACATCTAAACACAACTCATCGACGCTGTTTATGCGGAACATGAGACTTTGGCTTCACTGCACAGGTTGTGAGAGTTTAACGGATGTTTCGATGTAGTTTTGCTGTTTTTAAATGCACCCCCCCCCCCCCCCTCACCGCAATTCATCAAGAGCTTTCTCTGATTGTGGATTCTTCGTTCACCGTGGAGGCATGCGAGAAAAAAAGTTTTCTTCCAAGAATTCAAGGTAACACGGGTGAGTGATAGATGTATAAATCAAAAAGTTATTTCAGTGGCGAAGTATTCCTTGTAATAGACTTTTGATTTAAATTGACTTTGACGTTGGGATCAGACGTCGTAGAACATTTAGTGTCAGTAGTCGACAGTAGATTCATTCTTGTGCTCTGCAGCTTGATATTCCGACACTACAAACTGAATAAATTACCTGCTGGTTTTTATTGCACATCATTTGATTTTGTTTATTCCAATTATCTCCTCTCGGACCAAATCCATGTCCCGCACCCGAAAGGTGACACAGGTGATGAAGAACTCTGACGAGTTAGAAAGCATTGACTATTAAAGAAATTAGCGAGTTCTACATGTGACGTATGCTGTATTAAACAAACACTACTATCTACCTGTCTGCTTTATGTCCCATGTCAGAGTCACCGGCAGTCTGCTTCTCTAGAAACACTTGTGTTGGCTGTAAATGTTTGACACTGTCCTTCAGAATGTCACCAAGGCAAGAGGGTCAGCTGGTGAAGGTATTCAACACTTTTTGAAGTTTTGGTAGATTGTCCTGTTGGCAGTAAAGAACTACTGACATGTCGTCGGTAGTTCATTGACCCCAGTGCTCCACACCTCAACACGGAACAGCTGACTGTACAAACGGGACAATCTGCTGAATACTTTCTGGATTCCTTACACCGACCTCCACAGGACTGCGGAGCCAACATGGCTGCCACTGAAGCCTTTGGTTCTGGTCCATCTCCGGCTCTGTACCGACTCAGCTCACCGGTCAGCTGCTGCGCTTGTAAGATGCTGTTGGGTCCTTGTGATGTTATTATTGCTCTATAGCTTTTCTTTCCCTGTACCGTTTTAACTATTTGTACTTGTCATTTATTTATTGATTCCACGGTGTTTTGTTTTTTTGTGTGAAATGTCTGTCTGCTAGAAAGAAACCTAATCTAGTAGTCCTGTTGGAAAATTAAAGTGTTTAGTAATGTAACTGTTGCTTGTTGCTTGTTGCGGAGCATATTTCATCTCTCTAGTTTTATTAGATGTGTCTGTCTGTGATGTTTGTCATACATCATTTTATTTTCAACCATATTTTGGTCAAATTCTCGTAAACAATTTCCGAATTAAAAGCCCCTTCAAAACAACTAATGCAATGCAGGTCAGTTCCACATGAATATCTATCTGATAAGAGGTTGACAACAGAACAGTTCAATCATCATGTCAGTAGAAACCATATTACAGATTTTCCAAAAGCACATTTTTGTTAATTTCAAATGCAGCTCTGCAAACTGCCCGGCTGCGTCTGCAACAGTTCCAGAACTGCATATGGGGCTGTAGCTGAAATATGGCAGCTGACCAACATGATGCTGAGCCTGACCTGCCCTCACTGAAGTGTGTGTGTGTGTGTGACCGTGTGACCGTGAGAGATTGCCTCTGGCCGTGGCAATGCTGTGTGAACGTGGCCGTCAGCGCGGAGTGACAGCATCACATGGAGCCAATTCAAGGTTAATTGGTTTTATTGACTGACCCAACAGCACACACACGCACTAACCTTGAACAAAAGAGCCACAATGGGTGAATGCAGCAAAGGCCCACCACTCCATTGTTTAAATACATATCTGAGGAATAGATGTATCGACAATGTTGCTTTTCATTACGTTTCCTTATTCATGTTCAGGCAGAGAAACGCCTGACTGAGTTTACGCTTCACATCCTGGAGCAGGTTTTCAGGACATTAGAGCGGTGAACTGAGAATAAAAATACGAATATTCAGTGGGATTTCACAGCCGGAGGGAAGTATAATATTTTATTTGCCTTATCTGTTGAGCACAATCTTCTATAATTGTAGTTAAAGTGTTTTACAGAGTGATAAAACAGTAAAAAATAGATTATAACACTGATACACACAACACACTAATACAAAAGATCTTTTCTGGAAAAACTACCCTTTTTTTAAAAGTATTGCAGTCCTTGCAGTTTTTCTATATTCCCTACTGAGTGTAAGGTAAAGAGTGTAATGCTGTACTGCAAATGACTCAAACAGACTTCACACTGACCTCCTGCTTGACTGATGTACAGAGAGGATCAGATACCCACTGCTCCTTAGCGGTCAGTGCAGGGAGGTCAAATTCACATGTTTCCATGTTTGGTGGAGTGTTTGGAGCCCCTGCGGACAGTAGAGGGCGATAACGTCCTGCCAAATAGTGAACTTTATAATTGAGTCATTTGCACCTTAGTTCAAATGTAAAAATATGACTTCCTCTATCTTTGAAATGTTTTTTCAGGAGGCGCTGATCAATGAATCCATTTCTGTTCTGAAGGTGGAACGCAGTATGACAATAACTGATGACGTCCTACAGCACAGAGTGTTAGACAGCAAAGGTACTACTGTACTCGCAATGTAATGCTCCATATTATTATGGTTTGTACAATGTCACCTGATCAGTCAGAACACACACACACACACACACACACACAGAGGCCTACACCGTGCTTGGCAGCAGAGGACAGCTCTGTGATAATCTGCTGAATATATGACAGCTGAACATCTCTAAACTCGCTGTAAGCTACACGACACTGTGTGTGTGTGTGTGTGTGTGTGTTCACTGTCCTGTGGAGCCAAAAACTGCTTTTTTTATTTGATAAAACATTTTTAATTACATATGGGGGGGATATAAAGACAAAAACAATTATGGTTAGAAATACATGAGAGTGGTGTGTATTATAGATAAGAAATAGCATATAATTACATGACTTTATACTAAAATCAGCATTCATTTTTATGGGCATGGTGAAAAAAACAGAGCTCATTATTAGGAGTGTGCTTATAGTCAAATACTGTAAGTTGGAGCACTGAACTGTAACAAATTAGCTGTAGACTATATTTAATAAATCTGTACTACTGAAGGAGGACATGGCTCTTCACACAGCAGAAGGAGGGCGCTCTCACTCCAAACAAACAGGACTTAGAATCTCCGGAAAATAGTATGGATTTTTATATTGGTGATTGTTCCACCAACTCATTTTTTTTTTGCTGGTACATTTGTTACTGAAACCTGGAGGCTATTTATCGCGAGGAGGAGGAGACCGGGGGCAGATGGGAGGGATCACCAGGAGGGTGACCCAGTTCACCCTGCAGACCAAACCGGAGGACCGCCTGCTGATCGACCAAAGGATGAAATCAGTGAAACATCTGACAGACCAAACTACAACTGGTGTTCCCAGATTTTCCTCACATCCAGTTGTGCTTCCTCTCCCGGTGTAAAACAGCAGACTCAAGAGTGTGTGTGAGCGTGTGTGTGTGTGTGTGTGTGGGGGAGAGAGAGGAAGGAAGAGGGAGGGATTGAAAGAGGAAAGTGGAAAGGAGCAGGACTTTTAGTTGTCTAAGCATATGGATATCTGGCTGCGGAGAGAGGAAGAAGAAGAAGAAGAATTTGGATCTATGGAAAATTACCTGATACCAGAGGAAAAGACCGAAAAAGCTCAGTAGAAGAAGTGTGGAGGACAGGAAGGAGGGAAACGACAGGAGGAGAAAGTTACATTTTCTAACGGGACAGGAAGACTGACCAGCAGGAATGTTGCCGGTGAGTTTCCATTAATACAATACACCAAACTTAATATACTTAATAGACAATGTATCGTCTTGGCTGACGTAATCACTGCTAAAGGACTTCAAAGCTGGCTAACGTGACAGTTAGTGAGGGCTTCACCATTAGAGTCAAACACGGTGAACTAAACGGCAAGCTTACGTTGTCCCTTTACTTAATGTCAATTTAGATTTTGAAATGTTCTTTATGAACACGTTTTATACACTTTCTCCAGCTACAATAAAAATAAAATAAAACGATTTCTCAAATTAACGGACAGGAACGTAGGGCGCGTGAAACGTTTTCCGAAAGAATGATTTTTTTATTGCACGTGAGTGAAGACAAGAAGCTTTACGGTACTGTGCATTAAATGACGAGAGAAGCAGACGTTTCACCGCCATTAAAACACCGTGATATATTCAGTGTCTGAGCGCTCTGAGCGGCACCAATTCACCACATTTAAACAAATCAGAACCGGAAGTTGTGCGCTCAACTCTGCAGGGTTTAGGAAGTATTGGAGTTTTTCGTTTTAAGGCTACTTTCAATGGGCAATGGAGGAAGCCATGTGGTTTTAGGTACTTAAATATGTAGCAATCGGCAAAATCCAAATCTGTGCCACAGTTTTAAGATAAATGTCCTAAACTTTGAAACTGCTAGATACCCTGCAAAATATGTCTGTATGTTTTGTAGCATATATATATATATATATATAGACTACCTTACATACTCTCCATATATTGTTTCTGGCGATGTGTAAATGCATTTGTGGTTTTCACTTGCGTTGCATTACTCCGAAGAGGATACTGTCACGTTTATCAATGAGGCTTTTATTTTGAAGGCTCCAATGAGAAGTCTTACTTTTCTTTTGGCTGTCTTGACACAGTGGTGTGTTTGTATGTGTGTGTGTGTGTGTGTGTGTCTGTGTGTGTGTGTAGTGCAATTGCTCATCCACAATTGGTCGAAACATTTTTATATTTAGGTCTCGAGTGATGTAATTGCATATATACATAAACATAGAAATGCTTTCTTGCACTACTACTCAGCCCAAATACTGAAGGCCCTTAAACAATATTGAAATGGCACGTGCGTGAGTTTTAATGACGTTTTCAAATAGTTTTAAAGAGGTTTTATTGATGCAGGATACCTTCCTGGTGAGTAGAATACGTTAGATCTGTAATGTACATAGAGGCTAAAGTTTGCAAATTGTAGCAGTTTATTGTTAAGAAATTTGCGAACCAACTGTAAAATTAGTAAACCATCAGTATTCCTGCTTCCATCCTCGCTCCCTCTTTCTCTCTCACACACACACATACACACACACTGAAAACACCACAGTGCTTTGTGGCTGGTTCGGGCTGCTGTCAGCTTCGGACAATACACTGAAGATATAGAGATGTGTTTACTGCAGAGAGAGAGAGAGAGAGAACCCTTCTACCTTGACCTTTGACCTCACCCTGAATGTTCTTCCTGGTTCTTTTCATCCTTTTTTCCCAAAGTTCAGGGAGTTTTAGCTTCTACCATAGTGTCCACCATAGTTTTGTGACATTCAGCTCTGACTTCCCTTGTGGAGGTATTTGCCTGAAGCCGCTATCATCAAGTTCACTTCATTATTCAGACTGCTTGGAAAACTGTATCGGCTCCTAAAGCACTTTACGTACGTCTCTCATCTCCGCTTTTGCCTTCACTTCTGCAAACACGGGGTCGCTCCCATGATGGATACAGCAATGTATCGCATTTTATTTAGTCTAATACTTTGAATTATGACCAAATAGCTGATAAGTTAATGATATGACTGGCAACCTCACTTTTATGTTTAATGCTAATTATCAAACGTTAGCATGCTAACGCACAAAACGGTGAGCGACATTATTCCCTCCTAAACATCAGCATGTTGGCATTGTCACTTGGAGTGTGTTAGCATGCGGGTGTTAGCATTTAGCTCAAAGCAGTGCTGTGCTTGTGTTAACAAATGTGTCGCTAACAAGTTTTGCCTCATCGCATTTTAAATTTTAAATTTTACAATTTATGTGGCAGCTGCTACAATTAGCCATTCTCCATTTTTAGCAAAGATGTCAACGCTATATAGCATTATGCTAAATGTTAGAACTAAGTACAAAGAAAGTACAGTACATCCCACGGTGTTAGCATGGAGCCGACAGCGGACGTTTTGATGGTTTGGTGGTCTGTTGTTACCATGTTATATATCGAAAGGAAAAGTTTTAAGCTAACTGAAAATGTTGCACAAATTAATTGATATAACCGCCCATGCGTTTTAGTTCATGTCAGTGTATGTGAGCGTGCCCCACCGGGTGTTTGCGCTGTTCATGCTGTTAGCATTGTTAGCTGCTAGCTGCCGGCTCGGCTTTCTCCATGTTGAGAGCCGAGTGGAGGCAATTAACACGCTCTGAACTTTGTATAGGGCTTGTTTTAAGTGTGTTGTTCCTTTGCAGGGTTTAACACATTTATCCTGCGACTAAAAAAATGGTTTCAATAGTTTATAGACCCAGGTTTTGAATTGTTTTGGGCAAATTGGAACTATTTGTTGCTGATTGAGATCGCTGCGGGATTTCTGGGAGGTTGTTCTGGAGACGTAACGAAAAGACGTGATTTGTAGAATGTTTCAAGAAAGTCCATGAGTTGACATGAAGGATTCGGAGGCATACCCGGCGAGACGTACTGTATACGTCTTCAGAAGTGTGTTCGTGCTGCTTCTTTC
Source organism: Anarrhichthys ocellatus (assembly GCF_004355925.1). Classification (NCBI taxonomy): domain Eukaryota; kingdom Metazoa; phylum Chordata; class Actinopteri; order Perciformes; family Anarhichadidae; genus Anarrhichthys; species Anarrhichthys ocellatus. The sequence continues at coordinate 4,428,521 of NW_022280066.1, read as the reverse complement.
TCAATGAGCTGGAAGCTCGTGCTTCACCGGTCACATGCAGTTCCTATAGAGACAGCGCTATGTGTCTGGGTGTGGGCAGTGGGAGCTGGGGTGTCTGAAACACAAATCACCTCCAGCTGTCACTGTGTTCCACTGTGTCTCGCTCACACACACACACACACACACACACACACACACACACACACACACACACACACACACACACACACACTGCCAACAGGGAAGCTTGCCTTTTGTTTGTAATGATGCAGATTTAAGAAGCACATTCACTTCAGAACGTGATCAAAGTATATTCCACCGTTCATCCATCGTGTCTGCTCGTTACAGCCCAGTTCCTAAAGCGTAATTGTAATGTAATATAGACTCTTATTAGCAGGTGTTACTTGAAGCTCCCTCACTGGAAACACAGTATAGCGGAGCTATTTTCTCCTCAGTGTGCAATACTTTCCTGATTCTGGTTGATGCACTGCCTGAAATAGGACGTCTTCATGTGTGGCTTTTAAACGGCAGGTGTTTCTTCTACTCCCACACTAGCTGCTCTACCCTCCCATGATGCATCATTAGTGAGAAGACCGTTGTTTGAAATGTCTCCGAAATTAAATTAAGATTGCGTGGGCTTCCACCAGCTGCTCTCAAATACACCTTCCTGATTTGATTTAAGACCACAGAGAGTTCAGGTGAAGCCCAAGATCTTGCAGGAAGAGATGCGATTTATTTTAGGAACTGCAACAAAACACATGGGAAGAGTCGGGACAATGCACTGGACTGGGCAGACATAAGAAGAGTTTGACAGATGGAATGGACTGAAAAGGATAACTCTCCTTGAAAAAACGCTACAGCAGCCTGGACAGCATCCAATCATATCTATTACATAATTCACATTCACACAAAAACAAAGGGAACCTGTAGATATGTCTTCACCACGCATAATCAACCGGATAGGCCTCAGCTCAGACCTGATGAATAAAACAAATTCTACAAATTGAAAGACTTATTGTTGCGAGATGAAATCATGACATCACGTCCTGTCTGGCGTCCTCTTTTACTCAATATACAGTAGTCTCTCATTCAGCATTTCTTTCATCGGGCCTTCCTGGAAAAATGAAGCGTTACTGAATTTACTTTCCGTAATCAAAGACGATGCATACACGTGCTATAAGAAATTGAAACAAAGTTTTCAGTGTTAAAACTACAGCTCTGTAAAACACTTTCAAACCTCCGCTGTGTGAAAACCTCCGCAGCGTTCAGTCGTCTCTGTCCTGCTGTTAGACGCGTGGCTACCTGCAGCCCCTTGACTCACGTTAGTCAAGCAGTGACTTTAGAACGCGATGTTAAAGACACGACGGGTTGTTTGTTAAGGGCAGCTGCTAAAAACAGAAATAATCAACAATCACCAGTCTCATCTTCAGTTCCAAGGTAGGATTTTTTAAATGTATTGGCTTTGTTACGCTGTCAAAAGGCTTCTGAATGAGGGTTTCTTTTCTTCCGTCTGGAACAGAACCTGGAGGTTTTGGTGTGACTTCAGCCAGCTGTGCTCTCAGTGTGCCGCTGGTGACAGCTGATGAGCATGGTGACATGCCCATGTGACCTTTTAAACACTGTCAGTAGCCGAACCGAGACACACCGTCACCTTATTTTACTGTACAGAAAAAACACAAATGTTCCAAATATAAATGTGTTTTTTTTCTTTTCAACTATAGAATTATGTATATTTTCTTATTCCTTTACTAGTTTTACTGTTTCAAGTCAGTGTGTGTGTGTGTGTGTGTGTGTGTGTGTGTGTGAATCTGACTCTGACTATCTTTGTCTGTAGTGGGTGGAAGTTCAGCACTGTCCCTTTGCAAGAACTTGGAAGAACATTTTGTTTATAAAAATCCCAGTTCTAGCGGAGACACACACACACACACACACTTTTACATTCACATACAAACACTCTCTCTTACAATGCAGTACTTCTTTATTCCCTCTGAGTACTCACATTACTGTTTTGATATGAATCTCATGATCATTTGTACCCCACTCCTTAATTGTCTAATGATGCTCAAAATGATGGCCAAAAGTATGTGTGTGTGTGTGTGTGTGTGTGTGTGTGTGTGTGTGTGTGTGTGAGGGAAGAGAAGAGGAAAGGAAATCCGAGTTTAGGGCGTTGTTTGTTATTGTCGGTGTGTTGAGGAATCCTACAGGTTTTAGTATAATGTTGATATGATGCATGTCTTCTGCTTCTCCTCCCTGCTATCGGTTTTCCTCGGCACTGTCTACTGATTTTCCGTCAATTCCGATAGATCCAGCACCGGGATCAATGTTTCTGTTTAGAGCACATGCACCAAGCATGTGACCGTGTGTGTGTGTGTGTCTGACAGAGAGCAAGACAGCTCTTCTGCCAACGTACCTTACGTGTCCTTTCTGTGTGTGCGTGCGTGCGTGCGTGCGTGCGTGCGTGCGTGCGTGCGTGCGTGCGTGCGTGTGTGTGTGTGTGTGTGCAGCCATGCTGCAGTATATCAGTGTAGCCTCTCTCTAATCTCTCCCCTCCAGCATTACCACTGCTGCTTCTGGACAGCCTCACTCCACACCATGACCAGGCAACACACACACACACACACACACACAGATATATTTATACTCGAACATTAATGCTGTCAATGTTCAGAAGATGGAGAAGTAATGTTTTCAGGGTTATTTTAGTTACATTCCACAAGTCAGGTCAACACTGGTGGTCATGTCTGTCATTCAGCATATTATTACGGCTTTTTCTTGTTCTTTTACAGTAATTGTATATCTTATATCTGTGTTAAAGTGCAGTTAAATAAAGTTAGACGTCCTGCTAATTGTTTCCTAAGAAATACTTATCAGGCATAATTATGACATTATTAAATTCAAATAAAAAGCAAATCATTAGTATACAAGTAGAATAAATACAATATGTTAACATGTTCCAGTATTGTGCTATTAATGATCTTGTGAGTGAGTGTGTTAGTCGTGACCCTGAGCGACCCGGCCGGCTCCAGCCCTGCTGGACGCAGAGCTAAAAAAAAAAAATGTTTTGGCATTGAAGCGTCTGGGACTTTTTTAAAGACTCGACAAATCAGTTGTCACATGCTCGAACTTACGTATCATTGTTTGGGAAGTGGAAAATGTTGAGAGGAACACTTTAAGAATAAATCGTTACAGTGATTCAGATTAGATCAGACTAAAGCAGACAGCTGCTTACGTCAACAAATATTTAAATAGATAAGAAGTGAATCGAAAAATATGGCAATGTATGCATTTGAGCATGAAAAGTAAAAGAGTAGATATATTCACAACATGTAAAGTTGACATGTTTCTGAAAAAAATGCAATTATTTAAGGTTATCCATAATGTTATTTTGTTAGGATGAACACCATAATGAGGAAGTAGTAGACAACTGTAAACTGGGTCAATTGCTCCACTTCTATAGTAGCAAAACAAGTTAATAGCACAGGTCCATGAGGCCTCAAGGCTGACGAGTGAAACCCTCCCACCAGACTCCAATCACTTTAATGTCACACCTGACAACTAACAATAAGAAGAGGAGTGCCTCCATCATACCAGAGGTGGATGGTGTTTATGGACCATATCGTCTTTTCTAATAAAAACCAACATAATTTTAATACACCGGTCCACTCCCACTAACATCCGTGAAAAGAGTCCCGATTCTCTTTCTTATCATCCTCTCCTCCTCACCCTCTCTCCCGCCCCTCATATTTACTGAAAGGCGACTCCCTCCCTCCCCTCCTCCCTCACTGACACGCGCTCTTATATTTGTATTCCGTACCTCTTGCACTCTGACATTCCAAACACACTCTCTCCCTTCAAAGACGCCACTTTCTCTACCGGACACCACTCAATATCTATCGATACCACACACACACACACACACACACTTTGGCTGATGGTTTTCCAATGAAGCGTTTCTTTGCGCTGGTGTTTGAGCGACTGGTGTTTGTGTCGAAGAACCTCAAACTGAGTCAGTGCAGGAAACAGAAGAAGAAGAAGAAGCTCAGAACCAGAGACAGCAAGCCATCGGTGAGCTCCACTTTATTCTGACTCAGACACACTCTATCACTACAGGATGGCTCAAGTTAACATTGCGGTGTCATGCAGTGAGTTTGCTGTTGTTTAGTATCAGGCTGGGGCCACTGTGCCTTAAATGAAAAACACTGTGTTGACATTGCCCCGGAGCAACTAATAAAATGAGCATTGATGTGGTTGTTTGCAGCGACATATTAACTAAGAGAAGAAGAGGCTGTTTGTCTGCATGGAGTCTCACTCTGTTTCTCCCTCTCTAATGCCTAAAATAGCCGGATTCACTCCATTCAGCACCAAGGGGCGATTTAGGAAACCACAACTCAAACTGCCTGTGTGTGTGTGTGTGTGTGTGTGTGTGTGTGTGTGTGTGTGTGTTATTTGATGTGAGTCCTGTCCACTGATAGACAGAAATAAGTTGTCCTCATTGACAGTTCATCGTGTTCAAATGCACAATGATCAGAACTAGGTGTACTTGTGACTTACTTTCGCACTTGGTGAAACATTCTTAGATTTCCGTTTCATGATATGCTCTGTGATGTTATGCATGCATAGAGATGGACACGTTCAGTCTCATACAGATATGATGTAATAAACCTGTAATATGCCGGTAAGCAACAACATAAGGTCCGGTGCTTTGGAGAATCTGGCCTGCTTTTGACCTATATAGTCTGGTCTATCTATAGAGGGGTTTTCGGGTGGAATACAGTGTTGTAATCTAAACTGTAGTGGCCATGTTGAAAGTCCACAGTGTGGGTGTTGTTAACAGCATGCAGGGCTTCTAACATGATTCAGGAGGAATTACATTCAGCTGCTTCAGGGTAATTTATACCAAAAAATCCCCAAATGCTCCAAATAATAAGGCCAGTTCCTTGCATGGTAGCTTTGCCACTTTTGATGGGTGTGTGTGTGTGGGGGGGGAGAATGAGAAGCAAAATGTCACGTGCTTTGGGTAAAGCACTGTGTGTGAATGCAGTCCAGTGAAATGTGAAATATCAGAGGGTGTCCGGTTCAGTGATCTCAGGTCGGACCATTTTTCATCTCGCTACGTTTGTAGTTCTGTTACGTTTCCAGAGTTTGAAACTATAGTTGGTCAAATGTCGAGAAACTAGCAAGAGTACGCTACATTGTAAAAAAAAAAAAAAGTATCCAACCGAAAAAGCCAGCCCAGCGCTGCCAAGTCTTTCCCAATGAAAGTAGCTCACAGCACGAGCTCCAAAAGTCGCTGAATCTAGCAAGAAAGTCGCCAAGTCGGCAAAACACTGACAGACATCAGGCCTCCCTCCAAAGCCACTCCCCCAAAAGTATCATTACGAGCAAAAACAACGAACGTACTGGGAAAACAACTGATACTGCCTGGACAACTGATACTACTACTACTACTACTACTACTACTACTACTACTACTACTACTAGACCTCTATGATGGTGCCAGATATGAGAACCAACGCCAAATGACAGTGTGTGCTGCATTCACAGTGACAATTTTGCATCATGTTTTTAAGGAAATGATGAGTTTCTTGTTGCTATCTGCCTCAAATGAGAAAAAACACCAACGATTTGATGATAAAAAACGCACCTTTCATCTCTGCCGACAGTGAAACAAATGCCATTTTGTGCCATGTGGAACAGAAACATCACAGGCCTCGTGAGGCCACGATTAGCCGCGCTCCAAATGATGTGTGGACTAGTAAAACCCCCGCTGTGTCTGTGTGTGTGTGTGTGTGTCTAATCCAAGCTTCAGAGAACTTGTCCCTGCTCAATCCGTCTGCATGTAAACAGAGATTACTTCGCATGATCTGGGACAGGTGTATGGAATACTGTGGATTACTGTTCAGTGTATATTTTAAATGTGTGAGAGAGAGAGAGAGAGAGAGAGAGAGAGAGAGAGAGAGAGAGAGAGGGAGGCCACATTGAGAGAGTCAAAGTGTATCTGTATGTGTGTATGTGTGCCTGCTCCTATCCCAGATTACCCTAAATTTATCTTTTCGACTGACTATCTGACATGACATCACCGGTGACATCGGCGATGACATCACTGGCTGACAACACAGGATGTCCTTTTCTGATTGCTATTTTAATCTTTTGGTTGCAGAATCGGGAGGATTTCAGAAGGGGATCATTGCTACCCAGCTGATACTTTGAAGTCATATATTGTCATGTGCTATATTATTCTAAACTAAGATAATTTAAGACTTGAATTAACTTGATTTCTTTACCCAGAGACAAAATCCATTACCTTTTCATTGTATTCAATTTAGATCAGGTTAAGCCTCTGTCCCAACCCCAGAGGGGACTGCATGTGTGTGTCTGCACTCTTATTGATAGGTCATTAAAGCTGTGATCAATGTGTTGTTCAGTCAGATGGACGGCTGTATCTGGTTACAAGCAGCTGTCACCGCTGCTTCTTTTACCTTCCCAGAGATGTCAACGGTCACTTCACATTAACATTGTTGTATTTTTGAAGATTCTTGAATATTTAATTAGATTAAAACTCACATCTGCAGCTCAGCTTTCTTTACTGCTTTCCAGGCCAGGTTGCCTTAAACCTCCTGGATTGAAATGGGCCTCTCCAGATTGGATTTAATGCAGTTTCTGTTGGACTAACACTCTTAACGTATCTTCCACTGTCTGCAGACGTGGTTTATTTGGGCTCATTGTGAAGTGTTCACCTGGATTCTCCACTTCAGTCTGAATGTTGCTTGTTATTGCTGAGATAGGAGCAGGGCTGAGTAATGTATCTGTAGTTATCATTGACGATGTGTTGATTGAGTAAACCGATAGTTAGCCAAGGTAAGTAGTTAGTCATACGTGATTCCAATCAGGTGGTAAACGTTGCAACCTTTCAGGACGTTTATTAACACGCTTGTTTCTGTGGTTCCAGGTGATCCTGACGGTTTACCTCAATGACACCCAGCAGATGCTGACCGAGGTCCCGGTGACTCCGGCTACCAGAGTGATCGACGTTGTTGAATACTGCAAAGAAGCCGGGGAGGGGGAGTGTCACCTGGCCGAAGTATGGAACGGGCATGGTGAGTCCACCCATGCATCCATCTACACCCATTTACACATTTACACAAGTGAGATCAATAAAAGGTTGACATTTTGAATGTATTTAAAACAATTAAAACAAGCCAGGAATGATGACAGACAAGAATAATTAAGAAAGGTAAAATAAGATCTTAAGAAAGTGTCTGTCTATGCAGATGATAAGCTATTGTGTATACAGTATATATATAAATGACATAGTTCTCCATGAGCATTAGCCAACAGACTGCTTGGCGATAATTAGAAGAATTAAACGGATATGATTCTATTGTTGTTGTTTTGCTGTTTTCATCGTAGTCCGACCTGTATTTCCACACACACACACACACATTATTCATCATTGTGTCCATTACTAATATAATTACTATTGACATCTTCTTGACAGTGCTTTTAGAGTATTTACATGATTATAATCTGGATTTCTATGACAGGATAATCACAGTGTGACTCTGGACTAGATCACCGGCTTTCGAAGCCGACTGTAAACAAAGTCAGACCTGCATCCCGGCCACACCTCGGGGAATCAATTACAGTGCGGACTGTATACACTGCATGCCATTGTGAGCGTGAATAGTCCGGTCCATCACAGGCAGAACACTGGGAGCGACTGTCTATTAAAGCGTGGCCCACATTCACTCAATCATAGCTGTTGAAGTAGCGACAGCACAGTGTGTTTGTGCAGCCCTGTGGTGTGACTGAGCGGTCAGGAAGGCTATAAATGCCTCTGATGCTATACTGTCTCTGAGAGGGCGACGCTGTGAAGCGGCACAGAATAAATGCTGGTATGAATTGTGTCGCTTGTGGGACGACAGGCCATACCTCAAGGCCACAACTGACCTCACCACCGGTGTGTGTGTGTCGGCGCTAAGCCATTGTCTACATGCGTGTATTGTTATTTATGGATAATACAATGACTGCATCTTTTCAGATTGTCTGCTTGAATCATATAAATAACAATTACAGATAATTGAAGAGTTTGAGTTATAGATAAAGAATACTAATAATAGAAGTCAATGGTGGTTTAACCCCTTGTTTGTTTGTATCATGGAGTAAGCTTTTAACAATAGGTAACCATTATTGTAAGCTTCGCTGTGTTTAATACAACCCATCAACATCCAGTTTTCTTTTTAGTTTCCCATTTAAGTAGCGTTAACGGTTAAAATGAGTCAAATATTCAAACCCGAGATACACATTTTCACAAAGTTCAGCTGGACATATTTGGCATCTTTTGGAACTTTGGGATCTACAATTGGACGAAAAAACTGCAGTACAAGTCCCTGAGTATTTACATTGTTAGGCTGCTGGGCATGGTTTTGTAACGACTGACCAATCAGGGGGACGGTTGATTTAAAGGGGTTAATGAACTGAAAAGGGGTAGAATTACAATATAACACCAAACCCCTGAAAAGGAAAAAACAATATTAATTCTGATAATAATTATAGTAATAATACTAATAGTACTACTATTATACTACTACTACTAATAATAGTAAAATAAATAAATGATGAAAACAGTTTATTCAGACAGTGTATTTGTTAATTGTAAATGTGAAAATGTACTGACAATTTCATATTAACTTAAACTTCTTATTAAAGTGTGTAAATAATATGTATTCATCTTTATAATGAAATCATCTTTTTTCATGGATGAACCACAACAAGACATGCCCTGCAGTAGCTTCGCTAACGTTTCCTCACCCTGTGTCTCTCCTCAGAGCGAGTTCTCCCTCAGGAGGTGTTATTGTTGGACCTTCTCCAGCAGTGGGGAGCCCGGAGGCCGGAGGTCAGCTTCTACCTCCGACACTGCCCCTCCTGGACGCAAGGTGCAGCAAAACAAACACACACGACAGGTCCACCCAGACGTCCCGTATGAATATATTAGCTGACTACACAAATAGATATTTTTCTTCCAGCATTGAGCACCATTAACTCTTAAACACAGAGAGCCGGTGGTGTGTCTGAGGTTTAGAGGTCAGGTCAGGGGCTCAGTCAGTAATTAGCCGGATAAGATGATTAGTGTTGCGTAACATGAACAGGGTAAACCGGGGGGGAGACCAGACAGTTCATAATGGATTCAGCGTTAAGCATTGATGCTGAACCAAAAACAGTCGCAATGGATGCTTTTCCTTTTTCTGTTGAACTTATTCAGCATGAAATAATTTATGAATGAATGCTAGTGTAGTTATAGTGCATGTTAGCTATAGGCTGCTGCTGTGATAGCTGTGGGGACAGGACAACCTCACCACCTGATGCCTTCCCATCCATTAAAAAACATAATTACCATTCATTAGACTCCCATCGTTATTCACCGAACACTTCACGGCTTGTGAGCCGTGAAGTGTTCTGTGAATAATAAATTAATCACAACACAGATTTATTTTCAAATCATCCGAGTCATCGAGGCCGTTAAGGTTTCCCCACGTGTGTTGTGATTGTTTGTAATAATGTCTGAGCTTTAGTGAACACATCTAAACCCGTTCATGCTTTTTCTCGTTCCTATCCGACGGCCTGTTGACGATGAGCAGGTTCTTGGTGCAGGTTTCTATCCCGGTCACAGATCGTGTGCCAGCAGATCTGTAATAGGTTTAGGAGCAGCAGTGTGAGATCTAGAGTAAGATTAAAACAGATAAAGAAAAGTGTTGCTGTGGAGGGAAGATACTGCTTTCCCCCTGTTTACAGCACCAGACTGTAACACAGATGTGGTTGTGATAGAAATGATTGCCATTCAACACACAATAGTCAACGGCAGGTTGATAGCATGCAATCTAACGATAGCTTCTCTGTTAAATATACTTCTTAATTAACTGAATGTAAATACTGTTTTGCGTTATTTCTTGATTGTAAGATACTAGATCGTCAGCTCAATTACTGCACTGACTGCTCTATTGACTGGAGGTGAAACTTGGAGCTGGCTGGGATTAGCCCACATTAAGCCTGTCTGGTCTTAGTAGACTTAATAGGAAGGATGCTATTTTTAGATCGTACACAGGGAGAAAGATGGAGCTGGGTGTAGGATAAGATGCGGGGAGATTTCACTTTTTTTTTCCCACTCAAAATTGAATGTGTTTTATCTGCATCCAGTGGCATTACATGGTTTTCGTGTGTGAAACATATATAGCCATATGGCCTGAACAGTCTTATTGCGACACCGTGTCCTTTGTGTTTCAGGCAAGTTGCCAACAACTTTCTCTGCATCCTTAAGAGAGGCTGAATATAAATAAGGACACATAAACCCAGTAATATGTAGAATACACTGTAGAACACTGAGACAAGAACAGACTGATGTGGGAAATATCAAAATGTGGTTGTACAATATTAAAAACAAATTGTAAAAGGTACAAATATATTTGCAATACGTACATTTTGATGGAAATAGTACGTTTATGATGTCGATGCAGTGTCATGGAAAGTGACTCTCCATTTATCTTTAGCAGGCCACAAGGCTCATCTCACCCGTACCTTGTTTCAATATTTCATGCTGAGACTTTCTTGTCATCGTTCATTTATACGCAGGAAGTCCGCAGCCTTTGGAGCAGAGATGGACCACAGAAGCAGCAGAGAGTGCTGATGACAAGGTAGGTGGAGACACACGCACACACACACACACACACACAGGAGCAGGGCTTGGCTGGGCTGAGGGCGCAGGGCAGGCTGTGTTATGCATCTCTAATAAACTCAATCTCAACATCCAGGATCTATTGTGCATTGTGTGCATAAAGATCTCTACACTGCAACTTATAATGATATTTTTGAAAGCCTCAGTTCATCTCCAAAACCTACAGTATACGCCTAAGGTTTATGGTAAAGACCTGTACCTCAATGTGATATCGACACAAATACTATATATACACAGTGTCTTTAGAGCACGAGAAAGATCAGATTTACCAAATACTATTCTCTAAACCTAAATGTCCAATATTTATTAAACCCTCTGTTTTACCTTTTAGTTATTTAAACCTGTTGCCTACACAAGCCTCCTTAAAGCTGCACATACAAATACTCCTTAAAAGAATAGTTTAGCTTAGCATAGCGTAGCATAAAGACTGGAAGTTAGCCTAGCTCTGTCCAAATAAATTAAAAAAACTCCCGCCTTCGAAAAAACTCCCGCCTTCGAAAAAACCCCGCCGTTAATCTATTGACTGACGTTTCTTGAAATTCCTATAATATAAGCTGCTGCTTGTGATGTTTGGTAGACTTCAAATAGTAAGTGTTACAGGCTCAATGTTAGCGAGAGCTTGGGTCTCATATGTACTTAAACTCGGCTCATTTAATGCAGGGAATGCATCTCGAACATTTAAAAGGTTTTTTGGTGCGTGTGTGAGCATTCACATATATACAGTGCAACGTATGTGCACGTCTGTTTGTATGTCTAGCGGATTAGCCCACGGATTAGTGACAGTGATGATTATAGTTCTACGCCAGTACGAACCAACACACACACACACATACGTAGCACACACATGTGGTACACAATATCATATACATAGAGTGTAATTACTGTATTCACAGTCAGAGAGAAAAAAAATAAAATAGGAATTATCCGTTTGTCACTAGCCTGACTAATTGCCGTTAGCTAACCGCGTTTTTTGTTTTGCTAGCTTGCGTTATCCTGTTATCTTCCCTGCAAAATAACGAGTCATGTAGTAAAAACAGCAGCTGACCTCATGCGAGCAGCTTTTTATTCATCACTAACAAGCTATTTTCAACCATGGTAGCCATTGTGTTCGACCCCAGACTACAGACTGCTTTGTGCATGTCGGTTAGCCGGTCATCGGCCATGTTGCCGTGCGCGTATCTCTGTGTTGGTCAGTCTGCTGGTCAGTCAGCCAGTGTGTATGTGTCGGTCAGCCAGTGAAGGTAGGATTAGCTTGGTCCCATGACATAACCAGGCTAAGAGGATTGTTAGCTAGCCAAGCAGCTCCTCCTCCTCCCTCTCCTCTTCCTCTCACCTCGCGCACTCCTTCACAGTCGTCTTGAGGTATCTGTCTTCCTTCGTCCTCTGCCTTTAAACATTTGGTTTTAAAGCCCAAACAAAGAGTTTGAGACAAGACAGGAGCGCGGGGGTGAGTTCTGTAAATGTGTGTCTGTTCTGTTAGTGTGTGTGTGTGTGTGTGTGTGTGTGTGTGTGTGTGTG
>NW_022280066.1:4408658-4416285 GCF_004355925.1 Anarrhichthys ocellatus | reverse complement strand
ACCTTCCACTCTTTTGCTTTCTTCTCCCCGTCAGCTTGTCATACATAATAGAACACTTGGAGGAACTTGAAGTAGGAGTGAATGTAGAGGTGACTTTGAAATGTGTTTTTGTGTGTGTAACTGTGCCTTACTTTCTTTTTCCCCTTTAAGTTTTCGAAAGTTGTTCTCTGACTTTGTTCACGATCCCAACTACACTCACACGACACACTCGCACACATTGGCAGACAGACAGTCTGTGTGTCAGGGCGGGACTGCTGGCAGAGTGTTTGTGTGTGTGTGTGTGGGTGTGTTAGTGTCACACAATCAGAGCACAATGTGTGTTTAGGTCAGTGTGGTTTAAACTTGACGCTATGAGCAGGCGAGGTGTGGCGTCTTTTGGTCATTTGTGTTTGGGCTTGACAGTGTTATTTTGTTTTTGTGTGTGTGTGTGTGTGTGTGTGTGTGTGTGGGTGTTTCTTAGGGTTGTGGATGCATGACTCCAAGTCAGGGTGTGACTCTTGGCTATATATAATCACATCCAAAAGCTCTCACTTACACACACACACCAGATGCTGTTTCCTCCCACAGAATGATGTTAACATGACACATTTGTGTGTATGCGAGAGAGATATATTGTGTTAGTGTACAGCTGTTTTAAATGTGTTATTCATCACTCACCTCAACACTAATGGCATCACTCATTGCAGCAGCATGTATTTTTAATATCACTTATATGACTGCAGTAAATTCAGGATGAGGCCGTGATCGATCGCGTCTATAAACGGGAAACCAGGCTGTGTTGATGTCATTGTTTTGTTCAAACAGGTAGCAGGGATACTTGTTCACTCTTTTGTTTTTTTAACACCCAGCGGGATCACATATCGCACAAAAAAATCCATCTTCTCAGGCTTCGAGTACTGTGTCTGTGTTCGATACTAGCACTAGTGTTCTGCGGGCCGTGAAGAGGAGGTGTGTCTTCCTCCGGTGGTCCCATCCCAACGCTCCCTCCTCAAGACGGCGTCCTTTAAACCACGCCCCCAAACAACAGAGACTGAGTCAACACGCGCGTGGGCAAACTCAAATCAAGTCCCTCGATCCTACCGCGTGTAACTCGACCCCATACAGCTGCATGTGGGAGCACTGCTGAGGGATGTATTAAGAAGTCAGGTGTGTATTTGTGTGTTTGTAACGCACATGTCAGGGGTGTGTTGATGCAGATTAAGATGAATGTTTTCGCTGTATGTCAGCACTAGAAAGACCTCTGCATGTTATGCGATAGTCTGGCTTCAGGGACTCGAATCACTAGATGTGACTAAAGTTCACTTTGCTAATGCTGAGATGACAGTTTGACATCTATACGTGCCATTTATATGATTCATACATCATGCTGTAGTTGTAGGAAAAGTCCCTTTTTGGATGAACTGCGTGGGATCGTGTTGCACCAGAACCCTGAGTTGAGGGAACACACCTTAACTCCAGCATCGTCCTGTTTTTTCGTTCCTAAATTCTGCAGACGGTCTCCAGCGCTTTGCAACAAGGAGGACACGCGGCTGTTGATGGACGGGCCCGTCAGTGGTGGGGTTCAAAGACGTGACCTCTGGGTTCCACGATGGTCACTGGAGCGGTTCTGATAACAGAGCTTCCCCCGTTTGGTTACGGCCGAGGGCCCGCAGGAATGTCAGAAGGCTGTTATTGCAGATTAGGAGGAATATTTTTACTGGAGGCGTACAGCAGATGGGGAAGGGATGGCTTTCATTACTGGAGGGACGCGCGATCAGAACAACGTGTCTGTGTTTGCATGTGTGTGTGTGTGTCTGCGCCTCGTATATGTGCACTGTTTGGAAACCTATCACTCACACACTGAGAAGGTCAGAAATCCCCATGTGCTTCAGATTACATCCGCGATCGAAACATACGAAGACCAGCGAACAGCTGCAACACGAGAGGGTTGTGGTGGCCATTACGATGTAGTAGTTCTGAATGATTGCTGTTAGTGCACGAGTATCGCTTCTTTTTTACAGCTCTGACGACAATAATCTATTGACGCTAATACGGTGGCCGACAACTGCATTCAATACTACAGCACTAAGTAGGCCTTCTTAAACCAAAGTCATAAGTTGTGCTGCACTTCACTCTGCGTTCATTCCAAATAACATGCTGAATGCGTGGCATCGGTCCCACTGAGATACAGAGAAAACAGTGTGAAGAGACTTTTCTGTGTCACATGGTCTGTTCATGCCACACTGAGAATTTGCAACTGGAAAGCCTGTAAGTCACCATCAGTGCTGCCGGCCCAGTCAGAGCCTTGAGCCTGCCCCAGTTATTATAGAAGAAGCCTCTTTTCCTCAGTTTCTTTATCCTTTGTATTTATGAAATCATATTTTTTTAAGTGGGATGTGATGATATATTTTGTTTATAAAAACGAACACACATGCCCATTTGTCTCTGTATCTAGACGACACACTTATGGCCATTATTGGGTATGTCCTGTGGTTGGAAGGAATTTGGCTCCAGTGTGTTCAGAAGATGTGCGCCTCGGCTCTCGTGTTTTATGGGCGTGCTTTGTAGTTTGGGGAAACTCAAAGCCAGTCATTATATTGAAAAAGTTAGTCATCCAAGTGAATTAATCGAATGTCTTGGGTAACGTCAGGTCAAAAAGTTGTTTGTATAAACCAATGGAAGCTTCTATGAGGATTTAATCACAGTAGGTCAAGCCGACCCAAGTCAGTGCCCGCTTCCTGTCTCTTCTTCCTTTTCTTAAAGTATTGGCAGATTACACGCAGCAATGACGTCCTTTACAATCTCTATGCTGACTGGCTCGGAGGAAGGGCTGACATTCACGTTAACATTTAATCAAGAAACATTTTTTCCAATTTGGGCAGAAAACCATCCAATCTGGCAACGCTAAGCTCTGCCAATATCTAGTGTTTCACATGTATGCAAGAAAATATGATTTGAGTCCAGCTTTAGAGCCATTCGATTGATGATATGCTCACATCCTGCTGTGAAGTGAGTTAAGAGCCCAACAAAGTTAGACGTAAGTTTGGCAGAAGTGACTAAAAAGGCTTCGTTGTAATTGTGAATATGCAATGTGCAAAGTCATACCTCATCAATATGAATGTGACACAGATGCCTGCACCCAGAACAGCAGCACTGGCAGAAAATCCAGTCTGCTTTCATTACTGTGTGTGTGTGTGTGTGTGTGTGTGTGTGTGTGTGTGTGTGTGTGTGTGTGTGTGTGTGTGTGTGTGTGTGTCGCAGACAGCGAGGAAAAAGAAGACAATATGACACTGCAGCAGTCAGCTGTTATTCCACTGTGTGTCCGAGTGTGTGTGTGTGTGTGTGTGTGTGTGTGTGTGTGTGCGTGTGCGTGTGCGTGCGCGCGCACACACACACACACGCGTCCGGCGGGAATGTGTGCCGTGAGTTAATCTTCCGGCGTCATCATCATCATCTTCTTCCTCATAACACACATCTGGAGTGGGAGGTTGATTGAGAGCAGCTACTGCCCCATCAGGGCTGTGGTGCAGTGATTTCCCCCTTCTGAGAGAAAGTGGGAGAAAGAAAGAGGGAGGTGTGAGAGGGTGGGGGGGGGAGAAGGGCATGTCGCAGCAGCAAAAAGCCAGCCGCAGATGGATGACAAGAATTGAGAGAAAGAGAGATGAAGGAATGCAGATTAAGAAGGATGGAGGAGGGTGATACAGAAACACGAGGAGAGATGTAAGAAGGGGAGGAGGTGTGGAAAGATGGAAGGATAGAAACAGAGTAGAAAAGGGATGGTGTGATGACTTTTCTCGCTTCTTTTTGTACTGGTTCATAGGTGTACGTGTTTGTTTACTGTCGTAATTGAATGGGGTGTCACATTAGTGGGCTTTACACGTCACATGAGAGCACACCAATGCTAGAGAGAGTTTGTGTGAGAGAGGGAGAGGGAGAGGTGGGGGCCGAGCAGGAGGGAGGGAGAAAGAGAGAGAGAGGGGGAGAGAGTGTCGTAAATCACAGCACATCAGCGGGCGGACGAGAGTGGAAAGTTGTGATAAGGACCGCTCTCGTTTTCTCCCCGTCAAGCCTCTGGCTCAGTGCTTTCCCTTCCATCTGAGACCGCAGAGGTCCGCCGGCTCTCCGCGAGGATGGAGTGGAACGAGGTGGATTTGGTGCAGGAGTTTACTGTTGAAGGACAATGCAGCAAAATTAAAGTCCGCTCCTGCAGGATCACATGGGACAGCCTGCAGGTAAATACACAAGGGGAGGCTGACAGAAAACACGCATGTTAACGTCAGCGCGGTGTCTGCAGCAGGATGGTGCGTGTTTGACAGCGTGAGGATGAATGACGCCGTTGTTAAGTGTCAGGCGAACTGTTAACTTTTCTGTAGCCGTAGGATGCGTGTCATCATTAGAGGGATTAGAGTGACAGTACCCGGAGGATATAAACTTCATCCCAGGACACAAACATCACACTACGGACCAAACTGTTTGGACAGACAAGGGATCTTTATTCCAACCGATGACAATAGAATCATTCTTTAAAGCAACAACTCTTGGGTGTTGTCGAGGGTGTTTACAATGCAAATAGTGTTGGTTATTGTATCCACATATTCTGTTAAATATTTGCTTTTTAGGGTTTTAGATCGATGATTGTTCAGGCTGCTTGTAGAATGTAGTTTTTAAATCTGTTTACTCACTTTTTTTAACGCATCTTGTGCGATTAAATGGATTTTAATCTTACACGCGACTGAATACCAAATGTGAAATGTCACCTCTTTATAGTTGGTGTTGAAAATATGCACCGTTCATACATCCAGTCGCACACTATGTAACACTCTGCCAACATACTAGAGAAAAAAAGTATTAGAACAATTCAGGTTGTATTTTATTGTTACCAGCAAACTTTAAAGATGTGATGTAATTGTCAAATGTATTTATATCCTCTCTTATATAGTATATCAGCAAAAATCAAGAATATTTAGATGTTCGATGTCTGTCCTATCAGCTTACCTGTGAGCCAGATGTGTAGCTCCAAGACTCGGGACACTTCAATTTAGAATAGAAAGATTTTAAACTTCAAATTGCCATCATGATATTTTTAAAAGGGGCGTTCACCTCAATGGTTTTCAAAGTAAAATGCATCAATGCTATTCAGCAAAAATGTCAACTTTAAGTATTCAGTAGTATTTCATTTTCACAATTACATCTCCAACCCCTTCTAAATGATAGTTATTATGGCCTTTATTTGCTTCCATACAAGCACATTCACAGAGGAGTGTATCAAAGTGAAATAGGTGTTATGACGATAGATTCACGTAGCGTCGCTGCTCACAGAGCTGACATGATGCCAGCGATGTTCTGATCATACTGATGGTTCCTTTAAGGGGAAACCAGAGAGCATTAGCAAGAGAAAGTGAGAGTCGGCAGAATCCCACAGGTCAGCAGTGAGCTAATGACGCGTGGCACCACTGACCAGTGTAATGTGCGTCGTGTCATCGTCTGAAACACGAGTCTGCATTACGCTGGAAACACTGTGTGTCTGCATTGTGGTTCTGAGAATGAAGTGAGTGAGCCTGGAGGCAGTGATAGCACAGCGTGGCTATCAGCATCATTAATCACTGATGCTGATATTTAGCACAGCGCTAATGCAGACCAGAGTTACAGCGTCCGATCCCACGAGTTGTTGAAACGGCCAGTGGGTTTAATTTATTTCAATGATTTTAATATCTAAGGATTGCCATTACCCCCGGGGCTCAGTTCAGGGTAATGGAGCTTTTCATCCGCTCCTCTCTGAGTCATGGCATGAAAGACTCCACTGGGGTGTATGAAGACTTTTTCAATGTTTTAACTAAATTGACTGAAGCCTCAGATTCTTTTGAGACCCTTAAACCTTGAGGCCTGGACCCCTTAAATCCTAATGACTGCAGGCCTCTATAATTATCTGCAGCCTGACTCACAGCAACACTCAGTACGGACAGTAGAAGTAACTCCACTTATCAGGACTTTGATGAAAGTTCACCCAACCAAAAAAACTATTTCACAAATTTCACAAAACATTTAGTCAGTTTTACCTTTTCAGATAAAAAAAATCATTACCACAACAATCATTTTCTGATGAAGAAGTTGTATGGAGGGGTGTATCGGAGGGCGGGCAGCGAAGTAGAAAAGGGTTCAATGTTCAATGTTGTTCTGTTAATGTGGGTGAACTGACTCTTCGACCGTCTTATCTCTTAGTGAAGCCATTTAGACACCTTTACATTGTGAGGAGGCGTACCTACATTACATACCGTCGGTCTGGAGTTAACTCTGGGGTTCCTCGC
Source organism: Anarrhichthys ocellatus (assembly GCF_004355925.1). Classification (NCBI taxonomy): domain Eukaryota; kingdom Metazoa; phylum Chordata; class Actinopteri; order Perciformes; family Anarhichadidae; genus Anarrhichthys; species Anarrhichthys ocellatus. The sequence goes on along the minus strand of NW_022280066.1, from coordinate 4,410,001 downwards.
CACTTTAGGCCCCTTCCTGATTCCTCAGAGTAACATCAGTGCTATGGACCTGATTTGGACCTGGTCAACTGATTTGACCTATAAATGTGTTTATTGAGACTACTTTTTAATTTGTTTGTGTGCTGACTCAGCTGTTTTGATCCTGCACTTTGAGATGATGTTGTATTGGACTACATCATTTAAAAAAAAAAAACTCCTAATCCTCATTTCCATACACAGGTGCCCTACAGCATGGGCAAGCCAGTACAACATCAACAAAAACGTTATTATTTATTTCTATCTTTTTTTAACGGTTGAATCCTTCGTAAATGTGCAGTGTGACTGACGTTGTACTCACAACAGATTGTACTCCGTGTGACCTTCGCAGAAGACATGCATATCAACCGTAATGATTAGTCTCATAACGACTCATAACATGGCAGAAACCTATTCTCCAGACCGTCAATCAGTGTTGCTCGTCTGGCTTGAGACACAAATGCAACTGTGCGCCTGATTGAGGCCATTTGTCAGCGCAGCATTATGTTTTTAATCCCTCGTACGTTACGCAATAAGCTATACTGATATTGTTACATCATAGCGAGTCATTTGCACAATTTTTGCTGACGGTGAAAGGTTGATGTGTTGATATTTCGTCACTGTGTTGCATTCTGCACTACATTATAGCTTTATTTGATGCAGTGCAGAGCTGCGTCGTTCTGTGGACTTATAACTATACAGTCACAGGTCTAGAAAAAAAAAGCTTTGAAAGAGCCGGTGTTTAAATAATCAATCAAATGACTTTGATATTGTATCTGACGTATTGACTGTTAACACAGAGGAGAGTCATTCTTTCGATGTATACTGGAAAAGAATGTAGCAGACCAGGTGCAGTGTGTGCGTGAGTGAATGTACACAATAGCAGGATGTGACTGGGCAGAAACCTTCCGTTGTTGTCTGCAAAAGGCTTTTCTCCCCACCCTCCCCATCACGCACACACACATCTCTAAGTACGATCATTGACATGTTTGTCCTGAAGAACATCCACAAACATGGCTACATAGCTGTGTGTTCGGCCCGGTTTGATAAAACACTCCTCCGAAAAATGATCAGCGACATTAGATTTTTTTTTCTTCCAGCTGACGTCGACGTCTGTGTCACACCCCCTGAAATGATCAGAGCACAGAGGATTCCGGTGATTTCCCCCCCGAACCAATACTATAATTCTGTCACCCTGCCAAGGCCACCGGCTGCTGGCCTAATAACGTTTCTATAGCACACTGAAGGTGCTCTGTGACCTGACCAGTGCGAGGTGTGTGTGTGTGTGTGTGTGTGTGTGTGTGTGTGTGTGTGTGTGTGTGTGTGTG
>NW_022280066.1:4394152-4406850 GCF_004355925.1 Anarrhichthys ocellatus | reverse complement strand
TCTGTCTGTCTGTCTGTCTGTCTGTCTGTCTGTCTGTCTGTCTGTCTCTCTGTCTGTCTGTCTGTCTGTCTGTCTCTCTGTCTGTCTGTCAAAAACAGCAACATTTACCGTCTTTTACATTTCTTTTTTTTACAGTCTTTATCAGTGGGAACAAAGGGGATGAATGAACTGGATGAATGTGAAGCTGTGCTGAAACACAATGAGCGTATGTGTGTGTGTGTGTGTGTGTGTGTGTGTGTGCGCAAGAGTCAGACAGCAAACTGACATTTCAAAACAGTGAGACGAGTAAGGTCAAAGAACACAAAGAGTGATGCTCCCTCGTGTGAAATAATCGAAACGGTTCAAACCTAAACAGGAAATGTTTGCGTTCACGTCGTACTCCGTCGCTCTAGTAAGAAGGTCATTGAGAAAACACACGTTTGTACCTTTTGTATGTGAGAGTAGAAGGAGGGGACGTGTCCTCGAAACCTGAAAAAATAGTGTTTCATGAACATCACAGCAACTGAAAATGTGTCTGGAAATGAGCTAAAATCTCCAAATTGTATAAGTCCTCACCTTTTATTTTTCTTCTTCCAGGAGCAGAGACTGAGGTACCTTCACCAGGGAGGCAGATCTAATCAGGGACAGACGCAGGTGCGCTGTCTGTCTTTTATCGGTCTTTAAAAAAAAAACACGAGGCACTAGATGAAAATGCAAATGGTATTTAAACTTGTGTCTTTTCTTCTTCGCCCTCTTGTTTAGTCTGAAGCTGAGAAGCTGCAGCGGCTGAAGGAGCGAGTGGACACTCAAGAAGCCAAGCTGAAGAAGATCCGAGCCATGAGAGGACAAGTCGACTACAGCAAACTGATCAACGGAAACCTCTGTAAGCCGAACCACACTGCAGTTTATGATTGCATACAGTATAACAGTGAGTGGTGTGGGGGAACACTGTGCTTAATTAGTAGGCAAAGACAACGCTAGTGATCTCATTTGAATTGAACTATTTCTTTCTGTCTCTGTGTCTGTGTGCAGCTGCAGAGATCGACCATGTTAGCAGCCTGTTTCATGAGAAGCAGGCGGAGCTGCAGACTGCTGTGGTCCGAGTCGACCAGGTAATGTGGGGCCTCAGGATAACAGTCAAAATCAAGCAACAGTTAGTTTTAAGTCGGGTTCATGTTGAGCTCTCTCTAAATGGTCTCACCAGTTGACCCAGCAGCTGGAGGATTTGAGGAGGGGTCGCCTTCAGCTGCACCCCGTTGCAATGGCTCAGGGGCCACACACCGGGTCCCAGGGGGCACCGCCCGCCGGCCAGAAAGGATCGCCTCTGTCTGGTCCCGCGGCCCTGGAGCTGAGGAAACTCTACCAGGAGCTGCAGGTAACTTATCTGATTCGTAGTTCCCCTTTTTCTTCCAGCATTGGGAAGAAGAGTGTGAGACTTCTAACGCTGTGCGTTTCAGGCTCGTAACCGCCACAACGTGGAGCAGAGCAGCAAGCTGGCCCAGAACAAGGAGCTGCTGAACAAGAGGAACGCCCAGGTGACGGTGATGGATCAACGCATCGGAGACCTGAGAGAACGGCTGCATAAGAAGAGAGCAGAAGTACACAACTTCACTTCAGTCTTTCTCACCTCATTATTGTATTTTCTTTCTCTTGACGCTTGGTTCGAAGTTAGCTTGAGATCTAATTCTGGCCGTCTATTTTCGCATGGCGTTCAGTTGAGCCGCATGAACGGAGGAGGCCCGTCCTTGCCTCAGACCACTTCCCACCCATGTGCTGGAGTTTCGGGCCGAGTGGCGGCCGTCTGCCCCTACATCCAGGTCCCGGCGGAGGGGAGACAGGAGGCGGGGTACCCCCTGCCAGCTGACCCACCGCCCAAACCCACGCCGCTCAGCCACATTCGCTCTCTCTCAGGTTGGTAGATTTCCTTTTGTTTGAGGTTCATAAGGCACTGAGCTAGACTTGTATCATTTGTTTGCCGCCTTTTACTTCAGAGCTTCATTTATATCTTATCGCTCTAACTTTCTGTGTGTTGGCTCCTCTTTCTTCTCTTCCCTTACCTGTTGTTGTTGTCGTGTCACGTCTTAATGTTGATGGTGGTTGCTGATTGTGTGGATGTTGTGGTGCTTGCTGTTGTGACTGTTCCTGTTCCTGTTTTTTGACATCATCGCGATGGTGATGATGTTCGTGTTGTTGTCGTTTTTGGTGGCTGTCACCGTCGTGGTTTGGTCTTGTTACCGTCTTATCGTGGTGGGTGTGGCCATGCAGAAGAGGACAGGAGTGGCAGCAGGAAGCCTCCCGGCCAATGGAAAGAGTCAGATTTAGACATCGTCCTGTCAGAGCCCACCGAGACGTGGGAGGGCCCTCGGTCCCCTCAGGGGGGCGACAGTAACAACAGTGAGTCCCTAGAAGGCGCTAGAGAACATTACCCCCCCCCCGGGCTGAGTCCTGGGCTGAAAAATCAAAGAGTGCATTCTTGGTTTGTGTTTTTGTCTAACTCATCAGAACAGATGGTTAGGAGAACATAATTGAATGAGCGACAGAAAGCGAACCTCAGAATGTAAGGGTCATGTGTATACGGACACAGACATGAGTCACATGACACCTGATAGCCAGCAGCTGCTCAGGGTTAGGAAGCCCAGCGTAAGAAAATAAACCGAGGGCAAACCACAGTCCAGACTGAGACACATTCAATTGTTTCTTCTCGTCTTCCTACGTGGTGTGAGAAGGTAAATTGCGGGCGGTTCCCCTCGTTTCCACCATTTACGCTACGCTAAGCTAACATCAGATGGCTGGAGCTTCACAATATATGAGATTGGTGTCGATCTTCTCTCCCGCCTACGCTCGGCAAGCGAATAAGTGTATTACCCAAAATGTGGAACCCTTCCTCTAACATGGCACATTATTGAGTCTGGTTAATAATCACACGAGCTTAACTTATTAATGTCAACATCCATTCCAAATAGCTAGAATCCCCTTTTGTCAACACAACATAGCCGTGCCTCATTAACCACTGACCATGTTGTACCAGGCCTCTCTCATTCTGCAGCGTGCCCGCCAGACACTTCTAGTTCTCCATCAGTACACGCAGGCTGGAAGCAGCAAAGCATTTCTGCTCACTTAGATGAATTGCTGGGTATAAGTGTCTTGAACCAGCACTGATACAAATCCCATTGTGCTCTTGAATGCCAGAGCAGATGCCACAGCTCTATTTTTTTGTCCCAGCTTATGTAATGTGGAAAACACGTAGTTGTAAATCGTGTCAACAGTCAAACAAATGACACAACAAACAAATGAAAGGAAGTCTGAGGTTCGCTTGTAGCTATAAACAGGATGAGTGCTGTGTATGTGTGTGTGTGTGTGTGTGTGTGTGTGTGTGTACCTATTATACTCTATGAATGCTAGTATAGTATAAGCATAGCAGTCACAATTCCATGGATTCCCATGAGCATTAGAAGTGAATCATTTTTTAATTCATTGGAAATCTGCAGGAGAGAGAAATGGCTTCGTATTGACCTGAACTAATATCTGCTGGAAAGTTGTCACAGTACCCAGGGGCCACGTTTCCCAAACAAATGCTCTCCTTTTTAATGTCCTATTGGCATAGTTAATGATCAATAGCAAACGCTTCAAAAAGCCTGATGCTTCAGATAAACTTGTCCTTTTTTTAACAATCTGATCCGCTCCAGTAAGTGTTGTCTACCTGTGATACGATAGGTAGGTGCAACTGATTACGGTACGCACTATGCAGTGTTCAAAATAGTATTGATTCATCTTTAAATGTTAAATGATTTTGTGGGAACTGTTCGACACTTTGGGAAATATACTTATTTGCCTTATAATCTTCTTATAGCACTGTATAATCATAGTTATAAGCACCCATGGATATTTATGTCAATAATCACAGCACATTATAAAGCAATTTATAATGGCCTATATGGTTATATATCATAATACTATATCATAATATCATTTCATATTCCCCACAAGATTGGTCTTCAAAAACGCACATTGCATGTTACCTAAAGAAGAGGCGTGAGTAGTGATGTTTCTACAAACCCTCAGCCCTGACCTCAGTCCTCAGGACGTGCTGTGACGGTGCCCGTGCTGTACACTGTCCTGTGTTTCCTCTAAGACACTGCGTGACTGCTTATAATCTGGCGATCGGGCAGATGGCCAAGTTTCCACCTCACACATAGCTGGCTGTTTCCTGTCGTGACCGTTTTTCATCCCGAGGTCAACAGTTTACAGCGGCAGTGACCGCTTTGCACAGCGTCCTGCCTGCAGGACTCCCGGGTTCTCTAGTTAATCAGTATCAGTCTGGTATGTGCCAGAACTGTGACGGGGCTGTACCGCCGACAGCGGCACCGAATGGTTTTAGGTAACAGCTCAAAATGACACTTTGACAATAGACGCTGAATTATAGCCACCTGAGACATGTGTCCAACGTTTCCCTCAATGGACTTTTTCAATTATTTTTAGCCGGTCCGGCGACGTGGCTCTGAAGATTGTCTGTCCATTTGTTTGGCCCAAATATCTATTGTAATAACTTTGGTGATCCCCTGAGTTTTACTGCGCCATCACCAGGTCCAAATATTAACTCTTCCAATACTTTGTTTTGCGCTCAAGTACCTGAAAAACTAGTGACATTCCCAACAGCCTCAGCTCTACTTTGTTTTCAGTGCTAATTAGCACCTGTTGGCATGCTAACACTGAACATTACCATATTGACATAGTCAGTGGAGCATGTTAGCATGCTGAAGTTAACATGTAGCTCATAGCAGCACCGGGCCAAAGTACAGCATGGGCGTAGACTCGTGTTAAATGTTATTTTTCTCAGCGTGCTCACACAAAGACTTTGTAGATATTAATGTAGAGATGTAGGCAGCCGGAAGCTTCAGGACAATATTGGTATCAGTCTTAAAAAGCCTGCTAGCACGCTAACATGGTGTGTTGATATTTCTTTCTTCATCAGAACTAAATAGCTTTGTGATAAATTGCGATATGAAGGTAAGGTGAGGTTAAACTGCCGTGAGACTACAGTCCACCCATACATTTAGCAACCAGGCACATGATCAGATACTTTAGTCCCAGCTCTGTGCTTTTACAGGAGGCTAAACACATGTTTGCAGTGGAGAATACACTGTAATCACCAATTTTAACATGTGGAGTAGTTGTTAAGCAATTTGCCACTTGTATTTTTGCTTTACAGCATTTGCTTTGTTGAGGCGAAACAACTGAAAGCTCATATCAGATTATAAATAACTTGATGACCTGGAGTCTGTTTCAAATATTGCATAGTTGTTATGTGATACTAGGTAATGAAGCCTGAAGGTCATGGTTATGTTTTTCTTGGAGTAAACCATATATTCGGATAATAATATGGTTTTATTTTAGTCATTTGTTTTTCCTTGTGTACTTGTATGTGTCAATGGAGTCACACAATAGGGGCCTGTCGTAAAGGAAATATGATGCAGCGGTGTTGGTTGTGTGGGCTAGTTAGGCCTGGTTAGTGACGGGTAACATGTTAAAGATTAGTACAGTAGAACGGGCACCATCAATACAATTGGATGAATTGGCCGCTAGTGTTAAATATTTAGGCCACTAACTGGCATCCCTATCTCTTCTAACTTCTTCTCAGCTTAACATGAATTTACCTTCATATCGAGGGGCCGCCTACTCTCCAACTCTATCTTACATCTTACTTACTTCAACCTCCTCTAACATACATGCTACTTTGTTGTTTTCCCTTCAGTTTGTGTCTTTGCCTCTTCCTCTCCTAAATTGCCTCTCTCGTTTGAATCTTTCTCAACTTATGCTGTCTCTCTGTTTAGCTAATGAAGCGTCGTGGCCGAGCATCAGTAAGAATGCGACGGATTGGAGGACCAACAGTCCAGAACAGGTACTGTACTGTTTCTACACAAGACATGGGGAGATAATAGTGAAATTTATCATGAAAATAGTCATTTCAGTGATTTTCTAGTCACTCTTCATTTCAATGTCTCTCCCTCTCATCAGCTTCCCTCTGGTTATGGTACGTACCCCAGTGCCAACCACCAGGCGGCCGGGCATCACTATGCCACCAGCTCCCTGCCCCGTTCTTCCCCTGGTACGCTGGGCTGGCCCCGATCCAATGCCACCTCATCCTCATCATCTTCTGCTTTACAACAAATACAGCAACGGATCTCCGTCCCTCCAAGTTCAATTCAAGGTAATTTAAAGAGTGACTAATGTGGACAACAATTCAAATGATTTAAATTCAAACTGGTCCAGTATTGAGCTGGAACGCTGCCGCCGACAGCCATTAAACGGGCTGCAATGTAAGACTTCGGCCTGTTCCCTACCGTGTCTAACAACATTATAGGAAGGACCCTATTTAAATGGAGTTAGAGCTACATGGGTAATTACAAAGGCTGTATCTAATAGTTCAAAGTTTTGAATCTTCATTCTTAACGTATATTAAAATTATTATTATCAATTACTTACAGAAACATTGAGTGTAACCCATGAACAACCCAGTCAAAATCACTGACCTGCACTCACGCAATTGTTATGATCGCCAGCCGATTTCTCGTACAACTTGTTATGAACCTGAAAATGTAATAAACATAAAACCCAAACAAGCTCTAGGTTGCAATTTGCGAGCAAACCCCTCCTATGACTTTGGGCAAGTCTTCCTGAGCCCACATGCTTTCAAATGCAGAAACAGCCTGGAGTTCATGCATTTGAACATCGGAAGTCTGCGTAATGAATTAGAAGTAGAGCACCTGAGAATTCTTGTATCACAGACTGACCTCGATATACTGGTTGTGACAGAAACCTGGCTAAAAGAGAGTTTACATAATTCTGATTATTTCCTTAAATAAACACTTACGTTCAGAAAAGACCGAGTTTGAGGAGGGAGGAATCCTCTGTATCTAATCCTTCTCATGTTTCGTTTAATGGCTGCTTGGTGAACAAGACATCAGAGAGTTTCCATACATTAGACACACATTTTGCTGCTACTGGGAATCCGTTTGAGATGGTGTACTTAGGATCTGCTCTTAATAGTAAGCTTTCAGCTCAGGTGCCCTCCTTAAACTGCAGCTCTCAGTTCACCCTACAGGCCCTCACTTCCTCTGCTTTTAGGGAGGCACTTCAAGCTATCGATTGCAGGAAAGCAACTGGGGAGGATAAACTAGAGCCTGGTTTTTTTTTTTTTTTTTTTCAAACTCTGTGAGTTATTCCTCAGGTTTGGCCAATTTCCAAACTGTCCTGTCTTGCTAAGGTGGAGTCATTAGTTAATAATCAGCTCAAATTATACCTTTTTATATATGAATTATATACCTATCAAATTATAAATTCTATATTAAGCCCACGTCAATCCAGTTTCAGAGCTGAACATAGTACTGACACTGCTATTACTTTGGTTATAGATGATATCTGCTTGGTCAATCTAACAAAAGCATTTCACATGCAGGAGCATTTGACATTGAATTTGAATGGTTTCAGGACTACTCTCCTCATATAATTGGATATTTTCCCTACACTGTCTCTCCCTTTAGGCTCCACCTCCCAGCCATCTCTCTTGTCGCCGCAAACAGAGCGGACAGATCCCCCTCCAGCAGTGGCTGTACGTCCCTACGTCCCGGACCACCCCTCCAGACCCCAGTCCCCCAGGAAGGGCCCCGCCACTATGAACAGCAGCTCCATCTACAGCATGTACCTCCAGCAGCCTCAGGCCAAAAACTATGGCTCTCTCAGCAACAGGACTACTGTCAAAGCAGGTCATTTAACAGCAGAATGAGATCTATTTTTACAGATTGTGCCACATATACAGGTGTATGTTTTTTATGTTGACGTCCACAATGAATAAACCATCCGACCTCTGTCCCATTTTCCTTCCCTCCATAGTCTATGGTAAACCCATCCTCCCAACCTCCTCCACCTCTCCGTCCCCTGTCCCGTTCCTCCAGGGGGGAGGAGGAGGAAGAGCAGGAGGAGAGGACCTTACGGATAAAGAAGGAGGGAAAGGAGGAGGCGGGAACAGCGATGGGCAAATCCTCCCACCACCCACTGTGGACAACATCCCTCGTCCCCTCAGTCCCACTAAGCTCACCCCAGTGGGTAGGTACCAGAAAATAAATCACTCTGTGTGCTGCCATAATCCTGTTTCCATCTGATCTCTTAGATTTTGTCGTTTAACTTGAGTATAAATCACACTTGCTTTAACGTTACATTATTTTCTTGTCAGTTAAAGGGCTCATTGCCCTTGTGACCATTTCCTTGCACACTTCCTTTTTTTGTACTAAATTGGAGAAAGTAATCCTCTGAGCAAAATCAATTAATAACATTTCAAAAAACAAAACAACAGAAGAAGACGTGTGCAGTTTTTAAACGATACAGAATCCCACCTCTGCGTTTCACAGCCCACTCCCAGCTACGCTACCAGAGCGACGCTGACCTGGAGGTTCTCCGCCGTCGCCTCAGCAACGCCCCACGACCCCTGAAGAAACGGAGCTCGATCACCGAGCCCGAGGGCCCACAGGGGCCAAACATCCAAAAACTGCTGTACCAGAGGTCAGTTCTTCACTGTGTACCAGTTACTGTCAGAGTGAGCTCCGTGGCACTCTGTCAGGAGCTCCACGAAATAATTAGCTGTGAATGATTCATTCAAAAGTGGATATTTACCGATGGGGATCATTTGCGCCAGTCAATAAAACAAGCTTATTGTGTCCATTACTCCCACGCACGTTAGCTTTGGGCCAATAATAACTCTGATATGTTCGTGACAGACAGCAATAAGTTCATTCTTCTTTACCTGAAGCAATTTCCTCCCCTGTGAAGGGTCCCGGGCCCTGAAACGTTTTAGAGCCCCCTGCTGTGCACCGTACCATTAAAAACACATTTCTATGAAACTGAGCATGGTTGCTGCTGCTCGGTTAAAGCAGATTTCTGTTGTGGTGTGCAGGTTCAACACATTGGCAGGAGGCATGGAAGGAGGCTCAGGTGAGACACTGATGTGACGACAGTTAAGGTGGCGCCAGTTGGTCTTGTGTAGTGTTTCCCTTTGATCTTAAGGGTTCGGCGATGCTTAAATCAGCTGTTTCCTTCTGAATTCCAGGCAATACTTTCTACCAGCCTGACTGCCTGTTGGGCGAAATGGACAACATCCATTCGGCGAATGGAAATGTAGAACCTGGTGACACGCACGTCAGTATGGGAACCGCGGAGGGCGAGGTTCAGAACCTGAACTCGGGCTCCCGCCGCTTGTCCCCTCCTTCTGTCGCGATAGAAACGCCCAGAGAGACGACGGCAAAAGCCGATACTGCCATTAATGCGTCTCCACCGGCCCAAACCGGCCCACCCCCTGCACCCGAGAGGCCAGAGGACCAGAACAACAACAACAAGAGAGGATGTAGTCCTGCACAAAGCTCTGTAGGCCACGCCTCCCCCTCTCCATCACCTCCGGCCCCCCCTTCTCTGCCTAAGGTAGGCATTGATAGCGTCTGGTTAATTTGTAATACGTACCTGACCTAACCTAACCAAAATAACAGCAATTCCTCTTCGGCACCATCAACACTGTTCTGCCCCCCCCCCCCCCCCCGCCCTCTGCGCTGCAGGTGAAGCGAACCAACCTGAAGAAGCCGTCCTCAGAGCGCACAGGCCACGGTCTGAGAGTGAAGTTCAACCCTCTCGCTCTGCTGCTGGACGCGTCGTTGGAGGGAGAGTTTGATCTGGTGCAGAGGATTATATATGAGGTAACACAAGATTACGTTGTTGTCACGGTATTTGTATGATCATCTTCCTGTACATTCTCCTATTTCAAATTTTTGGAATGCGTGTTTACTGGGTGCAGAGCTAAAATAATCAAATCCAGGCCACGTTTATTTGCACAGCTCAATACTAGAGTGAGTCAAGCGTACATTAGTGGTGGTTCCAAACCCATCCAGTGCTTTGCAAGAAAACAGAAATTCACTTCCTGTATGGACGGGCAATTCAAAATAGGGTTGCACAATATGTTGTCAACATGTGTGATATTTTAGATATAATAACAACGTATTAAATTACAGTTCAGTCTGTAGGCGTTGTTATGTCTGATGCTGTTAACTCTCTGGCCAATCGAGACAGCCCTCGTTAGTTAGGCATCTAGCGTTCTAGAGTAAGTGAGGGGTAATCTCTCTATGTCATCTTCACATGTTGGGCCGTCTGTCGAATAGAGCTGAATGTCATCAGACACAGTTTGATTCTAATACTTCTAATTTATTAAACTTCTAAAGCGTTGTGCCGTCGAATCCTTTCTGTGTTGAATGAAAATCCACATTTCCTTATGCAATAGAAGAACATTAATGTAAATGAATATTGTACACCCCACACACAGATTTCCTCAACGGATAGCTGGAGGGTTTTGAAGCTTTGCAATACCTTCACGACAGCACGTATTAAGCAGAACAGCTTTGATCCTCGGCCGCTCTGTCTGCCGGGGGAGAGGTGGTCTCGGTTGTCAGGGGGGGGGGGGGGGAAGTTATTGTTGAGGACGCACTTCCACTCTGTAGCACAGCAGCACAGAGCTCCTGAGAACAAAGCCTGACATCTTTCAAAGGCAAACCACCGTCTCATCCCCGACATCTCTCAGTTGGAGAGCGGACAAAAGTGCTCACTGACTCACCGAACTGCAAACTCTCGCTGATACTCTCAAGGAAACATGCAGACGCTTCGAGCTCAGTTTGACGTCATCAAACCCCCGAGGCAGTAAGACTCAACCACTTCCAAGCCGTTCTAAAAGTGTTACGCTATCCCCAGTTCACTGTAAGTGAAGGCTTTCTCAAGGTTGAGACCAATACGGATATTTTCGCGTGTCATCCTTCTATCAGTCTTAATATCTCTTACATATATTTTGTGTCTTTAAGGTGGAAAACCCCAGCATGCCCAACGATGAAGGCATAACTCCTCTTCACAATGCCGTCTGCGCCGGCCACCACCACATTGTTAAGTTCCTGCTGGACTTCGGAGTCAATGTAAATGCAGCCGACAGTGACGGATGGTCAGTACTTCCAGCCAGCCGTTTAATCATGCCTTCAATAGAGCCGACTAATAATAGAGCCGACTAATAATAGAACAGAGGCTGCTGCGGGGTAATGAACACGCTCCGTGGCAGCGAGATGGAAGCTCATGCTCGGAGGCAACCATGACGGAGATAATTGCATTTCCAAATTCATTTTTTTTGACTCGGCTGCCTTAGCTGTATTGAAGGAAGAGATTACCATTAATGCGGATCCGCATTCAGAAGTTACGTTATTTAATTACCGAGTTTGTGTCCATTCTAATGTCAGCCTGTTTGATGATGACATGAATTGTGTTTGGCCGAATAGATTTGTGAAGAAGTGCATAACTGGAACGCCTTCATACTCTCATGAATGAACTTTGTCTGGCAGGGGATTACATCGGTTTAAAGTCCTACTTTTTTCATTGTTGTCCCTCCCAGGACTCCTCTGCACTGCGCAGCTTCATGTAACAGCGTCCACCTCTGTAAGATGCTGGTGGAGTCGGGGGCCGCCATTTTCGCCACGACAATTAGCGACGTTGAAACCGCGGCGGACAAATGTGAAGAAATGGAGGAGGGCTACACACAGTGTTCTCAGTTCCTCTACGGTGGGTAGACGCATACAGACACACTGTGAGCCAACTAAACTAAACAGATCAGCTTTGTTTGTAACAGAGATCACTCTGTATCTCTCTCCCAGGTGTTCAAGAAAAGCTGGGCGTGATGAACAAAGGCTTGGTCTACACTCTCTGGGACTACACAGCCCAGCAAGCCGACGAGCTGTCCTTCAGCGAGAGCGACGCCCTCACGGTGCTGCGTCGGCGCAACGACACTGAGACAGACTGGTGGTGGGCGCGGCTTAACGACCGCGAGGGATACATACCCAGGAACCTGCTGGGGGTGAGAGAACACTAACAGACACCGTGACATAGTTCCTTCTCTGCTAATGACTGCCGCAAAAGTTGGCCAAGAGACAAGAGTTGGACTGCAAATCTCGATGTGCCTGTCGTGCCGAGCTATGGTCGCTAAGAGTGGACATTGGACAGTTTAGCAAACAGGTAATGTGCACAGTGTCAAGTAGTTTCCATCAAAACACAAAAATATGTGTGCAAAATGCCCAAAGGCACGGCAGGCATATCAAGATCTGTTGTGAGTAATCAGCTCAACACAATAAAGTCAGTAAAAGAAATGATTCCTAAATAAAATAATCTTAACTTGATCTGTGAGAAAAATATCTAAAAATTCAATTAAATCTGGTGACCCGATCAAACTGAATGAATGAATAGATTTCAGTGGTTGAAGAGGAATGTATACCAGATAATTAAATCAATTTAACTGTAAAAATGGAACGATGTGAAGAACATTATTGTCTCTAACACAGGGCGAGAGAATTCTGCATTATTGGACAGGGTTTGTGCTTCTGTGCACGGTGCCGTTTGAGCCTCAGGGAGAACAGCACGTACACACTCTAATGTACCAGTTGAGCTGAACAATAGAGCTTTAATAAATCTGTCCATCGCAGTGTCACCGCTCCAGCTTAAACCAACTCTACTGACTCACATTCAGTGTAAATAACTGAATGTTGGACTTACAGGTGGAACTACGTGTGAAGTTTCAACTCACGGATTTATCCCGACACCGTGTCTTACCGTCAGCCTTCATAATGTTCAGGCACCTTGAGAACAATGTTAACATGATG
>NW_022280066.1:4391597-4394142 GCF_004355925.1 Anarrhichthys ocellatus | reverse complement strand
TCTCTCTCTCTCTCTCTCTCTCTCTCTCTCTCTCTCTCTCTCTCTCCAGCTGTATCCAAGGATCAAACCCAGACAACGCTCACTGGCGTAAAGCCCGGATCAGGAGCCACGTGCACGCTCGCAGAGGGCGCATGCACACAGAGCAGAAGAGGAACAGCGGCATGTGGGCGTAAAGCGTTAGCCCAGAAAGAAAGAACAAAGGATGGAGCTAGTCAGGAGGCAGACGGAGGGAAACAAAGCTGGAGCTCTCCCCTCTAATGAAGCAACGTTTTCCTGTTTGTTTGGATGCGATGCTGGAACCACAGAGACACTTTATGCTAGAATCATAATATATTTTCACTCAGTTGCTGCAGTAAAAAGAAATTGCCTGGATCTTATTTTTAGCAACAGTAGTTTGGCAACTTCACACGAGTTCAGCCGCATGAGAGAAGCTGAATAGAAAAGCAATGTAAAAAAAAAAAAAGAAGGAGAAATACATCGCAGCTTTGTGCTTTACGAGCTCCGAACATGAAACCATGAGCTTGGATTCCACAAGGCTCGATCTGACTTTCATCCCCGGTGATGCCACTTTATTTTTGTACGGTGTTAATTCAAAAACACCCCCGAGGGATCTTCATGAAGCCGAGCCCATCGGCGCGCATAGCAGTGAGCAGCGTGTCGTCGGGACACACTTTCACAAGCCGTGTGGTGAGAAGATGTAAATGCAGTAGAGTTCCAGGTGAAAGTATGTGTGGGACGTGAAGTTGGAGAGAGGAAAGTGAGAGGAGGGAAACAGACAGCGGGACTCTGAATGGGTGTTAAAGGAAGTCTGGTTTTTTTTCAGGTTGTGTGCAACCCCGAGACTAAGACACAAAAAGGCAGCCTGCTTTTGATGCATGGTGGCTCAGGTCCACATCAACCCACGCGAGCACGAACAGATGTTGACGATATAATATCAAGGCATGGGTAAAGAAGAAGAAAAAATAAGTTATTTTGTTTGAACTGACATCAGAAGAATATTTCGATTCAGATTTCACAAAATGATAAAAAACAAAAAAAAAAGAAGCATCTGTGAATAGTTAAGGATGTCTCAACCGTTTACTACGAGTCTGTATTTCTGTCGACTCAGCGGCGGTGCATGCTGTCATAGCAACATCTGTTCAACTGCAACACGGTTGCTGCTGGTACTAGAGGAGGGAAAGAAGGAAAACAAGAAAGTGAGAAATGTGTTTGTGAAATGAATTTGTGAAACCAAAGCAGCTACAACATGAGGAGGAGGAGGAGGAAGAAGAAGAAGAGGAGGAGGAGGAGAGAGACTATTTTCCTCATTTTTAATCAAACTTCTGCCACCTTTAGCCGTTAACACACAGTACCTGGTCCAGACTGGGGCCTGGCACACATTGGTCCTCATGCTCAGGCTCTAACACTAACAGTATTATAAAACAGCTCAGCACATTTTAAGCAAACCTGGGTTTAGAAGGTTGAAAACATAATGTACACATCATCCCTGGGCTAACCGCTGTAGTAACATGGGGCTAAATTAGCCTCAAGTGTGAAAACAACTTGACTTTTCTGTTTCTTTTTATTCATATTTACACATTTCGTTAGTTGTTGGAATGTATTAATCCCCTGATTTGTTGTTTTGTTCAAACAATCTTTTTTTTTTTCTATTGTTCTTATTCTCATTCTTCATAGACACGTTGGTCTTGTTTCTGTGTCAGTGCTGACTCACTGCTGCCACCCAGTGTACACAAAGGTTCACACACAAACAGTCTTTTCCTTTCACGTGCCGTGTGAAAGATGAGGCGACAGGATGAGTGACGTTTGAAGTGTGAATGGCACATCGGTGTGAGGAGTGCGAACCATTCATTTGTGTATATGCAACCTGTAACTATTCAGTTAATGTATTATAATAATAATAATAATAAAGAATATATAATCCCTACCGAGAATAAACGCTGTGGCTGTGGCTGATTCAGTGTTTGATAAAAACATAAAGAAGAAGAAAAGTCAACATAGAATGTCTCTGACATCCGCAGAGGCGCGCGCGCACACACACACACAGACACACACACACACACATTCAACAAGCCTTGGTAATAAAAGTGGACTTTGGAAGGAAACAAAGTTCACAGGTCACTCAAGTCTGCACCGACAGCAGCTCTCTTCACACGTAAGTTTATTTCTATTTAAGTTGCCACCATTGTCACACTGCAGACATAATGTGGCGTACGTTGAAAATGTGATTCACTTTGCATGAACTAAACCAACTTAATCATTTAAAGGTCAGGCTCGTTCAACCAGACGTTTCATCCAAGAGTAAGTCAACAATTTATACTTTTATATACGCTGGTACCTAATGACGTACAGTAGAAGTTGGTAGTGTGACGTTAACGTTACGTCTTTGGTTTACTTTGTACGTTATGTTACGTTTTAGTAAGATTTTGCTGCATCACACATTGTAGTTAAACCAGGTAGCTTTCTTACTGATATTGTCAACCTGCAAATAATTGACCGAGATACAACTCATTTCAAAATGTCCACTGACTGATATATATATATATAT
>NW_022280066.1:4352096-4376597 GCF_004355925.1 Anarrhichthys ocellatus | reverse complement strand
TTTCCCAGACAGAACTGAACGGGGAACGCTGTAATCACGGTATATAGTGTACATTTTAACCACTGGGCCAGTAGGATTATGAAGGTTAAAGGTCCGTACTGGTCTTATGAGAAAGAGGGGAAGTAGTAGGCCACGAGGAATACAGGACAGCTGGGCTTGAAACCAGCACAGTGAACGTGAACTATCCAGTCCCTTCTGTAAACTCAACTACCCAGCAGCCCTCGGGGCTTTGCTAATACCACATTGTTCAACATGTGACTCATCAGTGTTTGATGGAGAATCTGAAAATTGTGTTTAAATGAATGCCAGTTACAGCGAGAGTTTGATTCATTTGGTTTGAACCACAGCTAAGTGTTGTTTAATGCTACACTTCTATAAAATGATCCAAAGACCTTACAGTCTTATTTATTGGACAGTGTTGCTGACATTTTACCATTGGATAGAGGTATTGAAAACAAATCTGATCTCAGCATTTTCAGTGTTATCTTATCGTAATGGACTTTATGCTATTTTAGGAAAGAGCACATGAGGAAATAGTTGAACAGAAGGGTCCTATAACGATAAAGTCACCATGAGACACATTATAAGGGTCAGCTTTATACCCCTGCATTACTGAATCTCACCCAGCAGCCTCCCTACCACCATACCTCCTCCAGTTCATCAGGCTGCCACACCTCGCCTGAGTTAGCTCATTCTACTCCGCCCACTGTCCTGAACTTCCCACTACATTAGTCAGCAAAGTGCTATTTTCCTTAAAGGCCGTGATCATAGAGGGCTCCTGTCAGCAATATTTCATCGTGGCTCTGCTGAGATCTATGCAGCAGCTGTCGGGCCGACTGACACCTGCAGCATCCGGAGGCCGAGCGATCCACACCAAGCGGGAGGCTGTGTTTCCGTCTGTACTTGTGATGTTAGGGTTGGATGAACATCACGAGGTGTCACAAAAAAACAGGAACACGTTGTTTCGGCCTGATATTTTAGAGCAAAGAATGATGTTATGATGTTTCTTTGTGGCTGCATGAATCAGCGTTTGCAAGTAATTAGGTTGTTCCCAGTAGCGACAGTGACGCATGTGTTGTTTTCCCCTTGTGAGTGTGTGTGCGTGTGTGAGTCGTCATGGCAAAATGTGGTCCTGGAGACACCTGCTGAAGCAGGAACAACCACAGAAGCACTTTGGACTACTTTGCCAGATGTTTTTAATTCTGTCTGTGAGCAAATTTTGTCACCGCGATAGTGTCGCAACTGTGCGAGATCCGGTTATGGAACGTTACAGGTGTGTGGTTGAGATCAAAATGAATGTTGAGTTTAAAGCCCCTGGTCTGATTTGGCATTGCGGCTGGTGTGATCCCATAGCAGGATGGCCTCTAGTTTGAACAATGCTATTAATTACAGTTCAACTCGTCGTCTCAGTTTAAGTTGTGATGCATGTAAGTGCAACTCCAGAAGCTTTCTGTGCCGACACGATCACTAAATAGGAAAAAAAACGAAGTATTCATGCAAAATCTTTGATACAAAAGCACAATACAGCTTCAACCAACAATTATTTCAATTATCAAATGAGATGACAATTATTTTTTTTCAATTAATAAATTACTCATTGACTTAGATTGAGTGTAAAAAGAAATCGTGAAAAGTAAATAAAAAAAACCCAAATCTCATTTCAAGCATTGCATTAGATTTAAACATTTCCTCTTACAGTAGTTTTAGGAAACAGCCTCAAGTGTGACTCACAAATATTTTAGCTATTTAAAGACTTTGTTAATGTATTAAATGACATTCAGGCGTGCGATCAAGTCTGTTGATTTTGCTATTTCAGGTTGTGGTTCGTCTCTGAATCATCATCTTAAAACTATCATTATCAAAGTCTTGAATTCCAAAAATATCAGAGCTCCTTAGGCTAATTAATTGGATACGTACGCAGCATGCACACTGTGAAAAGATCACTGAGCAACTTAACCAAGCTTGCGTACATGTTACTCAAAATCCACTGACTTTCAGAGAAGCTGTTACCCTAGTTTGTTAAAAAGGCCGAGGGTTTTCTTGTGCACATGTTATCTCGGGAGGACTGGTGTGTTGTGTGTTTGCTCCACTGCTCAGCTCCCGTGACAAGCTGGAGACGGATCGATCGCAGGACCAGATGGATTTGTACATTTACTGGTTGAGCCCCGGTTTTGTGGGCCGGCAGATCAAAAACAGCCCGGTATTGGTATTCTCAATGTGTGTGGTGTGTACAAAGCCTTTGTCCAGCCCTGAGCTGGAGCCAAGTACAGAGAGGGCAGAGCAGGAGGTGTTAAAGCTGTGGAAATATTATGTGTTGAAATGACAGCAACAGAGAAGCTCTTCATGCTGACATTTTAACAGTATCCTTCAAATCTCACTGGAGTGCCTGTGCCGTGTCACGTGTCCTCTGGTGCCTGTAACGACCAGCTGAGCTAAAGCCAATAAGAAAGTTATGGTAGATCACAGATGTTGTTTAGACTGATAAATACAAACAGTACACCGTTTTCCCAAAACATTAAGGCCGTGTGTTTTCCATTAACCCCGTTGCTTCCTGTCAAAGCCCCCCTGCTTGTTTTGGAGAGCGAGATACAGGAAATGTGGCGATAATAGCCAATATGTCTTCGGACCATTTGAGCTAATGTGCGCCATGAAACATTGTAACTTGAATAGGGCAATGCATTGTGGGCCCTAAGTCTACCCTGCATATTTCAGTGTCGCACAAGCTAAGAGGCCGTGAGGAGGCCGCCGGTCTTTATACTCACAGTCTTGATTATTTATGATGTGATTAAAGCTGCTCTCATCAATATCGTTGCATTAAAAATGGATGAAATGACTGTGCGTACTGTAAAAAAGTCGTTCATTCCCTTCAGCCACAGGCGGCAGTTTTCAGTGAAAACTGCCTCTAAATGAATGCTAACGTTGCTTTTGTTTTGTCTGCTCAAAGCGTAAAGACGCAACTGCCTGCCAACATGTTAGCTATATCAACTCAGGCAATAACATGCCACCCTTTTCACCCCGTTGTTCCAAATGGCCCAAAAAATACATAATGCAGCTTAACGTTTTATGATTGATGAAGTAAGGATTTCTTTATTTAATGTCTTGAGGCCCTGAAGATGATGGACGTTGCCTGTGGAATTCACGTAACACAGATTCGCTTATTAAAGAGACTCGTATGCACAATCTGTCCCGCTGAATTGTGGACTCAGACCTCATTCCTTCGTTCCTGGTCGCTCACAGTGATTTTGATTATCCTTGTTGATATTCCAATTAATGTTACGAGCAGAAGGCTAAAGTACGGTGTGATGAACTGACAAGAGTCAGTGACAGTTAGAAATCCTTGCAAACTTGTCTCTAACCTTGAATTGTATGTTTAGGTGTGAAAAGTTCAGTCTAGGTTTGTCAGTATAGGTAAGATTATAGACCGTTGTGTCAGATATTGATATTCAAGATATACATTTAATCGTGTTCAGGTAGAAATGGTTTATATAACTCATAAGAAAAAAAGGGATTCATTGACACACGACCCCTGTCTGTCGTACTAGCTAGATCATCACTGCAGCATGTCCTGGAAAATGATCCCTAGAAAGAAGTGTGAGTCCTAATATTTGGTGTTTCTGTCGGCTCAGGGCTTGTTGTCTGGCTGTGAGACAAAGCGAAGGATTTGCTGCTCGGAGGAATTGTGCGCAGTTGACTTATTGATCAGCTCATGTTGACACATGGCGAGGGAGGCTGGGAGTCGAATCGCAAGAAACAGAGGGATGTTTTGAGCTCGGATCATTTCATCCTCCTCAGAGCGGGAGTGAGTGTTAATCCAACGCTTGTTTTCAAACGCTGATGAATTTGTCCCGACGGAAATATACACAGAAAGTCTGAAAAAAAGCATTTGACACTGAGGTTTGAGTTTGATTTGGGAATAACAGATTTGCTGGAAGAAAAAAAAACTTCAAATGCACATTTCTCATGTTTTATTTTGACATCTTTTCCTTCTGTATTGCTGTCTGCCTGCTTGTTTGTAGGCTCAAGCTATTGTTACTACTTCACAGTATTTGTGAAATGAATATTCTGCTTCTAAATTGGGTATGTGAGGCTTTGTCCGTTCTAAAAATAAGATATCAACTGGGCTACTTTGAAAGTGTTTTTCCATTGCCCAAAGCGACGGGCAGTGCTGGCAATGTAGAGCAAACGCTAGACTGTTCCTCACAGGAAACGTCAGTGCAACAGTGTGTGTCGTACTGCCGTACAGTGTGTTAGGACACTGTTGCTGCTTTATGAATTGACAGCTGAGCCGTCGAGTAAGCTGGCTAATCTTTGACGTAGTGTGTCCTCCATTTGCTAACTGGCTTAGCTGGAGCTCATCCTGAAGTCTCTCTGTGACAACACCAACACGTTTAATGAACAACCTGATGGAACACAAACCTTCCCTCTTCCGCTTCCAATGAAGAGAGTGAGTGATTGTTCTGTTAACAGCCGCCGACAAGAAATTTGGCTGGTGAATCAATTATTGCTATTATCGGGAGGGTACGAAGTAACCCAAAGCAACACAAGCTGAAACACTGCACATTTAGATAGCTTGCTATATGTCCAGTCTATTTTAAACTCTTCCTGAAGGCCTATTTTTAGTTATTAATCATAAAGCTGCGCTGATTAACATTTTTATGTTACGTTTGATGTCAAAGAGACAGAATGATCACCCAACTCTCCAGTCCACTTCAGGTTTATGTAGCATTTTAGCGTCTTTCAGCTCATTGTTTTGATTCACTCGGCTCTCGTTAGCATTAGCATGCAGCTGCTTTTTAGCGAGAAAGCAGAACTCACTTAACGCTATACCTGCCCAGCACCTAGCTGCAGAGGCGAACAGAGTAGAGGGCCAGACACGAGTGAATAGTAGCCTTGCATTTGAGTTTAAAACTTACTGAGGCCAAGACCAAAAGTTTGTTTCCGCTGTTCTTTTCTCTCACAGCACGTTCTCTCCGCTGACCTCAAACACCCGAAATATCTGTCAGGTCAATTTCTCCAGCACAACTTTCTTTGTCACGGCCTCGGTCCATCCCTCTCTCTTGAACCCAGACGCGTTGGCCTCGGCACCCAAGAAACTGGGACAAATCCTAAAATAAATAGTGCCAGCCCGGCCCCCGGACGTCTGCATGAGGGAAGACTGTGAGGCCACGGACTTCACCTTGATTGAGCTTGCACAGGCTGAGAAGAGCTCAGTATCTGCACGTATTGATCACAACTGGTGCTTCAAATTGATTTCTGTCAGACGCACAAGAAGAGATCGTGTGAACCTCTCCGTGCACTGACAAGGTTTTAAGAGACACTGGTGTCCCCTAGGTAGAGGGACAGCTCTTTGACTAACATTATACACAGTGTGCAGGATTATTTCATCACAGTTGCAGCACCTGAAACTTCCCCCACACGTACAGTATGTGTGATCACCTGTCCGTCTGACAATATTCATCTTTCTCTGCTTATTCTTGTTTGTGTTAATGTAACTCTGAGGATGTTTCTGAGACAACTTTTGTGATGGTGCTTGGTTTCAAATGCATATTTAAGTACTCCATCTGAGTAGAGCCTTCTTTAATGCACTTATTTTCATTGGTGGGCTACGTTGCACCTGCACTTTAGGAGGGTACTAAAATAATAACACAGAGGCTCCGCAGTCCGCACCAAGACGGCAACAACTTTATTATTACTCCGACCTTGTCAACAACAGCTTCACACAGCTCCCCTTTAAGATCTACAGTGAATATTAAAACCAGTCGCTGACTCTTAACTACTGTGTTTGGAGGGAGTCAATGAGCGAGTTGATTGGATTTTGCAACAACTTTGCTGCCTACATTATGTATTAATGAGTATAATGTGTCATTCTGTTCATATTCATTTTTCTAATGTGTTTATGACAAGTTTGTTAACGCAGACATTTTCCCATTAACACATTCATTTGACAACCTAATTAGCATCAGAGGATATGTTTCGATATACGCACGTAGATGATTAAGACGAGACATTGGGGGGGGGGGGGGGGGTATGTTAGGCTACATAGGAAACTTGAGTGCTGGTTAAAGGAACTTCTATGTAACAGATGGGAGAGAGATTGCTTGCGATGGGATATGAGCAACCAGCACCGTGTTACCGTGTTCAAGAGCACATGCAAGAAAATGTTATTTTTGACAAGTGTGGTGTGTGTGTGTGTGTGGTGAGTGGAAGAGGAGTGAAAGAGCACAGGGAGCTTCCTCCCACACACAGCTGCTGTATCGATCTGCTGGACGACAGCAACAACTCTGCTTTCAGCTCCTAGTCGTACAGGAGAGATTTTCAGACGGTAAAAAAGAGAAAATTGGGCAATCTGTGCACATCTGACACAAGCGGTCACAGTTGAAGGCAGCCCGAGCTATTAGAAAGCTCAACCTGTAGACGGATCCCAGAGGCAGAGCTCAGAGACTGGGAGGCCCTCACAAGTGTGAGTAACAGCTCTGAATCACAGTTACTGTCTGGAAGCCATCGTCTTTCTTCTACAAAACATTGTAATCAATGTTTTCTTTCAAATTTAAACATTTAAACATTTTTTTATTCATGTTCCCCAGAGGATGAATCCTAAAGACTCTTTGCGATCCCAAGAGTTTTTTTCTGGTGCTAACATGAGTTTTATATTTGTGGTGTTGGGTAAAATATCTCAACAACTACTGGATGGATTTGGTGCACACTTTCCTGTCTCCCTTAGGATGAATACGAATCACTTTGGTAACCCTTAACTCTGTCATCAAGTGCCATCATCAAGTTTTGTTTTTGTCCTTTATGACCAAATGCGTGCACCATCCGCTGTGTGTAGCGCTAATCTGCAAATATTAGCATGCTAACGCGCTAAACTAAGATGGTGTACATGGTAAACATTGTACCTGCTAAACATCAGCATGTGAGTGTTGTCAAAGGGAAAAGATTTACATGCTTAAGTTAGCATTTAGTTTAAAGCACTTGTGCCTGATGCTATTGGCAGTTGACAGAAGGCCCAATTCAGCCCACTGCAAAGGTCTGAATTTGAAAAGTAGGATAAGGACTGAACCCATATCATGTCCTGCAGAATGTTCATTTATCCAAAACTTAACCACAGCAACAATATGTGCTATGTTAATGTAAATACGATATCAGCATACAGTACAAACATGCGGTGTGTATCAAATACAATAATGTTCAGTTCTGTTAATAGATCTTTAAATGTTAACGACAGTCTTTACTGCCCGATAATATCGCTCCAAAGTTCAGTCGTCAGTCCAGCCTTGTGTTTGATTTTTTATGTAATCATCAAACTAAACATTAGAAGAAGAAAGATGAGAATAATTCCATCACCGGCTTTAGAACAATGCTTTGTGGAGTCTAATGACACAAAGATCCAATCCACGTGGACGGAGGATCTCAGGCCTTCGTGTCTGTTGCCTGGTGCTAAGCTAAGCGGCTGCTCATGCTATTTAATGGAGGCTGGGGCAGGGTCTTGAGCTATGCGGTCAGACACATGCGCAGTGTAACTCGAACTGCGATGTTTGAGGGTAACAGCAGACAGCGCCAGAAATAAAGGGATGGTGTCCGCTCAGGCGCTCTTTGGGTGCGCTCGGCGTGACACGACCCTGTGGTTGTGTATTTGTGGATATAAAAAACCAAACCAGCCTTCAATCATGTAAAGCTCCTCTGTCCACAGAAGAACACCAATCAAGCTGGAGCTGTCAGTCTGCTGTCATCAGATGCTCCTAAAACATTTGGGGACCATATGTGGGCATTTAGAGCTTTCCAGTTATTATTAAAAAATATAATTAAACTCCATGCCGGTGCCATTTCAGTCATTTTAGCCATCATGTACAGGCTGTTTGACTAAGTCTTAAATGTCTTCAGTGTTTCTGAGTCGAACCAGTTTATTTTAAAATCAAGCAGCTTGAACACCACCCACACCATCCGACTGTGACCATCCAGTCTCTGTCAGTGTGTTATACCTGTGTTGTTCATGCGTCTGTCTGAATCTGTCTAAATGTTCCAACATATGTACACACACGTGTTGCCGTGATGTTTGTTCTGTCTCCTGTCTGTCGCCGTCACAGTGTGGCTCATTGAAACTGCATTGTCTTTCCAGGTGGCGAGCGTAACTGTGGAGTGCATGAGCTGATCTGCGTCAGAAAAGGTAGGGCAGATCAGAGCTCTGGGAGGTTGACCTCTGACCCCACACCCCTGACCCCGTTTGTTTGAGCCTTGTTTTGTTGTACGTGTTCACTGCTTGTGTCCATTGTGTTTTTGTCTAGAACTGCACACTTAAAAATGTCTAAATGAATGTCATATTCTCTCAAGGCGGACCAAGTAAAAAAATAAAAATTCCAGGCATGACAGATTGCTTTTTTCATTTTACACATTGTTAGTTTGTCTACACTGTTGCCAGGGAGATTGAGGCTATTTGAGTGACTTTAATTGTAGTGTAAATTAATGAAAAACATATTTAAGTTAATAAACTTCAGACCTTAAAGCTCTAGTCAGACTGGGGTACATGGCCAATATGGTCACACTTAAAATTACAGACATCAAAAATACAGTGTAATATGTTGTACATATGGGGGAACTATTTAAACACTGGCATCTATTTGGAGGTTTAGGGGAAGTACAGGAAATAAGGGAATTACAAACGTGTGTTACGCAGGGACATAAAAATAGACCCAAACACTACATTACAGTTCCCCAGTGTTTCAGAACCATTTTAAAAACATACACGTACTGTAACTGTTTCAAAACTATAACTATAAGTGTACAACCTCTTCACAGGTGTTGCGTAATATTTTTTGCCCCAGCAAAAAATGATTTACGCACTATTAATAATACGTAAGTACTCTGGAAATAAACACATTTTACCATTACATTGTTTAAACGTAATAACTCATTTTATTTCAGTGTCAGCCTGTTTTACTCTGTCTTGTTACCGAGTAACAAGTACGGGGTACAGTAATTGTTCAGGAGGTACTTACGCTGTAATTCATTATGTTTTAATTTATACCTTGTATATACAAAAAAATGTACACTGTCATCTGCAGGCCGTAATCTGAAGTGTCACCGTAGCATAATATTGTGGATTTATTTGAATTAGTTGAGCAAAGAAGACCTAAATGGATGAACCATACTTCACTACATTGATAATTCTAAACTCGTAGCTTTGCAACGTTTACTGTCAGGACATGTTGTGCTTCTTGTAATGACACAAAAGTGAATAGATGTGATTCTGTTTTTTTTATGTAACTGGAAGTATTGAAGGTCACAATGGTGCGGCAAATATAAAGTTCTGCAATAACAAGCTTTTAGCAAATCGGGCTGGTTAGAATAATCACAATCTTGCATGTTGAGTCAGAGCACTCAGTGCCTCTCTTTATCATGGCAGTGTTCATATTGTGGATGGAGATGACTCTCTCTCACCAAAACATACACTGTGATGAGCACCCTCTGAAACAAGGGTGCTTATCACAGTGAATGGTCTGTCTGGTTGTGTGTGTGTGTGTGTGTGTGTGTGTGTGGACAGGTGTGTGGCTCCCCAGTAAGTACTGCGCTTCGAGGCATTGTATGAACATGTGTGGGAGTGTGTATGGGAGTGCTGGTGAGAGTGCTTATGGACTGCCTGCAGAGTGTGTGGGTGCTTTTTGTGGTTTCGAGATGGTTTTGTGCTTTTTGACATTCAACATGGCAACTGTTTCCATGCAGACAGAACCCAGCAGAGACAATAAAGCAACTCCCAGAACTTCAGACTGAAGCACATTTACATTAGTTTCCCACATATGTGTAGTAGGTTCTCTGCACGTACAATACGTGTGAGCAAATGCCGTCAGAAATATCCCTACACCCACACACCGAAACATTACCGACAACTATAAGAACCTAGCATCAGCACAGCATCATGAACCAGCCATCCATCTTTCATAGCCAAATACATACCTGAGTCAGGTCAGTTGCGTAACCCAGATGTCCTTTTCCCCGGCAATGTCCTCGTGCTCCTGAGGGTTCTCTAAGTGCTCCCGGTCATTGTGGGGAATGGAGTTCTTCCAGTGTGTGTGAAGCACACCGGCTCTCATTCGTAATGTTGGTCATCTTTGATTGTCCTGATTATGATGGTGATATTATAAACAGGCATTTTATTGGCTCTGACTAAAGATGTACAGTATTTGTAGCCACTGTACTTTCATTTCAGACCAACATGACAGCCGTCAGATCCAGTCCAGGCTTCCCAGTTGTAGGGATGAGACCCCCTGCTCTTCCTGTCAGGATTAGGGATGCACTGATATCAATATCAGGTTATTGGGGGTCTGGGTATTTGTGACAATGGAGCCCATTTATTTGATTCAGTTCTACTGTATACATTTTACTTGAATTTGTTGCTACATTAAATAGAATTTAATGCAAATAGAATTGCAATTCCTGTTAATTTCGAGGATTTTCTTTTACAAAGTTGCTGCTGCCCGAGTAGTTATTTTAACAATAAATAATAATTCAGTACATTTATTTCAGTGTATTTATTTGTAACAATTTGTTTTGCAAAGTCAGGAACGCAATGTTTGAGTGAAGCTGGATGTTGCCTTCACATAAAAGAATGATCCCAGTACAGTTTATTGATCAAACCCTGGTATCGGATCAGTGCTCTGGATCAGTTCAGGGATGGCTGCCGGTGTCGGGGCCGAAGCAGTCGGATCGGATGCACAGTGCAGAAACCTTTCTGTGACCTACATACAGTACCGTCCATTTGCTAAACACAAGGAAGGCTCATTGGGTCCTTGGATGGTGACCGGTGATTGGGCAGTCTACCAGTTAATCTTTAATATCTGGTTTCCACCTTCAGACTGAGCGTCTCGTGCAAATCAGTTGTTGCAGCAGGTTATTCTCAACCTAAATTGCCTGAAACCAAAACTGACTTTCATCTGAACACAGTCTGTATTAAACTCTGCAGCTTTTATTTTTCGGGGAATTGTGTTCAGTTCTCCTTGATGACAAATACCACAGTATATAATACCGACAGTTTCCCAACAACGAGGACATCTGATGATCTCATTTTCTTTCTTGCATCATTACATTTTATTCATATATTTTAAATTGTTCAACGTATTATCAGGAGTTGAATCCAGCCATAGTGCCTTTCCTCAGTTAACCGTGATCATCATGCTGAGGGAGCAATGTGAAGCCTGAGTTATTGTGCTGTATTGAGGCATTTTTTTTATTCTCATGTTCTCACAGTTCTCATCTAACCTCCAAATCTGTTCGACACATTCACTTTAAAAACTCGTACACATGCGTGTGATACAGTTTGTAACCACTGCAAGGTCGCTGCTTTCACGCATTATTGATCTTTGAGCTTCTTGTGTAACAAAGTCCGTCCCCCACACATTGTGTAAGGGCTATTCTCAGTATCGTAATGGAATACAGTGGATTTGTTTAAATAAGTTGCATTAGCTGAAACTGAACATATGTGTGTGGCTGCAGTAGTTATGTCCTTAAAATGATGTCTGCCATTTGTACTTTTTTTAAAACATCTTATTGTTCTTATAGGGTCTTATTTCATAAAATCATACAATGTTTGACTTATCAGGGTTATTACCAATTAGTTCCAGTTAGTAAATGCAGGTTTGAATACTAAATGAGCAGCAGCTTGTATGCAAGGTGAGAATCTAAACACTCATGACTCACACATGTAGTGAGTTTCTGTTTTGTAAAAATGAATTAGGAAAATGAGAAATAACACTTGACACCGTGTTACGTCACTTTTACTGCAGTGCTGGCACCAAGTCCAATGTTGAATACAAACATGGAGGAAAACAAGAAAAGGGAATATTGTAGTCTCAAGTCACGAAGCCAAAAGTAAAGAAAGAAGCCGTCTGTAGGTTTCTGTGAGTGAATATTCTTCTCCCTGTTTGAACCAGTTGGGGAGTTACAGAGAGCAGGATCCTGCTCCATCTGTGCCGTGAATAATTCAGTCGGCGGGCGAGAAGCTGGTACAATGTGTGAGCAGACATGCATTCCTGTGGGATTGCGCCTCCTGGTCCCACCAGCGCCATGTGACCAAACATCGTGGGCTCCTGACAATAATCAAGCCTCGTTATACAGCCCGGGCACATTTTTCAGACGATAACTCGATAATCTTTCATTGAAAGTCAAACAGGAGCTGCGGAAATAAGAGCACAGCAGGTTATGTAGCGTTCTTTTCTGGTTCTTTAAGTGCAAATAGTGACTCTGGCTGCTAGTATTTAACAGTGGTATACTGTTAAAGAACAGTTTGCAGCTCCTTGATTTTATAACTGAGAAATGAAATAAATACAACTAATCACATATGTGTGTAAAATAATAATAACCAGCCTTTAACTACACTACAGATGCTAACGTGCAGGCAGGGAAGTGTTGGCTGAGTCCAGTTAATCGTTGCAGGCATCATGTGGGCATTATAAATAACAGAAAACATCATCACCATCATTGATCGGACAATAACACGTCATCTAAGTACACTTTCTTGCCAAATGAGCTCATTATCCTCCATCTGTACCGAGGCTGTCGTTTGGTTTAATTTAACTAAATGGACTTTGCATACAGTAATCTCCGTGCTGCAAAGAGCTTAATACATCATGGTGAACGAGCTCAGCAGTAATTTAAGGAGTGAGCGATTTATTCTTTCTAATTGCACAAAAAAAAGATCGATTGTACCTTTTCTTTTTCTTCTCCTTTGCTCTTATAATATCTCTTTCATCACCTGTCACTTCTTGCTTATATGACCCTTCAGTAGTTTATTATAAAGTGAATGTCTGAGACGTTTGCACTACTGATTGTTGATGTAGAGGATCGAGAACTATACTGTATTTACTGTGCGCATATTGTTTCATTTTTTATTTTAACACTTGATTTCTGTAAATTATTACCAGCTAACTGTATCACTCCTCTAATGACACTTTAGTTCAATCAGTGGTATCATGTCTTTTGTGGTTCTCGAGGGAGCTTTCTAAAGTCTGAGATAATATCCCTGATGTTATCATTGACATTATTTCAGCTTATGCTCATAGACTAAACATTTATAAAAGAAAACCAAACATGCACCACAAACATGTAGTTTAAAAGATGTGGACATATATCAGGCAGGGAGAGTCAAACCAGATGATGCCATTGGTTGCATTATGGGAGTTTTATTTAGGAGCTGAGAATCAGTATACATCGGCCTCCGTTTCTTTGATTTTGAATATTTGTTTTCTCTCATAAATTGCTCAACTTTATGGATAGATTCCCCTTCAGTATTTGTACAAGAAGGAACTATATTACTAAACTTGACTTGACTATTTTAAATCCTAAAGAGTTCAACTTTGTTTAATCATTCTCAACCGTTTCATTGTATTGTCATGTGTAAGTGGACGCATCCTTTCCCCTTTTCACTGCATTCCACAATCCAAAATCCCTCTCATCGTCATCCTCCCCTGCAGAGAATACAGAGCGGTGCTGCATAAGTTTGTTTTTTCTATCACAAACTCTGTGTCACGGGACATTAAAAGAGGACTCAAATGCAGACAGTCAGGTGAAGAGAAAAAGGGTTTAATGACAAACCAAAAAAACACAGGGAATCCAAGGACAAGAAACGAGGGGGAAAATCCAGCTGGACAAGGCAGAACAGGCATGCTGAAAACCCGGGAACAGGACGAGCAAAACGGGCGGGTAGGTAGAAAACAAACACAATGATCTGGCAGTGAGTGAGTGAAAGACAGGGGTTTAAATAGTGACTAGAACAGGTGAGGAGAGTTGTGCTGATGAGGGAGAGTGTGACTGGCAGGTGCACTGAATGAACTGATTAGGGACAGGTGAAGGAGGTGAGGAACTACAGAAAACTACACACAAAACACCCAAGGCAAAGCCTGATTGTGACACTCTGTGTGATAAAGTTTGTATGCAGTGTTCACACATAAAGTCCTCGGTGCAGCCTGCATGTTAGACTGTGAATACAAATCTCCTCTGCAACACTGAGAAGCCTAGACACCGTATTCGCCGTTTCATCCCATAATTCACCGTTTCACTGTATTTGCACCCGTGCTGATCCCCCACATTGTCCCTACTGACCACACACATGACGTGGCAATTTTTATTTCATTCTTCAGTCATTTGCAAAGACACAATCGTCTTGCATAAGTCTTTGCAATGAGTCACACTCAACAGAAATGGCTTCAATGGGGGACCATTTACTTCCACTTTCCTGACTGGGTAATGAGAGCGGAGAGAGTGCAGGGGCAGAATAAGTCGAGTCTGCCTGACTCACCGCTCATTTATCTGACTGGAGTTTCCGCAAGTTTAAATCCATGGCTCCGAAACATCAGCAGCCTAACTGTGCTGTGTGTCCATAAATCCGTGGCGCTGTCCGTGGTGCTGAAGTAGCAGATAGATTCGTAGCTAAGAGCTTTTCTCTGAGTCCCGCCCTTCTGTCAGTTTCCTCTTGGATCTGTAACATTCTCTAAACAATAGTCATAGCCGGTGGATTTGAAAATATAGCTGGGAAAATGATCTTTCAAGTGCATCCCTACTATAGTTGGACAATAAACTCTACACACGTGACAAAGATCCCGTCTGTGTGTAGCGGCTCTGACGTGACGGCAGTTGGAACTGATGCTCCTCCAACATGCTGATACATGCATCCTTTATAGGGACCTTTTCAGTATTATGGAGCACTTCTGTCTTCTAATGTGCGACAGCTTGTGAGCAATCATTTACCCTCTGTGACCTCCTCTGTGGCCCAGATTACTGCAGGAGGTGACAGTCAATCTCCGGGAATTGAAGGTTGACTGCTCCTGAGCTTTTGTCCAGGGCCATGAATTGAAATCGTTGCACTTCATTACTTTGTCAGTATTTTAAGTGTGAAAGGGTTACATTAAACTGTCGGCAGCGGTTGGAGATATTAAGCTCATTTGATTGCTCGGGTTGATCTACTATCAGAGAGACAAACGGCGTTCTGATGGCTAAGACGGGAAGCCTTCCCTGTAACCGCGCCCCATGATGACATAGCACCTCCTCGAGGGTGTCGGAAGGTCAAATATGAGGTGGAAGGTCATACAGATGTCTGACATCTGGAAAAAAAGAACTCCCTCAGATCGTCTTCATCAACAGGGTTCGTTCTGCTGTCACAAATCCTGTCTGCATATGTGATCGTGTTTGTATTCCGAACCAAACCGTATCTGCTGAAGTGTGCCAGTCAGTGTAGCGTTTAATGAGATCTGACTCGCCTGTGGAGTCTGTAATGACGCTGCACCTGAACCTGTTGCTATGGCAACAGACCAGTTGTGTCTCTACAGTGACACAACCTCTCTCTCTCTCTCTCTCTCTCTCTCTCTCTCTCACATTCATTGTAATATTTAACATTAACTCACTGAACTAATGAGACTGGTTCCACCGTCCTTTACGCTCTATGTATGTCCAGCCGTATTCGCAGGAAATGTGATAAGTCAAAATGAGTTGTCTTGTTTACCACAATGTATGCATTTACAGCACCAGAATTCTTGCTGCCTGTATGCTAACATTTTCATGTTAGCATACTTTGTTGACATGTCTCCCTTCAAATTAAAAGAACAGCGCAACATTTTGGGAAATACATTTAGCCATGATCTAATTTGTTGACCACAATTATGCCTACGTCTTTTGTGTGCTGATATTTGACTGCAGCGACTTTAACTTGGTTTTCTGCGTCTCAGTCTCTCCAGAGGTGCTGGGGTTTCTGACAGCCATCGGACTCTTCATCATCCTCATGACCCTCCTGTTCTGGTACCTCAACAACAAGTTGGCTCTAGAGAACCCAGGGAGCCTTCAGTGCCTTGATGACTTCAGGAAAAAGAATGAGCTGCAAGGTGAGCCCGTGTTTACCTACCTGCACTTTTGTGCACTTTTTATTTGCACTCAAATTTTGCACATATTTCAACATGTCACATACATCTTGGAGGCGTGTCATTATTTCCCAAGGCGAATGGAATTTTTATACCCAATTGTGATGTATATGCCCATGTTAGTTTCCACTTTAGTTATGTACCCCACTTTACACTGTTTCTGGTGAGTTTAGGCCACTAGCAAATTTGAAATAGAAAAGCCTGACTTCTTGAAGCTGTAACACTTTGAGTTGTCTATTCAGATATGTTCCCCATTCATCTGACTGCTGAGGACAGGACTGATATCCGACTATGTCCAAGATTAACCAAAAGTAGAGGCACTTAAGTGCAACAAAAGTGTTTTATACCTAATAGATTTAAAGGATACATATATTAAAATATATTTTACACTTGCAGTTTAGGGCACAGATTCATGGCGGTACCATGGCCCTTCTTGAGTGCTTGGTCCGATATCCAACCCTGGCCTCCTCCCAGGCCCTAGAAAAACCTAGAGGCAAGTCATTTGTGTCGTCCAGCCGATCCATAAAACCATGGACCCGTGCAACCGCCCGCACCATGAGGCCTGACCTCTGCATGGGGACATTGTCCACCGGCACTAGTCTTTCTCATCCCATGAAGGGATTACCGTTGCTGACAGATGTAAGGCCTGTTTACTTGTCATCCAGCCGCAGGGCTTCAGGAGTGTAAAAGGTTGGTGGCCCCAGGGAGCCCCGCACAGGGAGTTGGCTCTACCACCTGGTAAACATTCAGTTAAAAACAAAGGGAGGCACGATTGTTCTTGGTGTCTTTGTTTGGTTCCTCTTTATCTTTTTGTGCAATGACTGATGTCAACAAAAACATTTTTCATTGATTGTGTTAAATATGCAGTCTAGTCTGGAGAAAGAATATTTCTCTGCTGTTTTTGATAGACGCATAATATTTTTTCATTCTTTTTACTTCATGCTCTTGAAATGAAATGCATTTTGGAAATACAGTTAGTTTGAAGACTGAGAGATTGTTCAGGCTGCGCCCGGAATGTGAAGTAACTAAAGCTCTGCTGCCCCTTGCTGGAACAAACGTGAAGTGGTGGCGTTGTAGTGGTCGGTGGATGTGAAGAAGGGAGTGACTGTTTTATTGACATACTAGAATGTATTGATTGATCATCACCTGCTTTTCAGATTTCTTCATTGTTTTCCTTTTTTTGTTTTTCCTTTCCCCTCATGTGGGCCAAACATGAGAAAAACCTCAGTAGAAGTCCAAATCAGTCCACCACACTGTCACTACAGCCTCAGAAACCACCACAGAGACACTAAATACACAGAGTATTTAGCTTTAACAGAGATTTATACATTATAAATATCCAACCAACTTCCATTCCACAATTTATTAATGTATTCAATATATTTCTATTAATATACTTCTGTTGCATAACAAAGCACTTTGTTACATAATGTGCTTTGTTACACACAGGCTGGGCAGAGCTCTGAGGCAACGTTCGTGATGATTGATCCCTTCTTTTATTTTTATGTTTGTGGTTGTGTGCAAATATCAGTGACTCAAGAATGTCCGATTCAATGTGCCATCGTGCCACAAAGAAGAGTGGATGGGGTCGAATGATTTTGTGGCGTTGCTTTACCATCTGGCACCATCAGTTTTGGGTTGTGACCGTAAACACGTCGCATACGAAACATTCTGTATCTGCAGGCGTTCAGAAACTGAACCACACATGACAAATGTTGTTTCCTGCCTGATACATGGATTTAACAAAGCAAAGAATCACCTTCTGAGTTAAGCCCTGGAATAACATCACAGATATATGTAATTGTATGTGTCCAGGACCCATATACTGTATATTCAGCCTCTCAGAGTCACTTGACAAGGGGAAAAAAACCCCTAAACATCCTCTTTTGAGAATGGATGACATCGTGTGTCATGACACCCAGAACTATAAAACAAAATGAATCACGACATCTTGTAATTTTCTCAGTGAATTCAACATGTACAAAACAGTGGAAGGGTAATTTAGATCATTTGGGGGCAGGAGAAATGAATTAGAATACAGAAAATAGCATCCCAGGGTGAGTTGTGCAGATGTCTCTTTAACTGCAGCACCTTAACAAAGCTGTGACTGAATGATCTGTAGCGCCCCGTATGAATGATTCAATCAGCAACAGCTGCCACAACCAAACACTACGGTGCAGTGAATGGATGAATGTATTTCATACTTACAAAACAATAACTTCATATCTTTTTGCCCCCTAAATGTATATGCCACGACCACAATAATTGTAATTAGTTTGATATTATGGGATTAATAAAACATTTAAACATAATGTTTCACGTCTGGCAGCTTCAACACACAGCGGCAATTTACATAAGATGACTTAGTGAATCATGACATTTAAAAACAACGAAGGAACAATAAAAAGCCAAATAGAGTCAA
Organism: Anarrhichthys ocellatus; assembly: GCF_004355925.1. Classification (NCBI taxonomy): domain Eukaryota; kingdom Metazoa; phylum Chordata; class Actinopteri; order Perciformes; family Anarhichadidae; genus Anarrhichthys; species Anarrhichthys ocellatus. The sequence goes on along the minus strand of NW_022280066.1, from coordinate 4,358,279 downwards.
ACAAAAAAGAGTAAAATTAGAAAAGAAAAGTAATACCAATAGACAAAACTAATCGTCCGGATAATGGAGCCCATTTTAGTGACACACTCCTAGACAAAGTCTGGTGAAATTATACACTTGATTTGTCCTTGAAATCTTTTTTTCTGTTTGCCTTTGATGAAGCAGTTCAGCAGACTTCCTGTGAAGTACAGGTTTGGTGCCAGTAGAGGCTGCCCGTCCACCTGATCTTTTACAGTCTGTGGGGCATTGATGGACCACTTAACACTTAAATGGTTAAGTGTGAAGGACTGTAAAGGCTTGAAATGGTATAAATATGAATGAGACAGCACTTTGCAACGACGTCAAAACATGTTATGTACAATTGTTTATTTTATATGTTTTACTCCCTGATTTGAACGTCTTCCAGGTTTGCCTCATGAGATGAGTTATTTGTCAAATAATCTATACGTGTTTTTGTCAAAACAGCTTTAATAACAAAATGAAAATAAACCAGGTGTGTAATATCGTCTATGCTTCCATTTCTCTGATTTCATGTGTCTTTATGTCCCATCTTTAATCCTTAATGTCTCTGTGGAAATTGAATATGACAGGCTAAACACATGTGCCGTCCTCTTTGTTTACCTTTTTTTTTCTTTCGTCTCCGGCTTCCGCTGGTAACCCCGTGTTTACCATCACATTTCTATGAATTGTGGGTAATTCCCTGAGGAAAGTGTTCTTAAAGAGCTCAAAATGTCTGCGAAAGAGCCACTCAAACGCATCACAGTGATTGGCATCGGGCCGCAGTAACCAGGCCATCTCTCTTTACTCCAAACAGACAAGGCCTACTCTGACGCCAACCTGCAGGGCTCGTCATCGGACAGCGAGGATGAAGTGATGGGTCAGTATCAGGAGGCGGTCAGCCGCTCCCAAGGCCTCCGGGGAGGAGCCAAGGCGGCCGCTAATACCAAACACGCAGGAGGTTTCTGCTGGGAGAGCCGGCAGAAGTACAGCCCTCTGACTGCCGATTATGACGGCTACAGCAGCGAAGCCTCGGCTGACGACGGTAGGCCCTGCATTTAAGTGGGAATTGAATCAAATTAAAAAAAGATTTCTTCTCTGTGCTAGCATTCAGATAGCGAGACGGGACGGCTTCAAGGTCATTGCTGTTCATAATCTCTTTTATTTTATTTTTTTTATTTTTTTATTTCTCCAAAAACATCCACAAAAGAAACAATGGTGAATTGCACTTGTTTACTAGATTAACACAGAGATTTCCTCGTCATCACCGCAGTAAGCTTGAGCCAAATGCACAGACTCCTCTTCACCTCCGAACCAACAAACACAAATGCACCACACACACACACACACACACACACACACACACTGACACACACTGTCAGTTAATCCAGAGAGGTGATCAAAGCGAAGCTCCCGTTCAGCACTCTCCGTGGGAGGGTTGTGAAACAGTCAACTGTCTGCATAATCTACACAGCCGCAGCCTCCCACTTCTCTCTCTCTCTCTCTCTCTCTCTCTCTCTCTCTCTCTCTCTCTCTCTCTCTTTTTCTTCTTCTTTTGATGCATCTCTGTTTCCCATCTGCCCGACTCACCATCACAAGGCGTTTACCGGGGCGGATGGAAGGCAGGTTTAGTCTTTTATTTCAACATAGAGCAAGTCACAGGAGAACACCGGCACTGACCTATTTGGATACGTCTTTTATTTGACACGCACACTTCATTTGTAGCCTGAATGTGAATCAATCATTTAGCGTGCGTGTGTGACACACTTGACATCATATGATACACTGCAGTCATTGTTATATCGGATTCATGTATTCAGGTGGAGTGGTGCTACAATGAACGAGAGGCTGAGAAGATGAGTTCATTGAAAATAAAGCGAGAAAGTATTTGAAAAGAAAGAAAGGGAAATACTATCATTCTCTTCGTGGCTGAGGTGTTGGTCACCTCGCTAAACACGAAGCTGCAGCCTTTTAGCTTAGCTTAGCATTAATAGCTTGCCTAGCACTGTTTAATGGTAACAAAATCTGCATAGCGGCACCTCTGAAGCTCACTTTAGTTCGTACAAAACACAAAATCACAGTGAGCTTTAGTGGTACTGGGAGGTGGAATTTTTCATTTACCGTCAGATATAGCCCGGCTAGCTTTTTCTACCGGTTTCCAGTCTTTATGCTAAGCTAAGCTAAGCTAACTGGCTGCTGGCTGAAGTTTTATCTTTACCGGACAGACATAAGATTGCAGTCAATCTTGTTGTTTTGTCAATAGCTTGAAAACCTATGTACCCAGATGTGGAACTATTCCTTTAAAGGGACAAAGAGGGCAAAAGAAAAATAGCATTTGATCTGTTCCGAGCTACTTTTTGACAAGAACAAACTAGAACAAAATAAAATGAGGAAAATTAATCTATAAAAACAGTGACAAGAACTGTAAATGTAAAGCTGGATGCAATGGATTTTTTATTGAACAAAAACAGAGGTGGTGATAACCTGCAGAGCTGTATTAGTCTTTAACATTGTATTTTTGTTTTGACACTTACAAAGATGCAAATCTGACAGGCTTGCGTTGAACATCCTCAGACACAAATCAGCCGTGTTAATGTCTGCCGGTGTTTTTCAAAGACGAACACACTCTAATCTTTGCCAGGGTCCTCGATTGGTGAATCATGTCTGAACCAGCTTTGTGTTATATAAGACAGTGGGTTTCAAGACAGAGTGTCTGGCGCAATCTATTTAAAGGCAGTGTTTGAAAGTGTATAGCTGAGGGATAAATAGCGCATGACATGCTTCTGTCTCCATTAGTAAAGAAGCAACGCACTGAGCAAGGTTGTCGTTATGCAAGTGCTGCAAAAGCTGTGTGTCTCCTCGTAGCCACTAGATGGTCCTTGTCTTCCTCAGTCTGGGCTCAGACATATGGAACCAGATGAGCTGTTCAGTGATATTACATACAGATATTTTATGATCATTTGTGTTGCATGTACAGAAACGGAGACATTGATTGCATCATCTGAACACACAATAGCCTCATTTAATTTCTGTCTCACAGCCACAGGAATTGTTCGTTTTGAGACTTGGAGGACATGAGCTAATCAGTGATTCTTGTCAAGCGTGAGAGTGAGAACACGTCGTCTTTAACACATAACTGATTGACGGTTGTCCACTTACACTACAGGGCACATTCAGAGCCAGGTTATTCTTCACTGGCCTGCTAAATCTTATTAAATATTATGATAAATAAATCTAAATTAACAGTCAGTCAAATCAAACTTTGAACAGCAATGTAGTTAAAGGAGACCACTATGTATGTATATTTTTTTAAATTTTGGACCGTTTAAAACAGCATGTTCCACTACAACTATTTATTATTGGATTCATTGTTTTGTCTATAAATGTCTCAATAGTGAAGACGTGCATTATGACAAATTGAAATTGCTGTTTTTTATTCACTAAGACTCCAAGATCTTCGTCCTCATATTTGAGAAGCTGGATTTAATTCTTTTGATCATTTAATCAAGAAATCATTTCAACTACACTTCCAACCCCCATGTCTACCAGACCCATTTGTTTCCTTCTTTTATTCAAATAAAAGTCCCAAAGAAATTTAATTAGGAGGTAATCTACGAGAACAAAAGCAAAGACTAGAGGGAAGTCTAAAATATTTAGCATAACGTCGTGTAGCACAAACATGCTCTCTACATCTGTTAATCATCTCGAGACCCCTCAAATGTACCGTGCGACATATTGCTGGGGTCCAGCTGGCTGAGAAGATTGACCTCCTAAATGTCACCACGTGTCATGGGATCATGTTTGCTGTATTATTATTATATTCTTAAATCAGGGGAAAACATATATATTATATAACTTCAATTTATTTCAAAGAAGCAGTTCACACTGAATTCAATTGAATTTGTTTTTTTTGGTGAAAGTCATCACTGACTGGTTTTCAGTAGCAGTAAGATTACGCAGTCAGGGTTCCTTGTTAGAGAGAGAGAGGCAGGGATTTGAGTCATGTGTGCCCGACGGCAATCATTTGAAATTGACTTGGTCTATTTATATACACCAAACATTTTAGCCATGAAAGGTCTTGTGCTTGTTTTTGTGTGAGTCAAATGGCCTTAAAGGTTTGCAGGATTATAGAGATCATTAAACATTTGAAGGCAGATTATTTCACTGAGAGAACGTGTCCATGGAGGGAAAATCGGATACGTTTGCAGTTTCTCTAAACTCGTTTGGATCATCAGGTTATTGTAATCAGTTTACTTGTAATAAGCAACACAGTAATATGATCTGTAGTCCAGAGAGGAAGTGGAGCGAGAACTCCGTTCATCCATGACTGCACTTGGGTTGAACGTATTAGAGGTTCGTTATTTTCCTCCCTGAGGTAAAGGCTTTGATGGCTGCGCTTTTCTCTCCCACTAACCCAGCAACGACAACGCTGTGACCTCACACCTTTCCTGACATCATGTCACTCTTTCCCCCCAAACCCCCCCTCCCCAAAAAAGACATTATGTGAAATGTAGACATAGGTAGTTGCCACGACATAGACGTCAAAGTGCACTTTGTTTCAAACGACCCGTCGTAAAAGTCTAATGAGGTCTGTGTTATTTTCTCTCGACTTCCCACTGCTGCGTGTTTGTCTGTGAATATGAAGAGCTCTATCCTCAGGACATATGTATTATACATGAGGACGATTGTGCAGAGGCTGCAGTATCAGGCAGGGCGGGTGCTCTGGTGGCAGCCTTCTTAAAATAGGAAGTGAGCAGTGAGAAAGAAATAATCGGAGGTTTGTCTGTGGACCAGCTTCCGCTCTCTTCTCTGAGGTTAGCGTGCTGTCATGACCGCCCGATGAGGACATTGTGTTGCGTGTTTTTTATGAATTATTTCAGTGTCATTGAAATGATTCAGTCAAAATTGTTCATTGAAAATAAATGCTCGCCTTCATTATATATTTTCAAAGGTGTTTTCATTATGTTAACTTTGTCTAATAGAATCTTTTAAAGCGAATGTGATCAAAAACATTCGTGCGCATGTTGGCAACTGATGTAGCGTTTTTGTCCTTCCCATGTAGATGACTTAGCAAGCTTTAAACATTGAACCAAAACTGGTAACAGCAGCAAAATTTCAAGCTCTACTGAATTCCCACAGGATCCGCTCGTTCAGAGCATCGGGTGTTTCAGTTTAATGAGTGACCGTGTTAACTGGTGACTTTAAGCGTCCGTGGTTTCTCCTATAGTAAAAATGGTTGGTGCAGATGAGTACTACAATCTAGTTAGCCAGGAAACAGTAGCATTTCCTGAAACATTTAAACATTTACAAACAAGAATTTGAGAAAACATTTCCCTTATTCCTACTACTAGTCTTTATGCTAAGCTAAGCTAATTACATCCTTACTACATCTCCACGCTTACCGCAAGGAGATTGACAACAAGCTCCTGATCTTACTCTGGGAAAGAAAATGTAAACATTTCCCAAGGTTGAGGTTAAGAAATGTAACACTATGCTTACTGTACAGCTATCTATAAAAATAGCATTATGACTTATTACTTGTTATTACTCAAAGGTGTTGGAGCCTTTACTGCTTGTATTATTGATAGCTACTGATTTATACTCGTGATGTTTTGGGTGATGGGCCACTAGAGGAGGGGGTGTTAGTAGCCATGGAGAGGACAACGGGGCGCTGCTCTGCTCATTTGTCACCAAAGATATTTATACCTGAGTTTCACAGCCAAGATTCACAAAGCACAAACTGTTTCCCCCACGTACAGAGGTACGAGAAGGCAAAACAAGGCGACTGGCAGAACAGAGGGGAGGAAACTCTGCGAGGGAAGGGTGGGTTAGACGAGAGGAGGAATGGTAACCATCCCAATTAGCGGGCTGGAGAAAAGAGTAGTGCTTTTACACAGCAGCTTCCATCAAATCAACCGCCCCCGGCTCAGCAGGAAAAAAAAAAAAGCTGCTCAAAATGGATTTGTTCCTTTTATCAAGCACTCCGTGACACTTAGTTAAGACTCCTTTGCCTCCATCCTGCCACTGTTATGTGCCACTTTGAGGTGGCATCTCACACTGACATTATTAAGAGTGAAAGTTTCAAGAACTTGGGAGAAAGCTGGAACAATGAGTTGGAGAGGATTACGTCACATCACAGGGTTGGCTTTTTCCAAAAGTAATGGAGACAGAAAAAGAAGAGCCCCC
>NW_022280066.1:4341246-4351996 GCF_004355925.1 Anarrhichthys ocellatus | reverse complement strand
AGGGGGGGCGTTTCCCAAACAAAGGGGGAAAAGAAAAAAAAGCCCCCCCCCCCCCCCCCCCAAAGTTATTTTCCTCTTCATCTTTTGTTTTCTTTTTCTTTTCTTTTTTTTGTTTTGCAAGAGACCGGGGTTTAAAGAACTCTTCGCCAGTGTCCCGATGGGAGTATTAGCATCGGCTGCTCAATTTTTGTGAATCCAAATTGGACAAGGGAGGCAGATTTGAGAATGCAGCTGACAACACTATTCAGGGTTCTTTATAAGTGGCACAGAGACTCTCAGTTTAGCCTCATTCTCTGCCTTCCAGGCAAACTGAATCATTTAGAAAGGTGAGAGGCATGAAATCTGTGGCAGATTAAGAAGTATTCAGTTTGGTCCTTTAATGGTGCATATCTGATGTTTTATTTACGTTGCGCATTCAAAAGATTCCTCTCAGAGAGCACATTATGCTCACAAGGACGGGCAGAATGAGCACCACTTCACAGAGTGAAGATGAAATATAATGACAAATTGCAATGTGTATGACTTGATGCTGAAGAATTACATGAACGATCAACATTACACCGGAATACGAGAAGCTGAATTATACCTAAGCATTGAGGTGCAGCTACAGATTAAACCCTAATCTGTAAAATATAAAATAAAATAAAATGGCAAATCAGAAGTACATATGCAATAATAATAATTTAGTAATGAGAGCTTCACTCTCAGTAAATTCAGCCTGTGTTGTAATCTAGAAATAAGTCATAGATTAGTGCAGGGACGACATATTTTTGTTGGCCAAATAGGAAGTTAGCATCGCACTGGTTCCCTCAACAAAAAACCAAAGGTTTTGCAGAAAAATAAGATCTGTGGAAAACACAAGTTAATGATACTTACACAAATTGTTCAGCAAGATATTCGTCACAATTGAACACCACTTTTATGATTTTTCAAGCGTAAACGCAAATGGCAGAAGTAAAAAGCTAATGTTAGGCTATAAACAAACTACACCACGGTCGGTTATTTCAGGCATCTAACCAAAAACCAATTAAAAAGACCAATGACTCAGAGGTGAGGAAAGCAGAAGTGCAAAAATGCAGACTCATTTCTGGGTTTTAAGACTCATTCCTGCACCGCTCTAGTACAACATGAATGCACATACTCTCAAACAGAGTATAGTGGTCCCGCACATCCAAAACTGTCAGTATAGTTGTCCTGCACATCCCAAACTGTAAGTATAGTGGTCCTGCACATCCCAAACTGTAAGTATAGTTGTCCCGCACATCCCAAACTGTAAGTATAGTGGTCCTGCACATCCCAAACTGTAAGTATAGCGGTCCCGCACATCCCAAACTGTAAGTATAGTGGTCCCGCACATCTCAAACTGTAAGTATAGTTGTCCCGCACATCCAAAACTGTAAGTATAGTGGTCCCGCACATCCAAAACTGTAAGTATAGTTGTCCCGCACATCCAAAACTGTAAGTATAGTGGTCCCGCACATCCAAAACTGTAAGTATAGTGGTCCTGCACATCCCAAACTGTAAGTATAGTGGTCCCGCACATCCCAAACTGTAAGTATAGTGGTCCCGCACATCCCAAACTGTAAGTATAGTGGTCCCGCACATCCAAAACTGTAAGCATAGTTGTCCCGCACATCCCAAACTGTAAGTATAGCGGTCCCGCACATCCAAAACTGTAAGTATAGTGGTCCCGCACATCCCAAACTGTAAGTATAGTTGTCCCGCACATCCCAAACTGTAAGTATAGCGGTCCCGCACATCCCAAACTGTAAGTATAGTGGTCCCGCACATCCAAAACTGTAAGTATAGTGGTCCCGCACATCCAAAACTGTAAGTATAGTGGTCCCGCACATCCCAAACTGTAAGTATAGCGGTCCCGCACATCCCAAACTGTAAGTATAGTTGTCCCGCACATCCCAAACTGTAAGTATAGTGGTCCCGCACATCCCAAACTGTAAGTGTAGTGGTCCCGCACATCCCAAACTGTAAGTGTAGTGGTCTCGCACATCCCAAACTGTAAGTATAGTGGTCCCGCACATCCCAAACTGTAAGTATAGTGGTCCCGCACATCCAAAATCGTTGAAGGCATAACTGGGCCATAACTAAAGGTTTGCACACTGTAGCTCGCTAAAGTGCAATTTATTAGTACATCCACAAGTGACCTTCTCTCATGTTATCTCCATTGTTGTTAAAGGTGGATTAAGATATGTCAGAGGGCGACTCTGTCTGGGTCTTTATAAAAAACAAATACTTGTCAGCATGTTGCTAAATAGTGCTCTTCCCTACATTCCCACTTCAAATTTGGGGAGGCTGCTTTGAGCTGCACTTCCTTCAACATGTCTCGCCTTTCAGTCAAAGCTAAAATATCTGTTTGCCATTGGGTTTACTTAAATATTAGGGCTTCTTTAAATCTGCAAGACATTTTTTTGTCTCTTTTTTTTTTGCCTGTTCTTGTTTCATTTTGAGTTACCCCGTGTATGAACTGTGCTATACCGATATAATTGTATTGCCTTGCTTACAGTGATGGCTGTGGTTGAGATGCCTACAGTCATGCCTGCAGCTCTGTGAGGCTGTGCTTAGTCAAAGCGGGGCCTTGAACTAAAAGTGAATGCCAGTATGACATACCATTGATAAAAGAGAATGGGAAAGTTGCACTCTCCTAACTCTGACGTTTTTATTTCACTTCACTGAAACAGATCAATGTATGGCAAATTGCATTCTTTCGGATGAATAAGAATCCTGATCCTAGGATACTTAACAATATGTGCATTATTGTGACCCTTGACCCCTCTGCTGACTTCCCTCCAACCAGCCAACTGCATCCAGAGGATGAGACGAACGCCGCCGCTGGACGAGCTCCAGCCCCCTCCTTATCAGGACGAGAACGGCTCTCCAAGGATGTCCTGTACGCTGTCGGACCTGGGGGATGCCAAGTGTGATCTGTCCTATACCAGCGGCAGTCCCCACCTGTCATTTGGCAAATGCCCCAGTGACTGCAGCGACGGCCACGAGACCGAGAGTTACCTCAACAAGGGCTACGAGGAGGACGTACCCAGTGACAGTACAGCTGTCCTCAGCCCAGAGGTAACAGTGGTTCAAGATATGACCACAGATGTACATATTGAGGTTCTTTTTACTGCACATTGACCATCTCATTGGTTTCTTTAGGACATGTCAGCCCGTGGATCAGCAGCTCGCCTCTCTAAAGGTTATGAACCAGATCCACTTGCAAAATATGGCACTCTAGACGTGGTATTTGACTTCGACTCAGAGGACCAGCAGCTGGCGGTCACCATCATGGCGGTATCGGATCTTCCCGGCCTGACACGCACGGGCAACATCTCCTGGCAGGTCCACCTGGTGCTGCTGCCCACCAAGAAGCAGAGGGCCAAGACGGGAATCGCGAGAGGCCCGTGCCCGATCTTCACCGAGACCTTCCGCTTCAGCCACGTTGAGTCGGAGATGATCAGCAATTATGCCATCCGATTCCGCCTTTACAGTGTGCGGCGGATGAAGAAGGAGAAGGCGCTCGGGGAAAAGGTGTTTTACCTCACCAAGCTCAACCTTCAGGGCAAAGTGTCAGTGCCAGTCATATTAGACCCCTGCTGCGCTCTCCCGGTAAGTAGAATCAAAGCAGGTGTTGGCTTTCAGGCACTCTCTCAACACCTCACTAATTATGCCTCTACGTTTATCGATCTTTCATGTGGTTGCGTAACATTTTCAGAATGAGGTTATGAATTCCAGCGTGAGGGAATATAAAGATCTAACCAGCTTCTTCTGTTTGAGTTGTTGGTTTAATGTGTCTGAGGGATAGATGGTAGTGTGCCTCTTTTTCACATCAGGGAATAATACAATGACTTTAGTTGTGCTGGTTTGTTTTCCTTTTCCTAGACTTTAAAATGTTACATCCATTTAAATGTATTCAGATTACAAAGAGCTGAAGCAGCATATGCATATCTCAAACCACAAGGGACCATTAACATACTGTATATTCAACAAGGAAGTAGTCCTATATTGGTTTACTGGCCTTCTATTGTTTCTCACAGCACAGTTGTTTTGTGTTTTGGCAAAAGAGCAACATATGGTGTTGAGAAATACGTAATCAAGTCATATTAGTCATAACAGTCAATTGTCAGAAGAAGCCAAATAGTGTCATCAGAATTATTGTACACTGAGCTTTGCAAATGCTGCTGATAGTGTTAGGAGCTAAAGTGGTAATAGGATATTGCTATATTATTAGATAGGGGAGCGGTGACTGTGATTTCTGTTACACGCACCGGTGAATCATTTTCCGAATGTCTGCAAACGTTTTCAGGGTGGTGAATCCCAGGTCAGCCTCTCCGACATGACATGCAGTGAAAGCGCCTCATCATTCCAGTCAGTCAGTCAGACTTCCACACCAGAGATCCTCGTGGGCCTGGTGTACAACGCCACAACAGGTCGTCTCTCTGTGGAGATCATCAAAGGCATCCACTTTAAAAACCTGACTGCCAACAAGCCACCCAGTAAGTACTCTAAAACGTTTTGTTTGAGTTGTTGCCAGAAGAGCAGTGAAGCGTGTGAACCATTTTTCAATCTGTTTCAGACGGGGGGGGACAAGTCGAGCCTGTGCATAGGATGTATGTTTAGGCAGCCGATATGTATCATGTGATAATGCCACTCTCATCTGCTTCTAAAGCAAATGTCACAACCAATGATATTGTTTTGCTACACCAAACTCCAATCAAAATGTTTAGTTGTTATAGATTTAGATTCACATCTACTATATTGTCAGTATACAACTCCCCTTAATAATTTATTACATTTGTAAATGGCATTTGCACACTTGTAGAAAACAAAGACATTGAATCATTCTTGGGAAAATGTGGTCAAAACTGACGTGAAGGACCTTTTGTTAAATATAAATTTGCTATTTGCTTTAATTTTTCCATCTGAGACTGAGCCGGAGAGAAAATCTGCACAGCTTGTAACTTCTCCAGCTGAGAGATGGTCCGCTCTATCTCAGCTGCACTACCTGCTTCTTTTTCAGTTTTCCTCTGGTTTGATCCCTGGTTCCCCTCATTTACTGGTCAGTCTCCAGGGGTCCCGAGCAGCAAGTTCAAACAAACAAACAAAAACAAACTGCCTGTTGTTGAACTTTGTGCAACGTTGTTGGCCTTCTGACCCTGTTTCTCTTTCCTCGCATCTTCTGTTATGTCGGCACCTGAAGTTCTCTCTCCTTACTACCTTTTTGACATCTTGGTCCGTTGTTTTTTTCTTACTGCTGTCCAACCCTTGTTGTCAGATGGGCTGTTCTGTTGTCTGAAACACTTGATAGGTGGACAGGTTTATATTATCAGAGGTAAGTCTCTGTCCTGCCGCAAAGTGACGTGCGATCGCTGTCGAATGCTGAAACCATCTTCATGGATGCAGTCAGTCAAACACAAAGCGTTTTCCATTGGCCTACGTTTCTTTGACTTTTCAAACTATATTTTGTACTAATTTGGTTTCCATGATCGTATCTGTTGAACATGTTTTGCAAAAAAGTAGTTGGAAATGTGAACAGTTTATGAGGAAAACCGAAGGATGTGACAACCAAAAAATTAATTAATTAAGTCATTGATAAAAGTGTGCGATGAAAGATGAGAAGGACAGCTTCATATTTAGCAGACAGACATGAAAATTCTAACAATCTTCTCATATAACCCCCCCCCCAAAAAAAAGCATTTAAAAGCAATAGCATTATGAACTATAGCAGTTACTTCACATTTCCATTGTTAATCCTCCACACACACTTTACAATCGAAGCACTTATCCATGAAGATGGCTGCTTGCTGTTGCCTTCATTTTTTCAATGTGTATGTTGCATCCAGCCCTGCAACCGCTCTCGCTACCTGTGTCGTGTCACTCTTCTGTGTTCGTGCCAGTATGATGCCTGCAGGTCTTTCATGCTTTCACTCCGAAGTAACACTTTTCATGCTAAACTCAATCCGGTTTGCTTGGTGGCCGGTGGCAAAGCTAGAAGGAAATGCCGTGTGAGTCATCGACTGCTGGCTTTATTCAAACGGTACACTTCGGCATGCTTTAGGTGTCATTTGACATTTTTTCAGCTCTGCTTACAGCAGAGCTGAAAACAGAAACAGGACTTCTGTGACGGAGCAGAGCAGAAATATATTGATCTGAAAGACTCACCGCACTGCCCCCCCCCACCCAGTTAATTGCCGTGTTCCTTGTATTTATAAATGTCTACTTGACTAGCTGCCAGATTTTGATATTGTTTGTGCTTTCCTGAATAGCATATCCACATAACTGTATACAAAATTGCGTTTAGAAAAAAGTCACATCTGGTAACACTGAAAAATCGTTTTTTTTCAAAATCCTTATGAAGGCCTTGATTGACTTTGTGCGTCTCACAAAGTGGAGAGAGCGCGGTGAAAGATGCAGAGCAATTTTAGAGCTCCTTTTCTGCAATTTCAAAACAGTGCCAAGCCGACAAGTCAAGTTAATCATCAGTCGCAGCCCCTCTCATTCAGCGACAATGCCAAAGAGCCATGCATCACCGCTACTGACCACTTAAGACATCCACAGCTCTACAGAGCCCATTCAGCAGCAGTCGAAAAAGAAATCAAGGCTATTTTTTTCCACTGTGCTTTTATGTCAAAGAGAGCAACTGAATGTGTGATTCAAGGCGGCGAGCGAAGGCGTTGGAAGGCAGCTGGCACTCGACAGCATGAAAGCCTCGGCAATTCATTCCCTATACTCCCACTTAGACAGGAACATAATGCACAGCATTACTATGGAGTATGGTTGAAGACGAGGGGCGAAACACTCTCAAAGACTCATTGTGATTGCCAGTCTTGCCTCGTTTACTTTCCGCTGGGTTTGTAGGCCTCAGTTTATACCCTAAATTCTGCACGGGAAAATGAGGAGTGGAAAAGGAAACCGTGAATGCTGAATTACTCGATAATGCCAGTGTTTGTTTTCTTTTCTCCTTCATTTCGGAATGATTCTTTGGAATGTGCACTGATTTACAATAAAATAGAAAAGCTGGAGAAAAAGATGGGAAATGTCACACAGAACAAGATTATCAGGAACATAACTGCTAATGTGAAACACGTTCAAAGATGATGTTTTCTGTTCAATTCTAAATATATTGAGCAATTTTTGTTTCATTTATAAAATGTAATACCGTTGTCATGACGTGTTATAGTTACGCACCACCAGTCACTTAGTGCACGTTTGAACAATCTCATTTGTATGCGGCAGGCATGCATCGCATTTTGGACATTGGACCGTTTTTGTGACGCTGCCCTGGGCTCTGAAAGTCTGTGCACACGTTATGTCGTCACACTGACATTATGTCAACGTCAGAGGAAATAATAATAATAGCTCCTGGAGGGCTGTCCTGATGAGGGACATTTATTTTAGATGAAGCTCCTCGCCCTATAAGCAGACGTGTTGCTAACTTTCTCCGGTCCATTTTTCATCCTCACCAGCATCCCCCCTGCATCAGGTTAGTAGAGATACAGTAGTTGCATAGCAACAGGACAGAAGTAACGCTCCTTGCACCCTTTGAGTTCTCGCTCTCTGTTATCAGGAACACACACACAGCTGCGTTGTGTGTTTGATCAGGAGAAGAAGAGAAAAAAAACCTGCATCCCATGTCGGCATGATCTTATACATCAACTGCTGCATTATTACGAGAAAAAACACTTTGTGGGGAAAATGGGTCATACAGAGAAAACACAGCTGCAGCAGGTAGAAGTGCTTTAACTCAAAGACAATACCGCTGGAGAAACATAAGGATTTTGCATGACTGATCCAGTTAAGGTTTCTAAAGGTTTACGTCATTTCCCCTGTAATTGTTTCCTCCACCTTGTTTCTTACTCAGATACATATGTTAAGCTGACCTTACTGAACTCCATGGGCCACGAGATGTCCAAGTGTAAGACATCCATCTGTCGAGGTCAGCCCAACCCGACCTACAAGGAGACGTTCGTCTTCCAGGTCGCTCTTTTCCAGCTATCGGACGTCACGCTCATCCTCTCCGTCTACAACAAGCGCAGCATGAAGCGCAAGGAGATGATTGGCTGGATCTCGCTCGGCCTCAACAGCTCGGGGGAGGAGGAGCTCACCCACTGGACTCAGATGAAGGAGTCCAAAGGACAGCAGGTTTGCCGCTGGCACAGTTTATTGGAGTCCTAGCAGCAAGAGGTCGGCGAGCGAAGAGAGAGAGAGAGAGAGAGAGCGTGAGGATAGCTGCACAGAGCAGTTGTCATTCAGCTGGGTTAGAGGAGTGTGACGGACGTCCAGGGATCCAGGGTCAGTGGAGATGAAGGAAAAGACACACACCAACATGTGTCTACTGGTGTTCAACTTGGCAATTTTTCGAGGCACTGTTTGTAAAATCACTGACAGCCATTGATTAGTCATATGGCCAGTAATGTGATGTAATTTGTATTCATTTTTTTCCATGGATTGCCTTGTAATGAACTTTAAGTTTCTGTAGATGGCACTCTGTTTTTGTGTGTTGAACTGGTTGAGCTGGGACCTGTTCCAAGAATGCGGCTCCGGATAAAGCTGTTGAGTAAATTACAATGTGATAATTTTGTTTGTATACACCTCCAGCTCAAACAACCGACATCAGGATTATCCTTAATCTCATCAGACAGGTTTAAACATGAAACTATGGGCACGCTCTTTTGTTTTTCTCCAACTTGTTCAAGTTTAAATCGTGAATTATAGGGTTGACCAAGGAAACGTTCCCTTGCAGAGGCCAGAACAGGACGTGCATTTCCACTTTTCACATCAGTAGTTATTTCCCACTTTGTGATGGACTTTGCACCGCCATTCTTAAAGGCCTTTAAAAACCTATTTTCTCAGTGTTATCCCACCTGAACATAACATATTGCACTTAAGCTAGAACAGTTCTGGTAACTTCACATGAGGCATTTCTAAATCTGCGTGCTCGCTCCTTGTTGTTCTCATTAGTTTGGTCGTGGCTCGCCTGCAAAAAGGTGACATCGTGTATTACCATGCACTTGTCAGTCAGGCAACATTTGAATCAAAATCAGTTGTGGGATTGTTTGCTTAAGTTAGTGCCTCAAACACACCACAACCACATTGTTTGAGTTGCTAACTCTAAATGAATAGTAACTAAAAAATTATATATTTTTCCAAACCTAACTTTGACTGTTTCTTGGTCATTGATGAATGAATATTTATTGTTTTGGAGAAGTACTTTGAAAGCTTTAAGCTATTTTCATGGAATGAGAATCCACAGCTAGCTACTTTTAACAACTCTCTGTCTACACCAGTGAAAACAACAACACCGCCAGTAAACTTTTCTACTAATCTCTTGAGTTTGAATTTCTCCAGATGTGTGTTGTTTAAGCCTGAGGTGTGGCTACACGAAGCTACCACACTGGTCCTTCTAGCTCCCCTATTCGTCATGTATTAATCACAACAATCTTTGTTTTTGTTTTTTTTGGGGCTAGAAATGTAAATCACTTCCTCCTTCCAGGGAAGACATTAGTGAGACAAATTGCTTGAAATGAATATGGATGCAATTTAGGTGAAATCACCGTGTTGTTAATGACTCTGATTATTACTTTGCCAAAGCTTAATTCGCCAACATCCTAACGTTTCTACTTGAGATTCATTGCAATTATCTGACACATTAAAAGTGGCCAATGAAGTGGTGCCATTTTTGGGTAGGTTTCCAAAAAAACCTATGAAGAACTCATTTAGAGACTCGAGCTGAATTACAACACTTTCGCGGATCACTCTCAGTCGACACTGCGGAGGCAAAACATCTCACCGTTGTCTGAGCCTCAACCTTAAGCAAACAAAACATCAACTCAATCATTTTAGACATTTTGTTGTCAGGCAAATCAAACTCACGACATATAACCTGACAGCGGAAGTGTCGTGGCTGATGTTGAGACGGAGTTCAGCAGTGATCTCTCAAGACATTTGCATTTTTACATTGTTAGATATCTTTTATAAAACACCAGTTTGTGAAAACACTGACAGACTGACACATGTTATAATTATATATATATATATATATATATATATATATATATATAGATATATATATATATATATATATATATATAGAAAAGCGTAGTAGTTGCTGCGGTGGTTTGTGTGATCTTGAGTTTCCATCCCCTACTTAAAAGTCACACAGACTGTCACTTATTCTAAGACATTTAAGACTTTTTTTTTTGTATGGGTATGTCTTGAATTAAAAAATAACTTGGTCACACATCACAGTCATTTTAACAGCTGAGAAGAAAATGTCCCCGTCGCTCTCTTTTACCTGCTCTGGTGCTAATAAGTCCTGTGGCTACACACGCACAGAATCCCTTTGCCTTATGGTTTAGTCGGCACATACGTTTTCTGTAAGTGGACCCAGTAGAAAAACAAGACACAGACACACCCTCAGAGCACACGGACCTGCGTCCATAATTACAGAAAAGCACACACACAGCACCACTCAACCTCACCGGAGGGGAAGTCAAACTGTTTCCATTGGAGCCACAGTGTGCATTGACAGACTTGCAGAACGTCGACAGGCGAATGGGTTGTGCTTTTTAGCTGGGGCGACTTACTCACGTCATTTACACACAACAGAAAATACATATACTCTTTACTGTGCCTGTGTGGTTTTGGTGAAAGCTAGCTTTGTGCAGTGTTTACCAAGATTATATGCATGGTCGTGTGTATGCGTTGACTGGAAAGGTGCAGTAAAGGGGGGCGTGGTGGG
>NW_022280066.1:4330145-4341146 GCF_004355925.1 Anarrhichthys ocellatus | reverse complement strand
GGGGGGGGGGGGGGGGGGGGGATGCTGTGATATAGGTAGTTGTGGCATTTTGTCGTTGAGTGTGAGAGTTTCTGAATTTATCGGTATTTAGAACAAAGTAACCCACTTCTTGATCGTCTGCCATATACTTTATATACAGTAAATGTTTTCATATCTATTTTTGTATCAATAATGACAGTTCCATAGTGGATCAGATATTAACCCACCCTGTGAGCAATACTATTGTGAATTGCTATTGTTTATTCTGGTACTTTATTCAATGTTTTAGAGGAGAAAGTAACACAGTTATGTCTTACAGCTCTGGTCCTCTTCACATTCCCTTCGGAGCTCCTCTCCAAACAATCTGTCGAGACTTTTTTTTTTTTTAGCTTTGATGCTTTTTAACAGTGTGAAACAGAAGCACAGCCTTTACAGCACAACAGTGAAACACACCGAGTGAAAGACGGCACGGCACACTTGTGTACGTGCAAAGAGGCATCAAATCGTTTGAATCCAAAAGTCCAAATCCACTCTTGCAATATTTGTTTTGTTATCAGCCTGGATCATTTGATTTGACTTCAGTCAATTAATTCTTATGCGTCGCTGTTTAACAGCCTGCAGGAAGTGTTGAATCAACAGAAGGTGTGCAGGAATGCAACAGATCTTCCACGCCGTCAGTGGGTGTGTGATAGTCAAGACTGTATTAGTTGCCTTTTGTGCATCCTGAATTAACGAACATTGGTGCCAAAAAGGTTATTCAACAACCCTTTGCAGAAATAAATTAAGTTAGAAAGAATTAGCAGCTGAAAAACTCTCACTTTCCCTATGTGTGCCACACAACCTATTGTTGGTGTGATTAAAGTGCCACTTATTTTCAAGACCTCTTGCTACCAACCTGTGGAAGTAAAAATAGGTTATGAAGTTATGCTATTTATTCAGTAATTTTTAAATGCCAACGTTAAGTTTATAGTAAGACGGGTTATTTATCACAACTAGGTCAGCTGTGTTTAAAATTCAGGCGATTATGGCCTTCAGTTGCTTCTGTGCAAACCAACACAAAGACCTGAGTAGAACTTCCAGCTCTTTGTTCTGCTGATCTTTCACAAGATGTGTACCACGAATAAGGTTTTTTAAATAGTACATTTATGCTTTGCAGTATTGTTTCTTTTGTATTGATTTTTTTTGAAAAATGCTGTTTTTTTAATGCTGGTTTCAATTGGTGATGTTATTTATTTTTTCCTATTTATTAGGAAACTACCTATGCCACCGCCGGCATTGGTGCCTTACTGTTTTTCACTCGGCAACCTTGTGTGACAGTGTCTTAATGTACTTGTACTTGTACTTTTCTTCTGTACTTCAGGCTGGGTTTGATTTGTAAAATATCTTACAAGTTGATTTATGATAGAGAGAATTTATATGTGATATTATTGTTTAAAGAAAACTAAAAAAAACACACTTCTGTGGGAGCAATTTGTTGTCCATCTCATCTCACCTCACCCATTCACCCTAAAGCAACTACACTCATGTTCATATGAGCAAACTTCTACTTTGTACTCTTTAGTTTTCTTTTCATACCGTGAGGTTGAGCAGCTCAGCCCTAAAAGTTATTTTGACAAAACGTCCCCATCACCACTAAACAACCAACAGGTGGAGCAAGTATTGCATTTTGCTGCTTATTTGGCAATGTTTTGCAAATTTGACCTTCACTAATTTTATACAAACTTTGAATTCTCTCTTGTCTGAAAGCAGATTGCCTTCAGCTCTTGTGGGAAGATGTTGACTTGTACGGTGGCGTCTTTTTTTTTAACCTAATGGTAGAAGTGGCTGGTGAAATCTAAAAACAATATTCAAGGAAAAACTAATTTTTTTAAAAGAAAATGGTTTTGGAAAATTGTGTGATACCAAAGAAATGATGACAATGGTAGTATACAAAAATATGTTTGTTATCTGGTGGATATTCATTATAGCCATTACACCTTCTTTATTTGAGTACAAATTAGATCATGTTGTTTGTTTTCTTAAAAAGAATAAATCAAAATCAAAAGGCGTGACAATGGGGAACACTTGGGAGCAGTGTTTCCTCTCAGCTGATCATTTTGTGAGCTACATTTGATCACACAGACAGGCCATAGGTTTTTGTTCCACTCTGCAGAGACTCTGCTGTGATGTAGGTCTGAGTGAATTGACGCCCCTGCTTTGTGTCATCCTGCCACAAACCTTAATCTTTCAGTGGTAGTTGTAGCTATAAAGCAAAGGTAAAAAGAGAGAGAAAAAGAGCAAGATCAGAGATACTGTTTTTACAATTAACTGTGTTCTCCAGCACATTCCACAGCTGAACACAGAACAAAGGGCCCAGGGGGAGAAATGCTGGAAAATAAGATTCAGTGGCTGCAGCTGAATCAAAGGGGAAATGCATGACAGATGAGAGGGGCTCGCTCCCTCCCCTCTTTTTGTCGGTCACATCCCTGCAGAGCAGATCTCCAACACACAACCCATCTATAAAAAAAAGTGTTAGATTGCCTTCAAGTCCTCACGGAATTATGACTATTACGGATTCCGTTCACACGCTTAAACAAATTGGTATTAATGTGACATCCAGGAGATGTAAGGACATTTCCACAAAGGTATATGTGCCAGTATGTGCTGAAACATGGCGATGTTGATGGCTGAGTAGTATTAATTGGACCTACAAACGTACCGGAAAATAATGAACTAATAATAATAATAATGGAAAGACCTATTCCAAAATTAGAGTTGAAATGCAGCCGATCGGGAAAACAACCTGCGACAATTTCCGAATGGAGTTGCAATGAGTAGTCACCGACTATTCAGTTCAAACTTGAGGGCCAAGAAGGAAGAGCGGGAAATTCCGAGCCGTACCTGAACCCTCCAGCAGTAGTTGGCTGGAAGGGATGAAGCTGCGTCGCTGGTGTTCTTTTCTCCGCGACATATTCATGTGAGCTGTCGACCGAGCCGTAACGACGTGAGCCACGCGGAGCATTCTGCATGGGAAACCACCCTGAACGGACTACAGCAGCACCGAAACAACACGAGCCCAGCTTCTTTATCCCCGTAAAGCAAGAGAAAAACATCAGCTGTCCACGTTCGCTGGTGAAGAAAGCGCGTGGGAGGGGGATGCTTCGCGCGGGCATAGTGAGAGAAACGCGCGCGCTTAATGATAAGTATTTACACAACTAGCTAATGAACCAGTAATTACATAAGTGGTAGTTAAAAACAGTCGGCGTGGTTCGCGTGTGTGCTAGTTGGCTAGGACATGGTAGTATTTATTCACTAGGACTTTGTTTCGTTTTTCATCAACGCGCTTTTGGATTTCTGTCGTTATCACAAAGCAAGTGTGGAGCCGAGGACGAGGTCCGAACAATTCAAGACAGGTAAGCTAACGTTCTCCGAGCTAAACGTGTCCTAATGTTTAGTCCGGTGAGTCTCCGGTTCAATGGCGTTGGTACTGAAAGGTGTCATTTCATTTTTCCCACCACAAGTTATTCCCTTCGCTCTCTCTCACAGGCAAGGCTCTTCATGTCCGTTTAATTGTAGCCTGTGTGTCTCTGTGGCTGTAACATCATCATTTAGAAAACCATTCGGACTACATTTTGCCCAGTGAACGTCCTTCACACAGAGTTAAAAAATAACTCCATGTCAAGTTAAGGTTATTTTGGAGGGAAAAATAATGCATACACAATAATTTTAGTTTGTAAGTACAATTAAGCAAAGCGAACAATGACTATTAAGTATAGAACAAAATCTATCTTAATTTAAACATTTTGTTTAGGATTGTGTTGATTGGGCAACATTGCTTCAGTCAATGCACAGTGGTTAATCTACCTAATGTGCTCACTGAACTGTGGATCTAATAAAACCCTGTAGTAGAATAATTAGTTGGGATACTGCAGGATGAATGAGAGCCTGTCAATAGCTCACTAGTGTGACACCACAGAGACTCTGGTCCAACACATTATGCAGGCTGACATAAGCAGCCACCCTCCTGGCATCCATCCAGCCTCACTTCATTATTATTTTGTGGGGGAACCGCTCTTGGCTGGTTGTCTGTATTGCTGCCGCCTCCAAGAAAAGAAGCGGGTTTAGACTGATTTAGCTGAATTCTGAGCTCCTGTTGTAATTCTCTCCTCAATGTCATTTCTGTGCTGTCTTCAGACTTTAGTGTCGCATTGACTCTCACTCAGAGTGGACCATTAACAAGCCCCAGAGAGGATTAAGAACATTTAAACATGGCAAGTTTTAAGGGCGATAAATACCCCGTCCCCTTCTGTTTCTCCCTTTCTTTATTTACGTGTTTTGGTTATAAAGAAAGGGCTTCAAGCGCAGTGGGCTGGATGCTCTTCACCTCCACTCGCCGCCAACAACATCTGGAGTCACTTGCCAGGAATTCCACCTTTTTGCTATTTGTTTTGCTCAGAGAGGAAAAAGTGTGTTATGCAGGAATATATAGTGAGGCACGCAACAGGGAGGAACATCCAGCTCAGATTAAACCAACAGACCAGAGAATGAGGGGCTGGAACAAGAGGAAGTGCTCCCGCTCTTTGCAGCACGGTGGACGGGTTCCTGGCATCGAGCTGATGCCAGATTCCTTCTCTTTGCCGCCTGCCAAATCCCTCCACCCCATCGTCTTTATCAAAAGCCTTCGCTGCGATTCCCCACTCTTCCAGCTCTGTCGCGGGCGCTATCAATCATATCTCGCTCTCAGCAGACTCTTCTGCTCATTAAGGATGTGAACCTGTAGGTAGCCTGCATCCCCCTCAGCCATTCATTTCTCTCAGCGGGGCGCACAAGACTCGCATCTGGAGCAACATTTTAAAAACATGGCTCGTAGGAGACGTGTACCCCGAAGGAGATTCAATCCATTATGAAGGCTACCCTTCGTGGTGCCAAGCACAGAATAATTAGCCCTTGAAGTGTGGCGTTTATACACGGATCCGTAATCGTTTTTTCATTTGCCAATGAGGCAGAAGAAGCAGGTGCAGTAGATATTACAGTTCAAAGGGAAGTTGGGATTGCCACTGAAAGAGACAAATAATCTCATGGCATGTCGTTGGTCATGATAGTTGGTAAGAAATAGGCGGGCTTCACATCTCATTCCCTTTGTCCCTCTCTTTCTCCGCTCTGTTTTGGTTAAAAGGTCTCAGTCAATACAAGTTGAGCTGCTTTTGTGTGTGTGAGTGCGTGTGAGAGAGAGAGAGAGAGAGAGAGAGAGAGAGAGAGAGAGGACCGCAGGGTGTAGCCCCAGACTTCTTTTTTTTTTTCCCCTCAGGCACCACTTCCCCATCATGAATACGTCTTTGTGCTCCAGCAAAGACACACAAAACTAACTGAGGTGGACAACTTGAAAGGAAAGGAGAACACACATTTGTTTCTGCACAAGTGCAAAAAAAAAGAAAAAACAGAGGAAGGTGAGACGAGACGTTTATTTATAGCTGAGACCTTGCGGCTTCACCTCCACCAAGAAAGCTGCATTTACAACCTGAGATCCTCCACCTTTAAAATCCTGTAGTTACTCCAGATAAAACGTGCTCTTTTTTATTCCCCTCAAAAGATTCCTGTCAGTTCTTCAGTGTGTCTGTAATGAATTTAGAGCTGCACGAGAACAGGAATTCATTCAGACGAGACAGAATTAAAGCAACATGTAGAAAAACGCTGATTCAAAATCCCTCACATTCCTGAACGTAGAAGTTTCCACTTAACATAAATATTTGTGGTGGATTTCTGAACCCTTTCATTCGCTTCAAAAACAACCTTCAACTTCATACTCTAATAGCTCAAAAATCCCTTCAACGATTTACATTACACTTAATGTTACAAACAAGGTTTTTGTTTTTAATAAACGCATTCTGATGCCCTTGTCTGCCTCTAATGTGCCGCATCCACCTCTGGCAGAGCCCCGTCCCGTTAGCCCTCACAGCCACAACAAGCCGTCCCCAGATTGTTCGTAATGCGGCCCCGTATACAGCCGCCCTACCACAACCCATGTGTCACCGCTCAGCAAGAAGAGTGCTGGGCAAAAACCCCCCCCCCCCCCCCGGGGGCCCTGAGCCCAGCTTAGTCACGCCACCGCGGCCAAGACGGCCCTCAACTAAACTGCAAGCTGCTCTGATGACTGCTGACAGCCTGCAAGTTGGCAGAAACACAATCTAAGATGCAACCGAAAGAAAATAGCAACATAACACAGCATGAGGATGAAAGGGCAGGCGAGGATGCCTCTTGATTGGCTGTTATTTTTGTCCAACATCAGAGTAACCTTGACAAGTCTGGACAAACCTCACTTCTGATAATACAACACATAGGACTCCATGTTAATATACATTTGTTAGAAGGTTATTTGTGTGTTTGTAATGCAATTTTGTATCCGTCCCCTTCACTGACTGAGCTTCACATACAGTATGTCCAAACGTAATGTCAGCCGTGGACAGATTGTTCTATATTAACAAGGATTAGTCATTTTCATCATACAATATATGCTTTTAAGTACCAACTCTAAGTAAAGTCTTAACTCTAAGTAAACTGATCTGTTTTGTGGCCTAGCCCCATTTCTGAGTGACTCATCTAAACTGTCCAGACTTGCAGCGTTGTTGACGTCCCAATTAAAGTTGCTCTCGTGCATTTCTTCTCACACAAGACGTAATCTAAACCAGGGTTTTTCTTGTTTTATGAGGCGAGCAAAAAGAACTACAGTTACATGTTTTGAGTTTCTCTAATCCTTCACAAATGTGTGTATACAAGGTTATAATGTCGCACATGAATATGTAAAGGGGGAACTTACGTCCAAGCATTGATCCTGTTGTTAATAACAAAGAGGGAGGCCGGCAGTGCGTAAAAGCATGGATTTGTGTTTGCACCGATTTTTTATTTTTTTTTTGAAAATGCCTCTGCAAAGCATCTTTAGGCTTCTCCGTCTAATGTGCCCAGCGTGACTGTTCTCAGTGTTTCCGTGTAACCGTGGTCCACTCTACTAGTGGGGGGGGGGGCTAATTGCTTGCTATCTGAGTGTCTCACTTTTGATCCATTGCGTACAGTGCTTTGTTGTTGCTGCTCTTAAGGAGAACTTGATTTAATGACACTTATTATCTATTCTCTATCTGTTCTCCCTCGCTGTGCGCTTCACACTCGTATGCCGGCACTTACACACTCTCCACCCCCACGCCAACTGGCATATTGATGGGATGTAGCATCTCCATATTGAGAAGAAGTGGGCTGTGTCTTGGCTCACAGTTCAGTTGCAGTACGATGATCAACGCCAGATGATTCTCTGTCATCCACTTCATTTGTCTTTCGCCCGCTTTGACGTTTTTACCTAATGTGAATTGCAGTTAGTCAATAAATGCTCTTAACTTTCCTTATTTTTTTTAAAAATGAAACTACCATGGACATACTGTCTGTGCATGCTGCAAGCGTAGGAGGGTTGGTGTGATACACACACTACTGCCAACTGTGGGGCATTAATGCATATTGAGAGTTTTTGGCTGTAAAGCATCATTAAAGTTAGCAACAGAGAAGACAGGAAGTTAATGTAAATAATCCAGATTTTAAAAAGGCAATTGAGGTAGGAAATGCAGTGACAGTTATTTTTAAAGTCATAACAATGTGTTTTGGTGTTTACAGTAATGTAAGGAACTGTTAGAGACAGACTCAATTTAATACTGATGCCTCGTTATGACCTCCATAAGTGAACGAGGCCATCAGCAAGAAGATTGCCTATTTTAGATAGTTAAATCGGGTGAAATCATGCAGTTTCACCACAAACTGGTTCAGATCCATAGACAGACAATGTCTCATCATAAAGTAATTGTTAAATCCAGCCCTAAGTATATTGTGGATTAGCCCCCAGTTTTCTTACTTAATACTTTGTGTGGCCAACTGGGATTCTTACAAACTACAAAGGTGTTTTGTGTTCTACTTTTCCTGTGCAATCACAGCTACGTTATTTGCATTATACTTATTATTATATGTGTTTGCAGTCCCTGAGGGTGGATGTAATACCACAGAGAAGAGAGAGATTTACGAGGCCAAGCATCAAAGTGATGCCGGTGACCAGGTAGCACCATAAAGATACAACACACTCCACATGTGACAGGTTTCAGTGGCCCCCTTGTCCCTGTCGAGTCACATCACCGCTCAGTCGCTGTGTGTGTGAAAGGCAGCAGGCGTCAAGCTGAAAGAGGTATGCATAGGGAGCAGGGAAGGCACTGCCAGAAGTCTGGTTGTCTCTCTTCCAGCGAGACTCAAAGTGCTCTGCCGCGAGAGCACAGAGCTCCGAGGAAGCCTGCTGTTGAAGCTCCTGTCAAGGCAACCACAGGCAGCTCTTTCAGGGCTATGCCCACTTATCTCCTCAGTGTGGAGATGTATTGCCTCGATTTGGTCCACCACACAAAATGTCACTGTACGCGCACACACACACCTGTCTATATGTGTGCAGAGATGAGTACTGACATGCACAAAGGCTGTCACTTTCAAGAGCTGACATTGTCAAGAGTGACTTAGAAAAAGGATTTGTCTCACTTTGTGCATGTGCACAAGGTTGCTGTCGACGCCCTCGCCCAGTGCTCCACACACATGGGATGAATGTCAGTCGACTTTTCTGCCGGTCTCCACCTTCATGTCGGCCGTTTCATATTAACGGCCTCCCCGATAATAGTGAGCTGTGAGGCATCCACAGTTATGCATTAAAGTTGATGCATGTAGGAAGTCTCTCATAGGATCAGAGAACCTCTTCAGAAGTTCAAAGGAGCTGTAAAGATGGGTTCCGTTAGTGTTGTGGGTTCCTTTGTTAAGTGAATTGCATACAAATATTCTGAGCTGTTGATTTTTCTATTTTGTCTGTTTGATAGAAAATACTTAAATTAGGACTTGATAGTTAATCACAGTTAATCCTATTGTATACATCATCATTCTACCGTGTCTATTTTTAATCATGTAATTTGTCAATCTGAACATTTGCCCGGCGTTCATCCTCTTCCTTTACACACAACCAGTAACGGCCTAACCGAGAGAAATGTTAAGACGGAGAATCAGGCAGCACACCCTGTCACGTTGTCCGTCTTTGGAGAAAATGAGCAGAGTGTCAGAGAATGAATGGCTCCACATGAGTAAGGAAATTACAATTCAAGTCTTTTCACAATGTTCTGGTTCAAACCAGATGACAGGGAGGCCACATATTCTTACAAGCTGCTGCTAATTTTACTGCAGCACAAAAGAGAAAAAGTAATAAAAGGATTTCGCCAAGAGACGCATAATTGTGATTACTGCAATTATGGCGATCGCAGCTTAGCAATACAGATGTTATATAATACGTGCGCCGCCCTAGTCCTTGGACCTTAGACATTCATGCATGTGCACCCTGCTAGTGTTCATTTAAGTTGTGCTCCTGGTACACTGGGTGTGTCCTCGTGTCATTTGTGGTTATGCAATAATGGCAGAACAAAATCCAACCAACCCGTCCTCCGCAGAATTCTCTGTTCCAAAAATGTGTGTACCTGATTCTGCAGTTCAGTCATGACACATTGCATGCTCGTGTGTGCTGTGAAGACCTTATCAGGCAATGTTGGATCTATTTGATGCGTAAAACCACAACTTTTTCACTGCTATCTGTTCCCCCGAGGCACGGAAACACTTAGTGAAAACCTGGCACTTAAAACACTGAACACACACACACAGAGCGATACAACATACACTCTGTCAAACACATGCTGGATCGATTAGCATTTTTGAGGCCACAGAGAAACGAGAGAGAGAGCACAAAGGTTATTAGAGGCATGTTTTATACTCTCCTAGAATCATTGTACAAATCTTCCCCCATTGTTGGCTTAAATATCCAGCGTTTTTAATGTTTTTTATTAAACGTAGGGTGAGGGCAAGTCATTTAAAACTCTAAACACTCACAAAAAGCCACAAATGACATAATCACGATAATGAGTACATAAACTAACCGCTCCCCAATACATTCCTACACTGTTTCCTGTCAGGCTGTTTATCTTTCAGATTGATTTTCAACACAGGTGATGGTTTGCAGATTTTGTACTTGCCTTGATTCCTTGTAACCTGAGACAGCACCACTTTCATCATAAATAAAAGTCCGTGGATATAATGACAACTGTCATTGGCCGATCTCATTGGCTGTAGCTCACAAATTCAGCGTACGTTAGCGGCGCCATGCGTCGGTACAAAGCGCAGTCTACAGATGCCTTTTTAATGCCTCCAGCTGACTTGTTTAAAAACAGGACTCTTTTAAAAGTGTGCTTGATGACACGCTAAAGACTGACACAGACTAAAGCTAACATGCTCAAGCTGACACATGTGATTTTCATAACACAGGCATCTACCACTGTCAATTTAGTTTAAGAAAACTAAAATGGAGTTCCTTTGAAGTTTGTAGCCAAATGTTGCTCAGAGCTCGTTCCTGTCCTGCGTTTCTCTCCAGAGAGGTCACTCCTGCACACCTGTTCTGTTTAGAGTTCCCTTTGAAGCAGAGTGGAGTTGTGTGAGAGCGGCTGATGCTCCTCTGGGGATTGTTATTACTTCAACATCACCAGAATTTAATAGAAAATCTGCAATTAAGCCGTTCAGAGTATTTAATGTTGAGTTAAAAGTTGTCCGAGACATTGGTTATTGTTAGACTGTGAAAGTCAAAAATAGATAAATGAAGGCCTACTATATATGTGTCAACATCCAGAAGCTGACAGTAGTGGTGTGGTTCAGGAGCACCCCAGTTGACTGTTGTAGCCTTAGTTGACTTTCCTTCTAAAATATTTCAGGACACAGCAAGCTGTGTGTGTCTGTTTGTGTTTGTGTGTGTGTGTGTGCGCGTGTGTGCGTGTCTATCTCAGCCCTGGAGGAAGGGAGTCAATCACAGCAGCAGAAATCATCCCTGCAGGCGATCTGTCTCCACTCATGACAAGGCTCCTAAGGCACTTATCTTTCCTTCCTTGACTCATTCCATCCATCCCTCAGCCCTCCCTCTATCTCCCCCCCCCCCCCCCCCCCCCCCCCCCCCCC
>NW_022280066.1:4322528-4330045 GCF_004355925.1 Anarrhichthys ocellatus | reverse complement strand
CCCCCCCCCCCCCCCCCCCCCCCCCCCCCCCCCCCCCCCCCCCCCCCATCCTCTCTCTTCCTATTCTCTATCACTCTCCGTCTCCCCCTCCCACAGTTTGGCTCGTGCCCTGGCACCGCAATTAACTCCTCATCATCAAAGGGTGTAATGGAAAAGAAAGCGAGATAGCGAGTCAGACGGAGGAAGGGAAGCTGTGAGAGAGGGAGGATAAGAAGGATGAAGCCAGAGGAGAGTGAACAGTGGTGAAGCAGTGTTTCACACACACAAACACGTCTACACTCGCAGGTTCTTCTCTCCCCCCCCCCCTCAAATACACACTCTGTTAAACACAATCACGCACACGCAGCCTAAAC
This sequence comes from Anarrhichthys ocellatus, assembly GCF_004355925.1. Lineage (NCBI taxonomy): Eukaryota > Metazoa > Chordata > Actinopteri > Perciformes > Anarhichadidae > Anarrhichthys > Anarrhichthys ocellatus. Next base: position 4,329,692 of record NW_022280066.1, on the reverse strand, counting down.
TCGCTCTCAATCACACTCGCGTTCCTGCAAGACGCAGACGGAAATGGAGAGAGGGAGAAAAAGAGAGGTACGATATCCCCCCGGGAGATTATTCTCTCCTCGTTCCATGTTTTTATTTCTCACCCCTCCATTTCTCCTTTTCCTCTTTCACAGACGCACATGCACTTGTTCACACTGTCTCCCCCCCTCCTACCGCTTGTCTTTGAAGAACAAGAAGTATTGCTGTACATGTAGGGAAGCTGCTCTGTCGGTTTTCTCATTGTGTTTTTTTCAGCCCCTGATTCAGAGAGCTGTCGACTGTGACCGCTGTTGAAAGGATGTCAGCGAGAAAGAGAGGAAAAGAGAGATTGAGAGTAGAGGGATGAAAGAAGTAGGGGGGGGGTCCCTAAAGAGGGCAGAGGGAGTGATGGCATGCTTGTTTCTTTGTGCCCGAGCAAACGTAGCAACAGCAGCAGTGAGGGGAGGTGATGGAGATGAAAATAGCGAAGGGTAAAACAGCAGCTCGGGGGGGGGGGCTAAAGCTGCTAATTAACAATGGCACGGGCGCTCAGTAACAGTGACATAATTGGCCCTAGTTGGTGGTCTACTTGGTGGTGGTGGGGGGGGGCCTCAGCAGAGGAATGTAGCTCACATAATGTGGTTTGACTCTGAGAACACGTTATAAAATGTGCATAATCCATAATGTGACACGATTGATCTACGTAAACTGGAATAGCTGAGTCGGCTCCAGCGGCCCGAGAGAAAGACACTAACGTCTTGCAGTCGGACTCTCCCTCCAGCTCTTCCGTCTGCGTCAACATCACGATACGTGTCGCTGAATTGTTGGAAGTAAAACTGTAACTTGTCCTTTTCTCTATTGACAAACGCGACTGGCCTGAAGCAGATGTAGACAATCATGTGTCTCCTCGAGTCACCAGCTGCTTCTTTTCACCCGCCATAGGTTGATGATCAGATCCCCCCCACTGTTCTCACACACACAATCCAGTAGCAGTCCCTGTTGCAGCATTAAGTATGTGATCCATCACCAGCCTCCCACCTGCAAACACTGTCAACTGGCTATGTCAAAATGTTAATTATCATACACGTGTGAGTAGCAAAAATACAACTGTGTAAAAGATGAACAAATTGACACTTGAGCTAATTATTTTGGGGGGTATATGACAACAACAAAACTAATGACATCACCATGAACTTCAGCTGTACTTTGTGTTTATTCCTAATGACCAATTGTTAACATGCCAAAGTAGCTCAAAACATAGCTGAGCCTCATAGATTCACCCACACAGCCGTAGCCCATTAGTCTTGATTATTTTAAACCCTCCAATGACTTGCATGCATCTGCATCTTCATAACCCCCTTTTGCCCAATTCTGCAACAAAGTGGCAATTCAGAAGAGGGGTCTCGTGCATATACGACGGAGCGTAACGTTTACTGATGGGTTGGTGCGGCAGTGACACAAACATTGCACTGCACTGCTGGAGTGATATTAAAGCATGCTCGCTGAACCCTTAGAATATGAAAGGCGATGCTGCTCTATGTAGTCCGTTGCTCCCTGGGGCTGGCTAGATAGGTGTGGCAGGAGCAGCGTTGCCTACGGCGGTGTTTTCGGGCTTTAGGTGTGTGATTAGTCGGGTTAAAAGCAAACAGTAGAAAAGCAGCACACAGAAATAAAACCGAGCAAAGGAGGGAGCTCATTGAAGCGGACATTTTAATCAGCTACCCCAACGGGTGAGTCTGAGATGGTGGCGTGTCAAGCTGGGTTGTGGGCAATGATATCTGTTCATGTAGGCAGGTAGGGGAGGGGCGACGAGGCGGTCCAGCCGCCGATGCCTGAAACAGCTGGCTCTGCATGAAGGGGGAGGAATCAACAGCAAACCAAATGACAGCCGTTCACCGTGATCAAAGGAGCGACAGAGTTTCTCTCCTCGGATTCAAAGAATCACAACAGACTTTGACTCTGTGTCCTCACAGTGGGGCTCTGTGTTCGGTTTGAAACGAGCCTCGTCCAGTCGCTGCCAAGTATTGTGCCCTCCTCGTGTTTCTTCTTCTTTAATCCAAACATGAGGTGATACGGCTTCATATTACCGTTTGGATTATTTGGGAAACTGACAAAAATCCGCTTGAATTAAAATCAAATACGCACCGTCGTGCCTGTTGGATACCTTTTTGTCAAGTTGTTTGCCTTGCTTGCTGGACCTCTTTGCTCCCTGCACATCTCCTTTTGCTTTCTAGATGAACACGCTGTTGACGCGGCTTAGCGGCGCAAATTTTGACGCGCGGGATCCGTTTTCACCGAGCAAACATGTCGCTAACTCTCCCCCACCGACTAATCAATAGGGAATTCATGGTGCGAGTGGGTGTCATCTCTCCATCTGTGTCCCACTTGTAACGGCACCACGCCGTATCACAGTTGCCAGCCATCTGCCAATTTCCTTATTAGCGCGCACCATTATTATCGCTGAGATTTGTCACGCAGCTCGCACAGAAGCTGGTTATTCCTCCACGCAACACCGACGCATTTGCCAGCATCATAGACAAACATCTTGTTAACATTTATCACGTCATTAGGGAAGCATATGCGGAATGCTTGTTAGATTTACGGACATAACGCATGTGAATAAAGAGTTTGATAATATTAGAATTGTACTGATTTCCACTCTGTGTTTTTTGTGTTTTCCTTCCAGACCTGAATCAGAGAGAGAGATGACCCTAGTGTTGTCCATGAATCCTTTCCTGGACCCAGAGGGAGACCCTCTGCAGCGCCAGCCTATATGGGAGTCGGAGCGCTGCACTAAGACCTGCCTGTCCAACGCTGCGCCACCATGCAGCTCTGTAGAGCAACTCTCACAAGGTACAGAGCCTAAACGCAGTCGTCTGGTTATTCATTCAGTCGTTCATGTCCATCGGGTTTCATCAGATGCCGGTCCACTAAGGTATTTGATGAGCTTTACGGATGTTTTTGCACCACATCTGATAGTTTTTTTCAGAGCTGGACATTAGACTTCATTTGTCCAACCATCCATCAGTGTTTGTCTGTTACAGTGTTCTAGATGCACTCCATCATTCAAAATGTAGGGTTTGAGTGAAGTTGAGTACTGCATTGAGGTTGCAGCAGATGGTGAGCTTGCTTGTCGGGGCGATTTAAAGAGTTCATTTATTTACATTGCCAGTCAAACAGTCATTTCAGTATCAGCGGAGTTACCAAAGAAACTGGTTCTTCCAGAGTAGCCTGCTCGAAGGCTACTTCAGCTCCACGGTGACGTTTCTGGTTAGACAGAAACTCTGTGTTTAGTTTTTCAAAATGTACTTTTTTTGTGCTTTTCTGTTAGATTTTTTTTATTAATGCATTTAAAATTTGTTTAGTTTGATGTGCAGTTCAATTTTCCACAAATGATGTGATGTTCACATACAGAATACTTTCAAAACACTGACATGTTTGCTCTGTCTGCAGAAACCCCCTGCAAGCGAGTTCCCGACCATGTTTCAGTATCGAGGATCGCATACTTCAAGAGGAAGTTCGTTGATGATGACGATGAGCCTCGATTCAGCTTCAGGACGTACTGCCAAACTGTAAGTATCCAGAGTACACAGTGTATCCTACAGTAAGTGCCCTTATAGCAACGCTGTACTAGACTGTACTGCTGTAAACATACCTCTTATGGTCAAATTGTAGGTAATGTATCTATTAGATGTTTGTTATTATTAAATGAGGTCATGCAAATCTAAACTGAATCTAATCAATAACTCCGTAACTATATTATTGTACAAAATCATATTACTCCTGCACAAGTAATTTAAAAAGTGCTCGTATAATGCTATTGAATTGAATCTGGATCGCTGGCTTTGTAAACACAACTGTCCAGCCTACATAGATCTAATGGTACCGTGTCCTTCAGGTTGCCCCGGTGTTGGAGGAGCGTGCCCACGTGCTGCGCCTCTCCCTGGAGAAGATGCGCTTCATCGACGACCCCGAGGCCTTCCTACGGCGCTCCGTCCTCGTCAACAACCTCCTTCGGCGCCTGCGCGCTGAGATTATCCTCCAGAGCACGGACTGGTGCTTCCCACCCAACCCGGCCTTCACCACGGGCCCCTGCGTCCCGGCGCCCGGTGCTAACCCTGCCAGCCAGGCGCTCCACGGAGGAGTACCCACCCGGATCTGCTTATCGCCCCAAGCCGGGCCGCCCTTCCGTAAGCGCTTCCGAATGGTCCGCGGAGGACAGGGGGATCTACGACCCGACTGTGCCCAGACATGCTGCTGCATCTACGCGGCGGCGGCCGCTGCAGGACACTACCTCCACCTCCCGTTCTCCATGTATGACGCAGCGCTCTCAAACTGCCCGTCCACACCACATTCTTCCTCTTTTTTTCAACTAGCTAGCCATAGTAAGTTAGGGCTGACAGTGGCCATAGAAGAGCATGACGATGAGGATGAAGATGTTGAGGAGGAGGAGGACGAGGACGAGGAGGAGGAAAATGAAGAGGAAGATGAGAGGGAAGAGGAGGAGGAGGAGGAGGAGGAGGAAGAAGAGGATGATAGAAGAGAAGCTGGGCCTTCCCTTGATGTTGTTAAGGACAAGTCGAGCCAGAAAAGTAGGACTAGGAGCTTGCTGGGTCACACACACACAAGGACAGAGGAGGACAACCCCGTGACAGACAGGGTAGGAGAGGAGGAGGAGGAGGAGGGAGAACAGGAGGAGGAAGAGGAGGAAGATGGGCAGGATGTGAGACCTGGTCAGTTGGACTCTGATGCCATGCAAAGGGAGCTCCACAAGGTGAGCTTCTGGCACCGCAGGGCTCACAGACAATGATTGTCTTTACATTTTACATCTGTTAGAATGAAAATGTAACGATGACGACAACTGTCATCAGTTGAAGAATATTTCTCCTCATAGCAGATGGAGGTGTGAGCTACCTACGCTATAGTAATGCCAAGTCAGCTTTATTTGAAACTACATTCAACTCTATTGCTAATGTTCTAGTCGAATCATTTCTTTTTAAAAAAATACACAGACGGTTCTTGGCCACTGTTGGCCATTGGAACATTTTCTTAAACAATTATGTCGGCTAATGTCACATCTGGTGGGATCATAAATCCCAAAAGTGAGGTGAAGGGTCTCCAAGACCGTTTTCAAGCCCCACAGCACAAATGTAAAAGGTCTCCAGTGGGGCTTCGTATTGGTGCACCGGTCTTGTTTCAGGACCCTAAACAAGCCGATGAAATGAAGGGTTGTGTGTGTGCTTCTGTGCGTGTGTGTGTGTGTGTGCACCTGTGTTTGCAAGATATGATGTAGCATTTTTTTAAAAACTTGATTTTAAGCGATTCTTTTTATGTTCCTGTTGATTTTGGACGCTGTCTCAGGCAATGGCGAGCTGACTTGTGCTGCAGTGGCGGCACCACGAGTATTTTAAGAGACAACAATCGTAAACATCGAACAAATACGAAATCACAAGTTCAAGTGCCTTAGTGTTTTTATGGATACATGTAAACTGTGTGTTAATGTAATTGTTCTTGTTACTACGTATCTTGCATTCCGAGTGACTGCGTTTGACTCAAACGGGACACGGGCATGTAGTTAAATGCAGGGACTCTTTCAAAGGACGATGAAAGTTCAAAGCAAATTAAATTCCCACACCCAAAACGTGTTTGTTTTACTTCAAAATGCATGTTTTCTAGCACTACCGGTCTTGACAGTGCACACACTTAAAGCCAACTTTCAAAGCCAGTTGCTGAAGCCTTAAAAAGGCGAACAGCGCTCAAACCCTCCTTAACATTCGTTACTTTCAGTCAGAGAAGGCTCGCTGTGGTTTGGTTGGTCTGTCCGCTGATGAGGTTTAAGTCTGTCTGAAGCGTGTTCCTTTTCTACTCGACTGAAAGAAACCAATCGAGGACAGATGCAATACAGAGCCAGTAGTCGACAGATACGAGCCTTTCTGTCATGTCGGCATGATCAGTGGTTTCTTGTTTGTTGGTATGTCTCCTTTTTTGGCACCTCTGAAGATTAAGGGTCCTCACGCTGATGATAAAACCCAAACCAAAGTTGTTTCAAAATGTAAAGATTACATCAGTGGGTGTTTTGTTCATTGTGTGACGTACCTTAAACCTGAGGTGCTAGCATCGGATGGTCTCAGTTGGTTCAGGAGGTGGAATTATTCCTGCCTTGGCACTTGTCCTACATTTTCTGTCCGGATGTATAAAATAACAGCTGTGCGTCCCTTAAGACTGTTTTAACAACAGTGACACATCTACAACCAGACAAGTCGAGTACCAGCCTATTTCATTTCAAGACCTAAATGATAAAAACCCAGTGACTATCGGTGGTATTTTTTTTTTAAGATTAAAAAAACTGACAAAGCAGTATTTGTTGAACATGTAACTGCAATGTCTGTTATTAAAAACAAAAAAACAAAAGAGCAAGTCTGCTCCGATTAATTCTGTGTGATGTTCTGTGAAAAGTGTAAAGATCAGTAAAAGAAATGTTGAAAAAAAGAAAAATCTCGCATTCCTCCTTTTATTCCCTCGCATTGCAGCAGTTCACAGTAGGACGATGTGTGTGTGTGTGTGTGTGAGAGAGTGAGTGAGTGAGAGAGTGTGAGAGAGAGTTCCTGCTCACTGCCTCGCATCCCATCTGTCTGATGTTCAGTGGAGTGCAGTACCACAGCTTATTGCACTCGCCCAAATGTCTCTCAGGTGTCACCGTGCCGCTCTATTGTTGTTAATCTCTTTGACATTACGCTCGGAGCAGTCACCTCCACACTGCTCCCTGCACTCCCCGTCGTATCTATTGTACCCGCAATACTCACTTGTTTGAGCATGAAACACACCAACACACACTTCTACAGCCGAGAGATAAACCAGGGACAATTTACCAAAAAAGTAATGCACTTCCTCACTCACGATTTCTTGTTATTATGACTGCAATAGACCCTATATGTTGGCGTAATGCTGAGTGTGCATACACAGTACTGCCGTCCACTGGTATTACTGGGCTTTAAGTGACTTTGATCCAGTAATGGTGTTCACCATGTGCACCCTAGTTACCGGGTTATTTCTAATGCTGTGCAGGTTTTGTATGACATTGCTTGGAAGCAGCTAAGCCATTGGTGTGAATACTGTAGTGTGTGTGTGTGTGTGTGTGTGTGTGTGTGTGTGTGTGTGTGTGTGTG
>NW_022280066.1:4317094-4322518 GCF_004355925.1 Anarrhichthys ocellatus | reverse complement strand
GTGTGTGTGTGTGTGTGTGTGTGTGTGTGTGTGTGTGTGTGTGTGTGAGAGAGAGAGAGAGAGAGAGTGATGAAGAGGGGAGGTTAAATCACGGGGCTGAACATCTTGACAGCTCTTTTGGGAGGTGAGGATGGAGGATCATCATTCCACGACACTTCTGCCACGGGGGGGGGGGGGGGGGGGATGTATCCTGCCGCTCAGCCTCCCCCCACACACACACACCTTTTAACTGCCTCTACTTCACATTTGTCACTACCACAGCATGTCACTGGACTACTCTGTTTTTAAAAGAGACATGAAAATGTACAGTGCCTCATTTTAGGTGGATGTATGGCATTGCTATTCATTTGAGGTACTATGATGTTTGTATTACATCAGTGGTCCGCAACATCAGATGTAGCCCCGAAGCGCTGTCAGATGAACTCAAGTAATCCTCTTCATCAACACCACCTGTCATGTTGCAAATGGATGTTAATTAATAAAAGTCGATAATTGTTTCAATATTTTTTCACACAGTTGCACTAGTTATGTTCAGGCAGATCTGTTCCTTACATGAACCTAACGATGGAATAATGTCTCCATTACTTATTTCAGTCATTTGTCTTACTCCCGGCTATTTCACCATTAATCCAATACTTCTAGTTTACTAGTTAAATGCCTAGCCATCGGGATCTAATATACTAAAATACGATTTTCATTTTTTTTTTTTTTCTTCGTTAGTTTTTGCCATCCATCAACCATTTACCATTATTGTTTTCTGAACCGTTTTCCCGATGGATGTATTACTTTAACTTTTCCCTGCTCACTAGTTTTCGCTCACCCAATTGCGATGCATGTCAGCGGATCTTGTACGTGTTTTTTTTTTTTTTCCAAATCAAATCATCGTTTCAAATTTTTCAAATACGTTTGGCTACTCTGCATTCTTCTCTCGAACCCCCCGACAACTGCAGAAGTACTCCTGAGGTACCAGTGCACCCTGGTTGGGAATCTCTGTACTACACAATAGTACATAATCACCATGTGTGTGTGTGTGTGTGTGTTGAATACTGTATGCATGTCTGCATACAAAATACAATGCTCTCTCTTACTCTGTCCCCCCACCCCCCCCCACCCACCCCCTTGTGCTTAAGGCAAAGAGGACTTGCCAAATCACACACACACACACACACACACACAGTGAGAGAGGAGAGCTGTCATTTGTCAACAAGGAACTTTGGCAGCTCACCGTTGCCATGGGAACTGTCTGTTGCTGAGGACTGGTTTTGCATCACAAGGTCCTCGAATTGGCTCCAAAGCCTCGGAGGTCCCACCCCTCCTCCACCCACCTCACCTCTGTCTCTCACAGCTTCAGACATATTGTCAGGATTTTCTCCCCCCACTACCCCCCCTTTTATTTTCCTCCCTGTTCTGCTGTCTCTTCCACCTCAGAGATAGAATTCCTCTGTTTCATCCCCGGTCAGGTCTTGTCATTAGCAGGGAGATTTGTATCTGCTCTTAGGCTTACACAAGCGACACGATGGATGGATAGATCTTGCGGTATTGCTCCTTTTACTTTACTACATGCAAATACTGCTGATCTTTGGGAACAAGCTCTTTTTTTTTTTCTTCTTCTTTCTTCTGGTGATTGAAGATAAGTGACAAGTACATGCCCTGTAATTAGCATTAAAAGCCAAACAACTTGCAATCGTTGGTGCACTGTAGATCCTGGACAATAGAGATGAGATTAAAGAGGATGATATCAGAGAGAGTTTGATACATACAACCAGCATGCACAGTTGTAATAAACAAGAAGGACTACAGCAATGATTTGCCCTCTGCAAGTGCTTCCAGATTCATGTCACTGCAGCTCAAGCCCAACGAGTCGATCCCCATGGGATCAATTTGATTTAGCTTACATAACAACCACAGCTCTCTGGCTGTTGTTGATGTTTCTGGGTCTCTCCCTCCAGCATAATACGCCTGTATTTTCAGTGCAGAAAGAAGCTGTTGGTATTTGATAAACACTTGCAATGTGGCAGATGTTCTCAATCCTCCACTGTGAAGCTCGCTCCCTTTCACCACCAGCGAGTCCTTCACGGTACACAGACAGAGTTGTACTGGAGATGAAAGAGATGCATTTGACTGGCTTACGGCACCTGGATTTGAAGATTTGTGGCGTCTTCATCTTCAACTAAAAACTGAAATGGAAAAAAAGCTCTGATGAAACCGCTGTACGTTTGCTACCCAGCACCAAACAGCAGACAGACAAAGTTAGCGACTATGTGGGGAAAACAGTGGAGCATTCAACAGCTGAGGAGAGTGCTGGTGGAGACCAAAACAGAGTTAATATTGGACTTAAAACACGACTCCAAATATATGCTAATTCTTTCTGCTGGATGTGTAATCAGACAACTATATGTTAATGCGTTAATCATAACTGTCGAGGTCCATAAAGCCATTGTTCTGGCAATTTTTGTAATAGTGATATATATATACAGTATATATATATATATATATATATATATATATATAGCTAAATATGCTACTTTTCTCAATTTTAGATCACAAATTTCATCTAACCTCACTTTCAAGTTCACAGTTATCATGTAACATTAATTGAACTTAAACAAAGGTTCATTAGCAGTCGTCGTGCTGTCATGATAATCATTTCTGAAAATCTTATTTGACGTTCAGTCCCTGTGACAATTATTTTCTCCTCTCATCAGCGTTTAATCGCTGTGTAAAAAAAATAAAAAAAAAGGCAACTTGTGTCAATGTTGGTGTGACATTGGTGAAACGGCTCTTCACTGTGACTGAGCAGTAAAGGATCCAGCTGAGCAGTAGTATGATCAGGGAGCAGGCAACGTGAAAGGCCACACCCCGTTTGAAGACTTGATATCTTTGGCAAAAATTCAAGAGTTCCCTGTCGAGGCCTTGAATCAGTCCCCTTGTTTCTGCATAACGGCAATGAGGCCTGACGGACCTGAGAGAAAGAATGAGGTTAAATGTTGGAGGAGGGGGAACGAGAACAGCCTGAGAGCATCCACAAAATGTCCTCATTCAACCTTGTTCTATATCTGTCCTGCCCGCATCCTCGTTTCCCCTCCACACCAACTGTACTACCTCTGGGATCAGCTGATAAGCTACACATCTCTTTGGCCTCACTGTCCCTATTTGTCAAGTCACGTCCTTTCCTGCTCTGCACCACGATCTCTTGAAACCATGAAGATAGAAGGGCAATCCGGAAGGATGGGATGGAGTAACGGAAATGTTGAAAAGCCGTCGATAGAGGACGACCCGGCGTCTCTTGATGTGTGGATGCTAGCTTTGATCTAACCCCTTTAAGTCTTTCCCTGCTTTTACGAGCCGTCTTCTCTCTTCACTTCTGACTTTAAAATGTCAACCCTTTTCCTTTTGTATGCGTTTAATGTATGAGGCAAGCCAGGTCATCTGTGTCTGATTAATGCCACTCTCCTGGTCCCTGGGGTTCTTTGTCTCCTACCCAAAGCGCAGTTTGTCTCGAAATTGCAGCAATTGTGTTTTGAAGCGCGTGTGTAGTGCAACCGACCTGAAAGATGGTGCGGACAGAAGGAATTCAGCGGGGGCACTTTAACAACATACAACAGCAACTGAATTGTGATTCGCCGATAACAGTGACATGCTGCCTAGTGGTCAAATCACCACCAAGCATTTTATGAATGCTTCCTTATGCTCATGGCAGATTAACAGCAGTATGAGTTGAGTGAATTTAAACATTATAGTCCAACATTTTGGAAATGATGCATCCAAAATGAAACTGGTAACAGGGAGAAACAGTTGGCTCTGTCTAAACATAAAACTAGCACCTATGAAGCTCACTATCTCGTTTAATTGAAACTGTAACAGAAGTGTAAAAACTACAAATAGTTAATTCCCTAATTACTTTCTTTATAACATACTATACTATGACTTTAATACTTTCTATGATGCCCACATCTATAATGCATTTTAAACATGGATCATAATACAATATATTATTTTTATCATGCATTGTGATCTCTGTTATAATGTATCATAAGTAACTCTAAGTGGTCATTGTTTGCTTTAAATAAAGTGCAAAAAAAGTAACATATTATGCAAGAACGACACAAAAACAAAATGAGAAAATATTTTTTGTGACTCATTCAGCTTTAAAACTTTTTAAATGTTCCGGACAGAGAGCCGGAGTGCCCTGGCTTTGTCATGCTTTGAGAAGGAATAAGTTGAACATAGAGCTGACTGAGGAGGACTCTGCGTGGCTCAATACTTGCAATATGCCATTCAGACAGGTGAGTACATCAAACTCACTGAACTCGCTCTCCAGATCAGCACTGGTAGCCATTGTGTTGCATAGCAACACAGCGTAGTGTTTGTGTGTATACACTGTGAGTCTCTTCTTTGTTGTCACATGTGTGGCCTTCTACCGCTGTGGAGTTCTTATCGTTTAAACATGTCGTCTGCTTTGGTGATGTTTTATTCTGCCGTTGATTGTATAAGGAGTGGCAGGTGGCTTTATAACACTTGTTGCACCTGATGCGATGTCCAGAGACTTTTTTTTTTTAATGTATCGCTGGTCATTTTTTCAACACTGAGTTGTGTGTCATTTCTGGTTAATTCTACTGATAATCAGTATGCACATGCTGCAGTGTGCAGTTATGTGATGTTCATTTTATCCTTTTTAAAAATGTAACGCAGTGACGTTTGCATTTTAACTGACCTGCTTTTTATTTTTTAAGTACATTTTTACACTTGTAAATGTACTGTCATAAATATGATTAGGAAAATGATCATCATGGCAGTCTTCAGTTTACTTGTAATAAATGGACTATGGCTTGTCAAAACTTCAGTACGGCCCTTTAATCAGCATTAAAGGGCCGTACTGAAGTTTTCACAAGCCATGACAAATGTGTGCACTTTGGTGCAAAATGCTGCCAAAGTAAGAAGGCTTCATTCATCACAGATCCGGTAGGGTACGATAATGTTAGTTTGCTAAATGCTGTTTTGTGTGCTGGGGTTGAGAGGTGATGACAAGTGGCAGCCATTGGTTTTTAATGTACATCTTGTGACACACCAACCTGTTGAGTCCAGATAAAAACAAAATGTTGTCATCATACAAACACCAGTTTGTGATTTTCCCTGATGAAACATTTGTGCGTCAGTGCTACACTTTCTACTGGACCTTAGGTTGTCTTGTCTTCCTGTGGAGACCACTTCTGCGGTAATCGTATTTGTGTGGGCGACTGTGTGTGTGTGTATGTGTATGTGTGTGTGTATGTGTGTCAACCAAACCTCCCTACTGTATCTTGGCACATCTCCAGTTGCAGCTCAAGAAGCTGTGCTGTGGCCTTACTGTACATGAAACAGCACTGTATGCTCATTTACACACACACACACACACACACACACACACACACACACACACACACA
>NW_022280066.1:4306562-4317084 GCF_004355925.1 Anarrhichthys ocellatus | reverse complement strand
ACACACACACACACACACACACACACACACACACACACACACACACATACACAGTCCTTTTATGTGCATGCATTTTGCAGACATAAACTCTCGCAGACACATTAACAGAAACCCATCAACAACATCAGTCAGTTATGTCTCTCAGGCCTCAACACCCTGTGTGTGCTTTGTTTATCTTCAGTTCGCCTCTAAAGTTTTCTTGGTGTGTGAGGTCTCCTTCTCTGTCAGTTTCTATCCCTCCGCCCAGACTTCCCATTCATGCCCTCCACTTGGTTTTCCTCCCAGCGGTCCGACAGAAAACGTTGCCAGCTTGCCACAGGTTGGACAGAAATAACAGTCAGGCTCTCCAAGTCAAACAGCGATCTCGTCATGCCACCTGAAAGACCCTCTGCTTCCCCTCTGGGCCGCTCAAAGAATGTGTCTCCAGTTCTCTGAGAAATGGCGCGGCCTGCGCACACAACCAAAGAAACCTGCGCGCATGTCGAAAAATGAAACATCTAGATGTCATTTTCACACACAGACACGTGTGGAAGGTGTAACTTCTATGCGCACAAAGGAGACACGCACAGGCAAGCTCTCGCTGTGGTGATTTTCAGGGACGGTCCCGGGAACACTGCGTCTATTGTTCGCAGGCTTTGTGGGTCCCAAAGAAAGCGGTTAACTGTTCGCCCAGAGAGAGTGAGTTTCTACACACCAGTGGAACTACAGTCAATCCTCTAACTGCTGCCACATGGTGAGCTCTCTTAATGGCATACAGTAGAGCATCCCCCCAACCCATTTGGCTTCTTAACAGCTTTTGCCAAGAAGTAATGTAGATGCCCCTGAAGTAATACTGTAGGCCTTTGCAATGTGATACAATTATACAACTGCAAGTTGGTTGATTCACAATCAGATAATGCTGGCTAGTTTGACAGCACTTTAACATCCAGACTGTGGAGGGTGGATGAGTTTTTTATTATTTTTTTTTATATTTGAATGCTAGTGTTATGACGGCAAACGGAAAAGTTCTCCTTTTATAATAAATTAAAATTAGTTTGTGTTCCCAGAAAGGCCGGCAACTTTGTTCTGATTCAACTGAACTGCAATTTTAATAAATGTACAGATGGTGTTGTCAATAAAGCCCCCTTTTTTGACGCATTTGGTAAAGCCACTGGAAAATCACATTAGAGGTGGTTTTAATCTCTTTCCTCTTTTCTTCAACTGACATTGCTTTTTAAATGCTTTTTCACTGGTGAATTACTACGTGGGAGGTATTTTCTCTATGGCTCTAATTTAAACGTTGGTCATGAGTGGGTGTGATAACGGTGATACAACTAAATGGTACATGTATCCTGCCTTTTACTTCAAATGAATGCAAAAGTAGCGGTTTGGGTAGAACTGGAATTAGATGAAAACATAGAAAAACTGGCACAATTTGCTGTGAAAAGGAGTTTGGACATTAGTGTTTTCATTGGTTCTGTGTATTTATAACAGTAGTAAATGAAAGTGTTCAAGACTGGAATGACAACTCCACGTTATTGTACTGTCCAGATTCCCTGTACTGGTATTGTGTATGGTTCAGCAAGGTATCCAAGAGCTCCTTGTTTGTCTGGACTGGAATTTGTTACACTGGGAACTATAATTCTTAACTAAACAGCAAAAACACAGAAGCCAAAGAGGCCGAATGAGAATTTAGCTGGAGCTTCAGGTTATCTGAGGCTGAGAGGAGCCGTAGAAATGACTCAGTGGGCCATCTGAGTCATAGCTTTAATATGCTGGCAGACTGAGAGCTCTGACTGAGGCTTACACTCGTTTGAATACAGCCATTGGTGACTTGGTTGAATTGTGTGTGAAATGTTTTAATTGCATGTGAATAACTCTTTGTGCACATGTCAGCTGTAAATACAACTGATGTGCTGGCTTGGTACCTGGTACCTTTACTTCTGGTCACAGACAGAACCTATGGCCTTTGGAAATCCAAGGTTATCTCAGGGTAACTGTCTGAGATACAGTATGTCACTGATGGAAGGCCATAGCCAACAAGCTACATGCTAAAAATGACCAAATTTGACTATAACAACATTCAATATTCATATGGCTAATTCCAAGCCTTATGTACCTCTACATTGTGAGTCCTACAGGCATTAGCCTTTAAACATACTGATGCTAGCTGTCTGAAAAAGTACACACAATGCGCTAAGATAAAGCAATAGTGGCGCCCCAGTAGGAGGCAATACATTGTAATGCTTATGTTGAAAAAAGTCATGAAAAAGCCATAGTATAGTATGTTGAAAAAAGTAATTTTTATGTCAAAAAAAGACATAGTATAGTATGTCAAAAAATGTCATAGAAAAACCAAATGTCAGTAATACTGGAGGTATGCGCCCCAAATCTTGTTATTTCTGGCTCAAGTTATTAGCTCACCTGGAACAACAAGTGTCCAAAATTCTCCAGGTACTGATTCAGAATATGAGGTTCGAAGCCAACTTGTCACATGTTCTCAAACTATTGTGCTACACATCACATGAAAATAAAATCATTAAGTCAATAATAGCTTATTGTTAAAAATATCTTCGATAAAATAACGAGACATTATATTCAAGTCTTTCTCACAATGACAAAAAACAAATCAAAAAGTCATAGTAGAGTATGTCTAAAAAGCATGAAATATAGTATGTTGAAAAAACTCATAGTATAGTATGTTGAAAAAAGTCATGAAAAAGTATTATATTTTAGTTTTCCTACAGTTTACACATTATCCGGTGCAAGTGCGAACCTGTGTAAATTTAGACGGTGCTCGAAGACCCATACTCATGTGATATAACCTTGAAGTGAAGGGTCATCCTTTAAGTCCCTGCCTGAACATCATACTATTTCCCTAACCATTACATTTCGACATGCTCTTTAATATACAGTATGTCCCTGTTTAAAGAGATTAGAAGACAAATATCATGAGCGGAGTGAGCAAAAATAAAATAGAGCTCAAAACTTTTGCTGCGCTCTTAAATCTGTCTCTGCATGCTCTCAAATCCTACAGATTATTATTATATTATTACAGCATAAATTAGTTTTGTCCTTGTTTAATCCATATTGATTTCCGTATTTTTTTTCATCCACAAATGTGTGTGTGTGTGTGTGTGTGTGTGTGTGTGTGCGAGCTGTGCAACTGAGAGGAACTCTTTCATTTATTTGTTTCAGGACCCCAAACAGACTAAGCGTTGTCCAGTCGCGGGCCTCCAGCCAGAAGGCTTTCGTCACTCTTCAGGCCTTATTGTTCTTCAGGCCTTCTCTGCACAGCGGGAGGATGTTGGCTGTTTCTTGATTCTCATACCCGTCCCTCTAGACACATACGGGCACACAAACACAGAGTACAGAGAAACGCACACCATTCATATGGGAAAGAATGGGCCCAGTCTGGATGAGGCTATTCCCCTGCGTAACACTAGACACGATATTCAATATCTCCAGCCCTCTCTGACTAAACAGTGTCTTGGCACAGGCTGAGTGGAGGGCTGGAAAACCCCAGAGCTGCTGTTAAGTTTTTTGCTGTGACCCACTCTTTTATTATAACGACTCTATAAATGCTTACAGACCCTCAACTTGGTCCCGTGTCGAGGAGGGGATTCAAGAAAGTCCCGTTACACAAACACATTATGTATACATCACAGTAAGCGCACATGCATACAAGCAAGACTCAACTGAGGTGACGATACGACAAAACACGCAAGCCATCTATTCTTTCATTCCTTCCACTTTTTCTCATCACGAGTCAAGAAATGGCAACTCGGGAAAGAGACAACTGGGACTCCTTTGTCTTGATCCTCTGCCTCAACACACACACACACACACACACCAAACACAGGGGGATTGAAAAATGAGAGCCAGGCTTTTAGTGCTATAGATTCGCATGACAAACACATAAAAACATAATCTCTCATGCAGCCTGGAAAGAAAATGATCAGTGATGTGGGAGGAAGGAGTAAAAAGATGGGAGAGGTGGAGGGGGACAGAAAGCAGTTCAGTGAGTTTATAGCAAGTTTTTTTTTTTCACATCTATTGTTTCTGCAAGTGCTGTGAGGATAATAGAGGCTATCAAAGCACTCGGAGGGCCCTCACCTTTTAGGGTTTGCAGCCACTTACCACGTGCTCTGAGCAGCCTTGGAAACTCACAGGAAGATAAATAAAAATCAGGATTTGAGTTTTTTTTTTTTTTTTTCTTTTTCTCTCGACACCCCTCCCTATTCTTCCCCTAACTTTAACATCTGGAAAACCCTCATCTGGCAGCAGTGCAAGCAACTGAAGCCAGTAAGATACTGTCTGACTCCCCCCCCACCTCTCTTTCAGTACCTCTGGATTCCTGCTGCATCTTTTTCCACTCTCACTTCAAAGGTTTCACCGATGTGTCTTCTGAGGTCTTCTTGCTTCTCTGTTGAGTGGTTTTGTTGGCAAAGATGTAGAAGTTTTTTTTTACTTCCTGTTTCTCACCTTCTATTTTCTACCTCCAATGTCCTCCAAGGAAGTCATCAAAGACATCCTTATAATTCTCTCTCTCTTCTTCATCAACTCTTGCTTAAGCTAGGTTTGTGAATTTTACTGGAAAATAATAGTAGTACTCAAACGATAATATCGATACCGCTCGTATGTCTGTTCTGAAGCAGCTTGTAAACTTAGCTTAGCATAAGGACTGGAAACCAGAGCAAACAGCTGGCCTGACTCTGTCCAAAGATAACAAAATCCGCCTACCGCCTCATGAATTAACGCATAATACTATAATAATTGTAATCCTTACGAAAACTGATGTATAGAAACAACGCGTTGTGGTTTACGAGAAGTATTGATCGAATCATCTCAATTTTCGTCAAGAAAACAAATTAGTGTATTCCTATAATGTCGTAAAATTTCTTTAAAGCTTGAAAAAAAAAAAAATTTGTATTAGCCAGTTAGTGACAGCGGAATTACTCTGTAAACACAATATTTACAAATGATAATAGCTAATAAGTTACCAAACTGTTGCCTATTCATATAGCAATTCGCTAAATTTTCTCTGTCTATTGTTTGTTGTGGTAACCAACACAGACTTTATCAGAGCTTGCCTGCTATGTCTGAAGTAAGATTGATGAGAATAGTTCAACCTTCGAGTGAGAGAGCTAACCAACACAGTGAAGTTGAAGGCTGTAAAACCAAAACAACTTGCTGAAAGAGGCTAAACCCGCCTGGAGAGCTGAAGGGAACTGCAGTTGGGTGTGTCTGTCACGATGTATAACCACTTTCACATTACCCAAAGTCATTTGTCCATCGTTGAAATAAAAATATGGATCAGCTAACACATCATGGCAGAGAATCCAAAACATGCATAAATAACAACATTTTAAGGACTTTTGAGAGGCTATAGTTCCAGGTCAGAAACACAACTCTGCTACTGTGTCTGCTAACAACTCACTCTGCTATCTGGATGGACCCAAACCAGACAAGCACCAACTGATAATAGTATACTGTATATGTTGTGTTGTGTAATTGATAGAACATTGTATGACTTTTCAAGACAGCAAAGTCTAAAAATAAATCTGGATGATGTAGAAAATCCTGAAGCAGATATTTGATTGGCTGCAAGTTTGCTACGAGAAACTGCTCTTTATGTCTTGTTAGTTACAAACAGGTCCTCCCATAGTCTAATGTCAAGGGTCTGGAGTATTACAACAGAACATTGTGTCCCTTTAAGCCAACAACCTTGGATTTTTCCAGACCTCTGTTCTGGTTACAGACGATTACCTCCAAACAAACGGCTGTTGCATTGCTCTCTTTTTCCCAGGAACAACTGAAAGTACACAAAATACAGCTGGACGACAGAGTGTAGAGACACAGTATTGAAACAGTCGGTGATGTCAGTAAAACTGTAGGTTACTGGATTGAGGAATGAATCTTGTCACCATCTTGTCGAATGGCAAGGCCAGAAAATCAAAAAGTGACTTTAATATGAAAGTGCCACGACCTAGAAATACTTTACAATAACACACTGCATGGCATTAATACTTCATGCAACATCTTTTCTTCTCTCCTTTAAAGGCTCTTCAGTATAACCATTATTAATCATAATTGCTCATCTCCTCCTTTCCAGCCAATCTGTCTCTCTCAGCTCTCTGTTTTTGTTTGATTTGGCCAATGGCGTGCTGTGAAAGCGATCCTCCCCAGTAAAGCCAGCCACGGTTGACCATTTTGACTCCCCTAACTGGAGCAAAGCAAAGCAGAGCAGCCACATCTGGCAAACGGTTCTCACATCTGGTTTGTGTATCAGCTCCTTTGCACGGCCGTCTACCACCAGAGTCTGATCACATACCTCGGAGACATGAGATGAGCTGCAGACGATCCACTCCAGGGAAAACAAGCTGGAGGACGGTGAGCAAGTTCATGTTCGGAGGTCAGACAGACAAAGCAGGAAGTGTCACTCACTGACACAATGTGAAGAAGCAGTTTGTTTTATTGGGGCTGAGGACGTTCTACTGTTCTTTGAATTGTAATTTGTTGCAGCAGTGTCTAGAAAGAGAGCTAGAAGGTGAAAACGTTTCAATCTTACACAAAAAAAAAAAAAAAAAAAAAAAGGTTGGACAAAGTCAACTAAAATTGAAGGCCTTGGGTCTTTAAAGCGGGTTATCAAAGAGTTTAGCAATCACAACAATCATTGAGACCAAACCAGTGGCATTACAATTACATGAGACATTAATAACTTGCTTAGAATAGTTAAAGAATCGTAAATATTTATGTCGGTATAACGAAACACTTCATCTCACAAAAAGCTCACTAATGGACTTTGGTCCTCATCTGTGGGATTTTGACTGCTCTCAACACATGTAATGTAATACCGCCCTCTTGTGTCCAACCTGTATTCTGCACTTAAGAGGACAATGGCTGATGCCTTTTTATGTCTGTATTAGGATCTCACTTTGATGGAATAACATGGCAATTGCTGTCATATAATATCTAGAAATGATCTCGGTTTTATCAGCTGCTTTGACACAGTTGTCACGATAAACACGATTCTGAAATGCTTGCATTGCGTGTTAGTTCATGCAGAATTCAGATATACAAGTACAAATATCTTTACTTGATCCAGTAAAAAAAAAAAAAAAAAAAAAAAAGAAAGAGTCAACATGATTTTTTTAATAAACCTCAAATGCAAAATACACGAGCCAGCTGCCATAACCTTTCAAAGATAAAGGTTCACTTGGTTTCAGTAATAGTGTCATTAAAAGAGCCGATAAATCTAATGGAATCAAATCATGTCACAGAAACATGATTGAAAATAAAAATGTCATAACCAGGTTACTTATTTCAAAATATTTTTTTTTATTTCATGCAAAAGAATTCCAATAATCATTGTTCATCACAAAACGTTTGCAATTTTTTTGGCAACATATAAGACTGTTGTGAAATACTTTTCAAACTTCAAAGCCACTCAAACATCTGGCCATTCTTACCACTTTGTGAACCTGCTGTTGATCTCAAACACAAACTACTGCGCACCGTACGTCTGGTTCCACAGAGGCACTGGCACAACATTTGAATGCACCGTGCGCTCTAGTTTAGGCAAACAGCAGTATTTCGCTCTCATAGAGCTCCTTTCTCATTCCAGTGAAAAACACATTTTTAATTTGGCGTCAAAGGAAATGTATTTGAATCTTGATAATGCAGAAAATGAATCATTCCTTCATCAGGTTTCCCTTATTATTTGGGTAAACTCAATTATTTGAGTGCAGCACGATTGTATAACATTTAAGTTTCAAACATTCCAAGATCGAGCAGAGAATAACACTTTTCAAATATCTTTGGTGGATAACAATTTTAAAGACAGTTGGGGTTTCCATGAACTTGATCAATGAATGAATCAAACTAGAGAGAATCCTTAAACAAAACCTCAATCGTTACACAAAACAAAAAAAGGAAAGTTTCATTGAAAAATAAGAAGCTGTTCTCTCAAGAGCCTGAGCAGAAATCCTTTCAGTTTTTAATCTTCAGAGGAGGTCAGAGGTCATTTAGCTCTGTAGCTGGAGGGGATTTGGTGAGGTAGCCAAGAGCCCTTCAGAGTGGAGGATTGTCGATTGGACTAGCAGTGCTTGTGCGACACTCCAAACAGCATAACATGGCCTTTTTAAGGGGATTCACAACCTTCACTAGCGGTTCTCTTGTCTTTTTTAAGTGACGTCCACAGGTGTGTCAGATTACTGTTGAACATCGGGGGACTCCCATAAGAGTAAAGTAATAAATTGAAACTGCCATCATGCTCTGCCAGATTTACCTGAACTTAAAGAAAGGCAGTCGGCCAGAATGAGATAGTTTTTTCCCCTTTTCCAGCTCAAAAACACAAGCAAAAGAACGACTACCGTATTCACAAGACACCGCTGCGTTGTTTTTAAGACCCTTGTGGTAAACTTGAAAAATACAATCGCCTAAGAATATATCTCAGCACTTTGTACATAACTGGCTTAATATCAAGTTTTCCATCATGAGGAATATCCCAAATGAACAGCACCATTTTGAATGTTCATTGCGGGTTTCACAGTTCAGAAAGGCGGGAAGCAGGGGGTGGAAATAAGGTAAACACCAAAGCAGCACTTTGGGAAAATACCAGATATGGATAAAACAGTGGTCCGATACATTTTGAATATATTTTTCTAACTTGCCTTTGACCCTTTTGTGCCGAAAACACACCAAAACAGCAGCGGCGAGATGCCATGTGATGTCTATGGAAAGCTGCGGGCATTTTGATTCTGTGGCCAAGTGCGGCCCAACTCAAAGTTGAGGATAGTTGAACTTTTAGTGGCCCGAGATTACCCGCAGCCAATCAGTGAACAGTCCTGTGACATGTTGACCTGTGTTACAAAGAATTTCTTCCCGCCTGAAACGCATGAACACGCCTCCGGGCCACAGAAAACATGCATTATTCACAGCTGCCTGGTGTGTTTCTATTAACCATTAGACTGTTACTATTTGAGCGATTGAGGGACTCACTGGGTTTTAAGTCAAAAGAGATCAGAATCAACCAAATATTTTAGCACACGGGTATAAATTAGACCTTTCCTGACCATAGAAAAAAAAAAAAAAAATCCCTGTTAATACATGTTCTATCTTTTCTTTTTTTTTTACAAAGATAAAATATTTTTAAAAAGGTATTCAAATATAACTTCGCCCAAACCTGGATGACAGTAGGAGCATATTAAGGGCTGTTATTGTCTAAGCAGTGTGTCTGTGTGTTGCTAGTTGGTTGGTCGGGCTCTTAGGCTGTTTTCTTACAGACATGGATGAAGTAGCACGGGGCCTTGGACTGGCCCGGGACGTACGTCTTGAAATCTCCGTAGACACTGTGCTCCATTTTGCCATTGAAGGCCTCCTTCAGTAAACCTTTAAAGCTCTCCAGACAGTGAGGGTAGTAGGACAAACGGAATTTACTGGGGAGGACAAAGCACGCACACATTAGTATTTATCCAACCAAGGTTTCTATTGTGTCTAACATGTCTGGTGAGAAGGTCCATTGACCTCGACTGTATTATATTGAGATATCAAAACATAAAGTTATATACAAGTAGCTGGAACTGTTGGCACTTTCACGCTGCCTTCGAGGTTTTGTGAGCATCATAGTGAGCAGAGTGTTGATCTACCTGACTTCAGGAAGATTTTGGATGGCGGCCTTTGGCACGTGGATGGTGTAGTCCAAAGTGATCATATGGGGCTTATTGTCGACCCACAGCACCGAAGTGGAAATGTCCTGAGTTAGATCACTCTGCAACACAAAACACACACATTTAGGAAACATGGTGGTGAGTATTAGGCACCAAAAAGACTGCTCACAACCTTTCCTCTTTTCTTCAGTAGTGACCAAGATTGAGTAGCGACAAACAAAACCAGGAGGTAGCTCTTACTGTTGGACCATGAGAGCAGACTCTGGGATTACAGAGGCATCAGATGTGGATTTTGCTCGAGCACACGACTGTTGACTCAGTATTTCTCTTTAGGCCTCCCAGCTGGTTAGTTCTTGCATTGGCTGGATTAAAGAATATGGAGCTTGTTTTGAGGAAAATAAAACAAATATGCCTCATTGCTGTTGGCACCTGCTGTTATATCTTCATATTAAATCTTTCCGCTCTTACCGATAAGATGAGATAATTAATTGCAGGACTGGTTGTTTGTTTGAACCCAGACATATGCTGTCATGGTACAATACTCCATGGGAATAAATGTGCATTTTAGCTACAAAGTAGATGCTACACATCATTTTAAGCCACATATGAACACACCCAGCTTATTTTTCAAAAAACATTTTTTTCCACATTATCTCTTTTTCACCAAAATAGTCTTAAAAGCCTCCAAAGTCATCCACCTTTCCTTCTGTTTTCCTAAGGCCACTTTCATTGAAAACCTCACAATATCCGGCAGGCTCTAGATAGAGATTTAGGTCTTAGACTAAGCTGCTGCTAGGGATGGTGTAAATAAACCATCCATAAGCAATTCTGTCTGTCCAACTCCTCTTCACGAAGCAACGGAAAGTCGGATA
>NW_022280066.1:4255051-4306162 GCF_004355925.1 Anarrhichthys ocellatus | reverse complement strand
ATAAATAAAATGAACTATAGCGATGAACTACATTGACTCTGGTGAACAAAAAGGTTTTTTTTGTACCAGTTGGTACATGGGGCTCTATGGAGATTCTTGCTTTTGGAGCCAAACAGTTTTTGGGCACTTCCATTTTGGCTTCACTTTTCAACACCAGAGGTTGCCACTTGGGACGGACACATGATTTCTTTGAAACACAAAGAACTGATCCCACTCTGGCTTCCCACCATCGCATGCAGCCTGTTTGTTGGGAGAATTTGACGAAGCCACAGTTAGCAGCTACCAGGTACGAAGCCATGGGCCACTGCACCTTTTATAAAAGCTTTATCAGAATCATGAAAGATATTTAATGCTAAGCGGGTAAGATGAGAGTTCTGACAACATCCAGAAACCAAAATGTACATGGTGTTATCATGAACAGTCATTTCACAGCACACCAGCTGTGATCTTCAGCTGCTGGTGGAATTCGGATACGGGGGGAAATAAGGTTGGATGGGTCTAAATGTCATTCTGCACCACCGTAAAGAAAACATTAAGTCTAGTACCTTATAGTAGATATTTTTGCCTTTTGGTGCCTGGCCGGTCTCTAGGATGAAGTCGTAATTACGGTGGTCGATGATGAGGATCCCACCTGGTCTGACCATACTGGCAATATTCTGAAGTGCCAACTTTTGCTCACTCTGGTCCCCTGAGAGCAATAAACATGAACATGCACCATCAACGGAATCATCTTCAATTAAATCACATTGTTTGAATAAGAGGTTATGTTAGTGTCCAGCCACTGGTTAATCATTAGCAGTTTGGTTGGAGGTGGTCTGCAATGAATCCCGTACAACTTTTACTGGGATCGAAAATCCAGAGAAAGGTTGTTTTTTCCAGTGTTAACCAGCAGATTCAAGAACAATGTGAAAAAAGGTCATTGGACAAATGTATTGCTTAAGTAATGGTTCTGTCCCTTGACCTCTCACGTACCTTTAAAGTCTGGTAAGTGAGCAAAGGAGTTTCCGAGGCAGATAACGGCATCAAAGCCGGGCCCTGGTTTCTGAATATCCTCTGATAATGTCAACCAGTTGGCCTCTTCAATCACTGAGGATGAGAGGGATAAGCACAAGAGAGTCAAAGCAAGACAGAAACATAAAGAGGATGTCACTTAATGAAGGATCTAAAATGTCATGCTCAGTTCATCCCACAAAGACACTGGTTTGAGTTACTTTCAAGTGTTTCGAAAATTCAAGGATGACAATCCTATCTCAACAAAAGGGGAAAATGGCGTACCCCACTGGTCAAACGCTGGTTCTTTTCTTCTCTCCCATCTTGACTTCAGCGCGTACTTGAGCATTTTGTCGCTGGCATCCACGCTCACCATATTAAAGCCCTCCTCCACCAACATGATGGAGTCCACGCTACAAAGTGAAACACATATGTTCTTTACATACAAGTTCTGTGTAAAATACCAGCGGAACCTCGCGAGCTCTGCTCATAACACACCAGAGACGTGCACGTCTGAAAGGCTTTATCAAGATCCTGAAGCAATAGGAGGGAAAATGTTGTGAAATTGTCACCTTCAACTCAGACCCCTCCATGTGGAACTGCTTTGACTGTATGTCAACAATGCGTACGTGTTGTAAATGTATATATTAACATAAAGTGACAACAGGACTAACATTTCCTCACCTTCAAAAAGCAATGCAGTTTGTTAGGAATGTCAACACTGTAATGTTGTACAGAAGTAAAGAGATGGTTGATATTTGATAGTAAGTTGCTCCTCGTGCTTTAATTAAAAAGCCTGGCAGAACAGCATGAACCCAAAACATGCTCTGAATTGAGGCTGTTGACTTCTTTCTGGACTCTCGTTACGCTGATGTCTCTTGTGCTATTACGACTATATTCAAATAGTTACTAGTTGTGAGTAAATGCTAAGCAATATGCAAGAGCTACGGAATAATTCTAACGTCGGAATCAAATTGATGCACAGTCCACGTTAAAGAGCAACTCGGGAGCAAGATTCATTGCACAATAGCGACTGAGCAACTGCAAGAGATTATACAACAGCATATATATTATTAGATATACTATATTTTAATAACGCTGTATGCAGTGCGACCAAGCAAACCAACAGTAAGAATGCAGAGTGCAACTGTTTAATTGTAGCTCGAGTTAAATCAAGTTCTTTAGTTTAAAAGGAACATTTTTTTTTTTACAAGCTTGGGTCACTTTTAACTACGCAAAAAAAACAAAAAAAAAAAAAAAAACTGCTCCATGGTTCAGATCAAGGAAAGTAATCTGCAGGTTAAGATGATTGTATCCTTAATAGAAAGCATGACGTGCAGCTTCTTTAGCTCTTGCTTAAATCGCCACCGAATCCGATGGCAGAACAACTGGAGAGCCTTTTGCGTCGCAGGCACATTTAGTCAGCCAAAAATAGTGGGGCCATTTGTAACCTCATTCCACTGGGAACGTGCTTACGTCGCCCCGGATGGCTGTGCTGCTGAAAGAGACACACTTCTACTATAGAGCGGGGGTCAAAGTCTGTGTGTTGATTTCCTCCATATCGGATCCCAGCAGACATATGCGAGGTATGAAGTTTAACTTAACTGATACATCACTGCATGGATGCTTGCTTAATGTAAAATACTGTTGTACATGCCGTTAAATGAAGAAAAAAAAATGATAATGTTGCATCTACCAGACATGAATGCCAATTTAGGTGAATTGGAAGGCTACATGGACAGGTTCAAGTATATTGTCCCCTTGCAGGAGTTCAGCCAATGGCCTTGCTGATGTTCCAGGGCACAGATACATTATCAGCAGAGGTAAACAGATTGCATGGAACCAGTCAAAACTCCTTTTTCAGCAACCCAGGGCCAGTTTCTCAACCACTGGAACCATCATCTGCCATCTCACAGACATGCAGCAGATAATATCCACTAAAGCAAACACCACATCTCCCTTTCAGTGGCCTCAAGTTGATTAGAAGGTGCTTCAAATGTGGTGTACATTTAAAAAGGCAGAACATGTATCCAGATTTGCACAACAGATCTTGAGGCTTTTGTTTAGGCCAATTAAAACTTCTTAGTTGAAACATAAAGGCACTTTTAAACAACAGTCTGGAACTGCTGGTCCCAGTTCCAGACTGCTGCCAGAGGCAGGAACTGTCACAGTGGCTGATGCAACGCTGCACTTTCATTCATTGCTCTCTGGCCTAATCTGGATTGTGTCCAGAGTAAAAGAATAAATAAAAAAAAGGGGTCTGCAGGTTGAAATTCCAGGAATGTCAAACTAACTTGATTATCTATAAAAAAAGAATCCAGTTTATTTATTACTGAGCAAAATAGGCATGTTTAGTACTTTTACATGATGAATTATCTGAACTATTTAATGCAAGTCTAAAGTACAATAAAGTAAAAAGATACATACTGAAATGATAAACAGTGTAAACTTGACAAGACTCACATTTTACAGAATGAGACTGTGCTATAGAGCTGCATGGTCAGTCTGTACATTCAGAGTGGTCACACACACATTCAGGAACCTGGAGGGTAATTATGGAAGCCCAATTTTGATCAGCACGTCACAGCATACACACCTAGGGTGCGGTCTTCAATTCGGCATATGCATCACTTATTTGAACACAGTTGCTACCCATCGAAATATGATATTGAAATAACGGAGAGTTGATGTATATAACTAATGCCGAATTAAAGACAGGGATGTGCAAGTGTAGAACATGTATACAGGTGCTGACTGAAGGCGTTATTTGTGCTGATATATAAGGGTTTTAATTGAATTGAACAAATGTGTGATGTAGCTCAAATGTAAGCCCCTCTCAAACTTGCCAGTGTAAAACTGCTGATTCAGCGTGACATTACCCAGTTCCGCAGGCTACATCCAGCACTCTCCGCACCCCTTGCTCTTTCAGCAGAGACATCACCCAGCTTTTGTATTCCTGCGTCCTACTCTGCGTGTCTCCGATGTACAGCTCCCAGACTTTCGCTGCTTTGCCGTCGGCGTACTGGTCCGGCAGACCCTCGGCGCCAACACCGAGAGAGCGGGTCCTAAACACGCCGTCGGCTGACATGCTGCTGCTTTGTTTTCTCTTGGCTTACTCAGCGAACGAATGAGGTATTCAGCGGCCTGACTGCTTTACTTGTGTGTACGAAAAGGTAGTATTTATAGTCTAACAGTACTCTCTCCACATGCTAGCCCAGATTCCGGTTGTTACTACGTATATGGGCGACAAAGGGCGTGGACAACATTTAACCCAATGACACTACGCTATGAACTAACGCCTTCTTTCTGATTGGATGACGTAAGGGGAGACGGTCTCCACTTCCGTGTTTACCGAAACAGGCGTCCCCGGCGCCTGTTTTCTACCCTCAAATAGCCTCCCAGGATCATGTACAGTACACTAAGGTGCATTATAAAGTAACGTACAACCAGGTACTTCAGATGCTTTATGTAATAGATGTTTAGGTCAGGGACATGTTTGAGGTAAGCAAGACTGCTGAATAAGATTTGTGGCGAGCCAGCCGAAAAGAAGGATTGGCCTGTGAGGTTTAACTCAGGGCACAAAAAGCTGACCACACTCCTCCCACTCAAATTTCATCATTCAATATTTCATCATACAGGTTGGACACATTGCTTATGAAACACAGGATATGGGCCATTCTACCGAATTCGTTCAAAGTGCTGTCCCCCAACAAGAAAAACTATTTAACAAAACAATTAAGTATTCAGACATAGATATTTACTGAGAATGTGTTGTGGTCTATTTAAACCCAAGGTATTAAATTAGATAGTGATAAGCTAAATATATACAAAATCATCATTTATAGGGTACTTTCTATTGGGAAGTAGCTGTACCCAACCCTCACATCTAAATTTCAATTTCTGTAAATAACACTTAAAACAATTTTTAGATTTTGTTCAATGGTGTAATTTCAAAGATCTTTATGATTAAGTTTAAACAGAAGTTGTAAGATTTAGATTTATTGTGGGTTTAATTTTAAAATTAAAAAACTATACCCAAAAAATCATGTCCCCAGTTTTCATGTTACTACTGAAACTCAAGAGTTTTAGTCCATTGGCTGAGCCTGGTTTTTAGCCACACCCCTGCATTTTTGACCAGGCAGTGACACTGCATCCCTGTCCCTCATGGCTGAATGGTAAGTAGCTAAATCCCATACTTTTGATATAAATGTGTTCCAAAGTCTGAAAATCGGCATGTAACCTTAAGAATTGTCACTACCGAACACATATTCTCTTCAATTAAGTAAACTTTTTGGGGTTTAATGCAAAGTATTATGTTGTTATGTGTGTACACCTCTTCAAATACGTGTATGCTAGCCATCCGCTTGCTAGCATTCTTTAGTTATGCTCAAAGTTAGCTAGAATTGTCACTACCAAAACAGTCACTACCGAAACATATGGTAAAGTCTCTCTTTCCATTCATTCTCACTTGGCCATCTTCCGTTCTCATATTCCCATTCCCTTTGAATCAAACTTTATTTCATCGTCTTATAAGATTCAAATACAAGCAATACTTATCATATCTCGCCCAATGTCCTTTTATTTTACCCGTTATCTGTCTGCAGGCGCCCTTGAGGTCAAAGTCATGCACAACATTGGGCGAAACCGCTTTTATTGACCGCGACTAGAGGACAAGATCTGGTACACAGTGGACAAGGTCGTCACCTTAATCCCTCCACCAGAAAACGTCACACAGAGGCATGTCCAGATCAGCCCAAGAGTGTTCATCGCACTATATGAAAAACTAAATTTGTGAATGGATTTGTGTCTGACACTGAACCCCCTTAAACATACAGTACAACATAATATCAGTTATTTGTCAATGTTTTCTTGTTCTCTTTTACTGAACCCACTTGGGTAATTTTCCATTGATAAGTAATGTTTGTACTTTAAATGGTTCTGGATGAACAATTGTTATGTCTTCAAAAATAAAATTATTCTATTGACCACAAAACATTTATGTTTGTAATATTCCCAACCTAAGGCATGTTATGAGTGAAGATTAAGCAATAAGGTTGAGGAAATATGATACAACCTTGCAAACAAAATACTGTGGTCACAACCGAAACACTGGATGTTTTGTAAAAAAGTATATTGAGTTATCAACTAAAATGTTATGATACTGATTGGTTTAATGTATGTTCAACTGTATGAATCATCAACTCTGGAATCAATATGATCAGTATTATGCATTTTACAAAGAAATATTGCATTTAGATTTTGATGAATTGTATAAATTAAACTTAGAAATTTGGTACAAATCTCATTTTTATTGATTTAATTGTGAAAACCTTCAAGAAATATTTGTAAAAATACTCTTCAGAGAAGGGAAGGAAACACAATCTTAACAGGTTAATAATAATACCTTTTTACTATAGTGTATTACTATGTTTCGGTAGTGACAATTTTTGGGAGAGGAAAATCATTCCAACACAGTCTGAAAATAAAATATCAAAATTGACGGTTCTTTTACTAGATATGTGTACTTTAGATATGGTACAATATATATACGGACAAAGTTTTGGGAATAAAACAAACAAAATTTTAAAATTTTTCCAACCTATATCGTTTATTTGCGATTTTTTTGAACCAATTCGGTAGAATGGCCCATATAGGCTATGCAAAAGTTTTACAAACTTATAACAATGAAGTTAGCAGAAATGTATCGTTTATTTGCGATTTTTTTACCACAACATCAATTATATTTAACTTGTTTTGGTTAGCACCTATCTAAATGCAGAGTGCATAGTGGCACAAGTGCATGAAAAACATATCTGAAACAAAACGGGTGACAAAAAAAATGTATTAAACCAAATTAAGATAAAAGCAACATGAACTTAGCCAAACCTAAGTTCTCTCAGAGGGTGTCTGCCTTACATAAGACAACCCAACCCTTTTCTTTGTTTTTTGTGCTCCTTCTCAAAAAGGCTACTCCTCCTGTTATGATTGGCTGACTAAGCTCATAAAAAAACTATGTATTGACTGGGAGAGGTGAGGTTGTGTCAGCCACAACCGGTGCCATCCAGGTTAGGTTAGTACCACCCAGTCTTATCAACACAACGCTCCTGTTGTGCTCTCTCCACGGCACAATGAGGTCACATAGTCACCTACAACTGCAGCTCCACAATGATCTCCTCTCAGGGCTGATGCTCGTCTATATGGTTTTACTGTTTTTGTGTGACTTATAAAAGATATAGTTATGCAATTGAGCTCTGTATGTTTTAAGGGCTTGGCAAATAAACAGAATGTTCTAGCATGCCATCATTTTTTAAATCCTGAATGACTAATGCATATAAAAAATGATATCACAGCAGGGTAGGTCACATTGCTAGTTTGGTACTTATTTTTGTATTAATCTTGGCCAATTGAATCACCTGAGCGTGCATTTTAAGACTGCACTGGAGGAAAGAGGGCCCAGGACAGGTAGACAGTAAAGATGGCAGCAGTACAAGCCTGATACATCATTATTAAGGGAGACATCATGATATGATGAATTTATTAAATTTGTTCAGTTTATTTCGGTCTTTGAAATAGACTGCTTCCTTCACTATTCATCTGACCCATTATTGACCTTCTGTTCTGACCCTAAGCCTTAAAAAGCCCTTGAATTTAAACTCAGTACTTTAACCTGATAGTCACTGTTTCAATTTAAAGTCAACATGCTGGAGTACAGAGCCAACTCAACACAAATGTGTCACTCTTCTAATACTTTGTAACTGTGAAGGAACCTTATTCCAAATGATTTGGACCATGCCTTTATATATCTGTAACCATTGTTTTTATTAGTATGCTGTTATTTTGTTCCCATTACGAGATACCTATCACCACTTATCTTTGTCCACATGTTTATTATGGTGTTTTTTTCATTTACAGCCTTGGTGTTGCCTCACTGATTACATGCTGGGATTCCTGTTTAATAGCAGTCTTATCTGCTTTGCTTCTTTCCTGGGCGAGAAGAGGAAACACTGTAGACCCAGTGACATAAAAGCAACGTTTACTGATGGGATTTTCTATCTCAGAGTTGATGTGGTTGGTTATTTAACTTAAAGTTAACCTCTGTTAGGTCCCAGTAGCCATACGGTGTCATATTAATATCAGTACTTATTGTTTCTGGAACTATAGGGACTAGCTGTAAATCAATTTATATAGGAAGTATTTTGTTATTGGAGGAGTGCTATCAGTACAATATGTGTCAATAGTAGCATCTAGTGGCAGCTGTGTGGAACTGCAACAAGATTGAACTAAAACTTAAAGAACTAAAGTTAACCCTGTGATAGTGTACCCGATGGCTTTGTCAATAGCCTTCAGCTGGCAGACTTGTGACTACATTCATCAGCACAAAGGGAGGATTGGTTCAGGGTGTCAGACTAACCAGAGTGGTGATGATGTCTGTGTTCTGTGTGTCCTTACAGTCTGTGAGAAGAGGAACCTTGAGGAGCATCAGATAAAGAGAGAAAACGCTCAGTAAAAGATGTAAACTGCAAAATAAACACTTAATTTGCACAACTCTGTAAAACTGGAATATCTGAGAACAGTGAGTTGAACCATGCAAAAGAAAGTCATAGTCCACCCGGCAATCAGTTGTGCCATCTAATATTTATCTAGCAGCACTGCCAATTGCTGCAAGACTGTCAGAATACATTAATACGCTATTTGCATACAACTGGTGGAATTTTGTACAAAACAGGAAGTAGGTACGGTTTACGCAGCAGGTAGTAAAATATTTCTAGGGTTTATGAAGATAATGCAAACAGGCAAAAGACCCGACAATCTTTTTTGAGACTTCAACAGTGGACAATGGGGAACACGCATTTAAAAGTATTTTACATTTTAAACTCCAGTAAGTTAGTCAATGGTGAAAAAACATTTTTTAAATGTATTTAATTTAAATTTAATTTATAGTTCCTGTGCATATCCTGTGACATTTCTGACAGTCCTCCAAGGAAACAAGAAATGTATTGCCAGGAACAAAGCCGGTTGTCTCACTAAAGGTCTTCCAGTATTGAAATCAAACAACATGAGGATCCACGTGACAGAAGCCTTTTTTTTTTTTTTTTTAGCAATTTCTACAAAAGAACAGTAGGTGGCCCTCTAAGAACAAGAGTGGTGAGAGCAGTGACTTGTTACGAATGAATTCAGATTTTATTTCCTTGTCATAAACCATAAATGAACACAAAATGCCACATGAAGTTACCATCTGGTGTCCCATATATATCATTTGACAGGTACTTCAAAACTCATATTTTACAAACAGTTAAATGCATATTATGCACACATATTAATGTTTACTCTGTGAAGAAAGAGTCCGGTTTGAGGAAAACACAGTACATTTAGTATATTATTTTAAGAGCACCCTAAGGATTTCCATCTTTCGGAGACCTTTCTTTTGAAACATATTATACTAAACTCATGAAATGAGAACAGACTTTACAACTGCCAAGCAGCATATCAAAACGACCTCTCAGCTCCACCTGGGACAACAACAAAATGATAATCCTATATGTTAATGCTGCAATTGCCGAACACAACTTGTATTTATAGATAAGTACGTTCTTTATCCAAAATCACATTTGAAATTACCTATATTTTTACATATAAAAGTTGTTTTCTCTTTAATATAAATAACTGAGTGGCATAGTCCATCCACGTCTATACAACAAAAAGATCTCCTTCATTTTATGTATTCATATGTATTAATGTCATTACAATGCATTACCTAGATTCAGGAGTGGAGTTGGTGCTCATCATTGTTTGGACTGGATTTCACACTCATTATTGTCCACAGGAACAGTAGGCTGCTGATTGGAGTTTTGTTCTCTGCGCTTCTGACGTTTCACAACATAAAACCTTACCACAAATATAAACAGCACCACAGCCACCACGCCGAAAATCCACATCCAGAGAAAACCGCCAGCAGGCGCTGAAGAACCCTTCAGCGTATGATTATTGGTGGCTGGTTTAACAAAGCCTAAGACGATAGGAGTTGTGACAACAAAACGTTCACTGCCCTCTGCTTTGATGCATTTGACTTGATCTTTCAGTACAAATCCTTCCCGGCAGGAGCACACAAAACTTCCAAAAGTGTTCTTACACTCCTGATCGCATCCATAGTTCACACATTCATCAATGTCCTCACAAAACGTTTCACTGAATACAAAGCCAGCAGCACAGTAGGGTAAAATTCCCTCATATATCGCAGGACATTTCTGTTGAGCACAGTGAATTTTGCACTTTCCGGGTTGCTTGCTGTCTTGTATAAATCCTCTGGAACAAGAGCATATATAACCTCCTATTACATCGGTGCATGTATGCTGACAAGGAGCACTTGAACAGCCTTTAGAGCTTCGGATCACATTTGGATCTGATAATTCCCGTGCCTGGCATGCATCTTTGTGCTTTGTTCTGCACAGAAAGCCATCAGTTTTGTCTGAGCACAGCCTCTCTGTCCACTTTTGATCGTTGGAAAGTGACACACAGCGGGGAGAGCAGACTTTAACGCTGTCTTTCCAGGGGCTGAAGTGTGGACTAAAGCTGCGGTGCACACTATCAGATGTCCACTCATAGCCTCTCAGTGGAGCTGAAAGGTTGCTGCAGGAGACAGCTGGTAAATGCAGTCCAATCCAGAAGTGTCCATACAATTCTTGACTCAAAATGCCGAGTGTGCTCTCATCTGTCTCGGACCGACATGTCATTAGTTCTCCGTTCTTGTCACGGCATGCTTCCTCAGCTGTTTGAAAATCCACTCTGTCCAGGTTTACAGTGATGCAGTCACTCCCAGTACAAAAAGGCCTACAGGCCACAGTCCGCTTCAGGCAAAATCCTGTCTTAATATATGGGGAAAAAAACACTGACATCAAAATAGTCATTATCATTACCTTCACTGGCACAACTGTAGTAAAATGCAAGCAGGCCATGATGCTGTGCTGTAGAATATCTTATAATGTTGGCTGACTAAAGTTGTGGAGAACTTAGAGTCAGGGGGGCTACCAAGTCAGGAAGCAACACCCAGCAGGACAATGACAGAGTTAAAGACAGGAAGGAAATGAGATAAAGTTGGACTGCTGGGTTTTTCCATGGTTGGTGAAGGCAAGGATCATCATAATGTAGATACAGGAACAAAAACCTATTCATATATCAGAGCAAACTGTTTATTTTGTTTTTGTCTCATTGCGTTACTTCATCATCACAATACACACAGTATTGATTTGATATTCTGACGTACATGTGTTTACAGTTACTCTATAGTTACACCAGCATCAGATGTGCAAACTCCCTTCAGAAAGTAAAATCATAAATTGATTATTGCAGGTTTGAATAAACAATCTGAAAACTCCTTCAATCAGTGACGTGTGGTATTGAAAATGAATAAATCTTTTTATGTCATGTGAATCATGCGTTTCTTGGGCCTGGAGCTGATCACAGGTTAAGCGAAACAGATATTGGTGCATACATTACTCAAACATGTATATTTGTAAATTGGCAGAAAATGTGGCTGGTTATGACAAGACAAATTACAAAATTAGCTGACTGGTCCCAACATAAAAATGCTCACTTTCAATATTACATCCTGGGACAACTTTCTCCTTGTTAAACTCAAATCATCAATCCAAACTATCAGATCTCTCTACACCTCGTTATAGAAAGCCGATCACATCAGATTCACAATTTTTATTTCTGTTCTTCATATTTTTTTTCTGATTAGTGATTTGATAATTTCTCAATAACACATACCTAGGGAAGTTGCAAGAACATAAATTACATAAATAAACATGATAATCCATGTGGACAGTCTTCTTCATCACTATCAGGTCATAGGTCATCAGTCAAGATGGACTCATATAGTTTCTCTAAACGCGAGTCCAAACCAGAGGGCACCCAACAGTAACCATCTGTGGTGGTACTTTTCTTAGCTGCTTTTTTGGAGCGACTGCATCTAACAATTGCAATAGCCAGAGTCACTGCCACCAAAAGCAGCAGAGGGATGACTGAACCGAGGATGCAGACCATCATCCTGGA
The DNA here is from genome assembly GCF_004355925.1 of Anarrhichthys ocellatus. Lineage (NCBI taxonomy): Eukaryota > Metazoa > Chordata > Actinopteri > Perciformes > Anarhichadidae > Anarrhichthys > Anarrhichthys ocellatus. The sequence continues at coordinate 4,294,117 of NW_022280066.1, read as the reverse complement.
ATTAACTGTCTTGGTAAAACCTGTCACCAAGGATGTGTTGCTTTGCTGATCCCCGCGCGTATCGTTCACCAGGTCCAGAATCGTCGCGTCAGTGTGAGGGGACTGGTTTTGGAGCTCGACCGTGGTTCTGGTTAAGGACTCGGTGAAGTTCTCTTGCGTTTCCTCCCCCGCTGGGTCATCAGATAAAGCAGCCGATATTTCTGTCACATCTGGAGCGCAGGTCGATCCATCGGCCTCCATGTGGAAGCCTTGCGGGCAGGTGCACAAGAAGCTGCCTACCGTATTGACGCATTTGAACTGACAGAGATTACTGACGCATTCATTATTATCCACACACGAGTGGCCGTCCTCGGATAAAGTGAAGCCTTCATTGCAGTGACAAGAGAAGGATCCGATACTGTTCGAGCAGCTGTCCTCGCATCTCACTTGCGTGCACTCATCAATATCAATGCATTTATCGCCAACCCTTTCGTAGCCTCCTTGACACGCACACGTGTAACTGCCGTGCGTATTAAGGCACACGTGATGCTTACAGGCTTGTGACTGGCATTCATCAATGTCAGAGCAGTTACGCTGGTTCGCCTCTAGTTCGAACCCGTCTGGACATTTGCAGGTATACCCAGATTCCCCCATTACGCACTGATGCTCACAGGTTTCAGCGCCGCACATGGCTTTTATTCTGCAAGTGAGTCCATCCTCATCCAAGTCGTAACCTTCTTTGCAAAAGCACCGAACTTCATCTGTGTCCTGGTGGCACAAATGTTCACATCCGCCGTTGTTTACCGCGCAATAGCGCTTTCTTGTTTTGCAAAATGGACCAGGGACAGTCCAGCCAAAGCTGCTGTCCATCCCCCTGCACACAGAGTAATCAGACTGTTGTTCACTACAGGAAATTACAGCATATGTTCCGAGCGGAAATAATTGCATTTCACTTCTTTGTGGCTCTTCTGAGAAGGGCACTGTGTAGGTGATTTGTCCAGGCCCCAATAGAGCCAAAGGTCTACACATTCCCTGAAAATAAAACCTACATGCATAAAAAGTAGGGCTTTTGCAAGATCCAGCAGTCCATTTCAGTTGGTTCTGACCCGATACAGTGTAATGAACCTTTACACATCTCTCCTTTGTGCATGTGGTGACAGGTTCTTTTTCCCAGTTGGAGTAGTTGGAATCTTCCTTTCCAGATAGCCACTTAAACCCCCTGAGACTCTTGTCAGCCGACACACAGTTCCCTCTGTGCAGTTTTAATCCAATCCAAAATTCAAGCCCCCTGTCCTGAGGTTGTCTTTGGATCTGTGAGAGAAGCGATCGCAGCACATCCTCTTCTTCTAGGTTTCTGACTGTCATCAGACAACCTCCATTGTGGACACAGTTCTGACCGGCCTTCTCAAAGCTCACCCTGTCCATATGCAGTGTAAAGCAGGCATTGGAGGTGCACAGCGTCTCATGTTCTCCTCCAGATAAACCCTTAAAGCTGTCGATGAGCAGTATCAAAAAAATCCACAACATAATTGCCAAAGAGATCAATAAATAAAGCTGATATCCAGAAGGTCCCTGGGAGTTTTAGGGCTGAAATGTGACCAATATGTGGTTGTCCATTCGTAGCTAAAAACAAGTGGGGCGGGTCTGAGACTAACATTCGTGCTCATGCATCCTGTTTGGGACAAAAACTAAAGACGGAAATCATGTTTAGCAGCAGTTATGGGTTCCCTTTCTTACCCCCGCTCACCAGTTCCGTTTTGAAATAAAAAACAATGGCAGGCTCCCCAGTGTTTTGACTGCTTCTCCAGATGTCTCCGGCCCCAGTAGGCTTTAGGCATTTTAGGCTGACTCCCTTGATTGTGCCGTCTTACAATACATGAACATGCAGGGGTCAGAGTCTCAGATACACTTTGACATTATAAATCAATGCTCTGGATGGAAGCACAATAGCTGCTGGATGTAATGAACCCTTGCCACCCTGCTGCCACAGGGATTACAGTACACTTTATTCATTATATTAATATCCCTTGTGTCACAAATTGTTTATAACCTTATTTGCCAGTCTGCATACAGATATGTAACTGTTTAGTTATTGACTGTATTGTGAGTCTTACTGTGTCATCATTGGTAGGGATAACACCATTTATGATTTTTTGTTGTAGTACTGCCCAAATAGTGCCTCTATTACACTGGTATAAGGTATGAATTTATTTTATAAAGAGTGGTACAGAGCCTGCTTTGTAGGAATTAAGTGAGATAACACTCTCACAAAGTAAAAAAAAAAAAAAAAAAAGTATTATCGGCCACCTAAATTACAATTTAGTCAACAAATCAAGGTACTTTTTTTAATTTAAAAAAGCCCATGATATTTACTTTGGACAAATGCATACAAAAACCACAACAATAAAAAATGCAGTTTTCCCATGCTCTACTAAACCCATTGCTTTGTATTTTTGTTCCTTTGTTCAATGTGAGGTTTGCTCTTCAGGTGAATGGACAGCCATGCAAAGTGAAAAAAGTCAAACCTAAAATATTGTGAAGTTGGGTACACTTGTGTATCACCTGTGTGTGTTAGAGTAGCCCGATTATACTGATTTGGATGGCAAGTGCCAAGGACATTCATATGAATCCAGACAACACTTCCTGTGTTTGTTTAAACACAGGAAGTGCCCCAACTACAACCACAGGAAATGGAGTAAGACGCTCCTCCACCCACTGAGCTCACACAGGCATGCATGCACTTCAAAGAATTACGTACAGCACAAGACACCAGACAAGACTCACATAATGGAATTTTCTTTTTGTATGAATTTGTAAGGATTTTTTATGCAGGACTTTGCCCTGTAACAGGGTGCTGGCAGTTTTTAGCCATGCTCCACCACTTGGGGCAGACTTAAATATCTCAGCAACTATTGAATTGCCATGGCATTTTGTACAGACATTCATCAATGTATTCTAACCCCCATTCCAACTAAATACATCCACTACTTCTCAAGAAGTGGAGACATGCCAAGCTATATGTGCCAACTGCCATGGTAAGCCAAGGAAGCGGTTGCAGAAGATGTTGACTGTGATAGTTATTATTGCTTCAGAAGTAGTTCCAATGAAGCCCTAATCTAGGCCACTTTGAATGGCGGGGGGGGCAGTAAGAGATGTTGGTTGGTCACCAGTGACTAGTTTGTATAAGTGTTCTTTAGGACTATAAGCTATAACGCACACTGTTTCAAGGTTTTATCTAAAGCTATCTCCCATTGAGTACAGGCAGGCTGTGTACAATAATCAAAGTATTTAATGAGGATACGGTGTACTCAGCCAGTGGGGGAAGAGTACCTAGCTAGAGTGTCCGGGGGCATATTCCTGGCGTGCACGAGAGGTGCACGCACCAGCCCGCACAGATTGCATAGGCGCAGAGCTGCAAGAGTCAAAATCATGTATCATCCTCCATAATGTGTAACGTTACGTAGCAGCAAACTAAGAAACAAACAGCAGTCATTCTTTCTGGCCCGGATCCGCGAGCCCTTTCAACTTAGATTGGAGTTTTCCTTCACGTAAGTGCACTTCTGTACCAGTTCCTGAGTGAAACGTTCGTCCCACGTTGATGACGTATCAAGCGGTCTTTTCCTTTGTCCGTCTCACATTCATGACTTATTGAAAGCGGGATTTCGTTTATTGCAAACAATGAGCAGATTCGGCCGGATGCCATCGGCACATGCAACTGAAGAAAAGTACGAACAGTGGAGATCGATATGCTCGGTTAAAATGAATAATTAAATAAGTAATGTAAACTAATATGCAAAGCTCCTGGTTAGCTCTAGTCGTATATTTACAAATGTTTTGTATCCAGCCATGTTCTCCTGAAGGAGAATGTCTTTGTTTGTTTGTTTCTTACATGAATTAATGGATGAGAGGTTTGTATTTAACAGTATATTGTTTGCATCTTGCAATAAATATTAATATGTTTTTGATCACTTTGTGTTGTGTCTATTTGCCTGTTCTGTTCAAAAATGTGTTTTGAGGCACTGCTGGCCTTTCAATGTCATTTATAAATGCTTTATAAGGCATAAATAGTCCTCACTTTAGATGAGCTCACACAAAACACTTTACTAACGAGTGGTAACTACCTTAATAAATCATGAATTAATCATGAATTGCAGTATTAATATGCGTTTATAAAGCATATATTAACATAGTCCCTAACCATTATATATATAAATGCATGAATAATGTACATATAAATAAGTTATTAATCATTTACTAACATTTTATAAATTATCTTATTAATCATCTACAACGCCTTAATAATTGGTTTGTAAAATACATAATACTTCATTTACAAATGGGGAATCCATCATTTATAAAGTATGAAAACACAATAATGAAACACATAATAGACGGGCTTATTAATCAAGAATAAAACATTTATAACTGTTATGAACTGCATACTAATGAATTATTAATGTAGGAACAATGCTTTATAAATGATGAATTAAGTATTTACTCATACTTAACTAATGCTTCATAGTGTGTAGTTATTACAAAGTGTTACCAAGAAAGTTAACATATGACGTGTCCTGATTTTTATGGATTTTACCACTATTAAATCCAACAGTACTCCTGAATAATCCCCAAAGTGGCAGAGTACATTGAAAAAGAAAAATATTGTTATTCTTGTTACGTTTGGACCTAAGTAACAAACAAAAGTATTTAGTACTGACCTTTTGTGTGAAAAATTAACTATAGGTCTCCAAAACCATGGTTGTGTGTATGCCAGATTTATGTAGCTCTAGGGAAAATATGTTTCAAGATATCTGCAAGGCATTTATAACTTATGAAAGACATTGATATACTACAGTTTGGATAGTGTATTTATTTTGTAAAATACAAAGTGATTTGTCTATTCCAGAGGTAGCCAACACGGTGCCCGCGGGCACCCTGTCGCCCGCAGGGACCACGTGAGTCGCCCGCCAGACATGTTCTAAAAATAGCACTAGTCACCATGGAGCTCCGTCTAAAATTGTAGTTGCTGTTCTTTTTTAATCAAAAACGCTTGCATTAGTGTAGATTTTAAAATGACAATATTTCTTGTCATAAGAGAGTTGGATACCCAGAGGCGCACGGCGGACAGCCAGGATGAGGCCGCCGCAGGCACTAGGTTTTCAGGTTCTGAATGGCGGGCGCTTCCCGTTGGCGCCAGACGCGCGCCGCGAGCGCACCCCGTCGTCAGGTCTGTAAATCCTCGGAACAGGCCGCGGGGCAACAACTCAGGGGTGGCGGGGGTAGAGGCGAGGCACGCAATCCGACTGAAAAGGTCCAGACTAGAGGTTTGAACGCGGGCGCCCGAAGACGCTCGCGCGCCTTGGAGGGTTGGATCCCCCCTCGGCTATAGACGAGACTTTTTACTAGTTTCTTCGTTGAGAAAAAGGTACCATTGGAAAAGCTGGTGTCAGTGACAACAGACGGGGCTCCCGCGATGACGGGCCGGCATGCAGGCTTCATTGCGCAACGCAAAGGTGACCCAGAATTCCCAAAATTTCTACATTACCACTGCATCATTCACCAGCAGGTGCTATGTGCAAAAGTAACCTGCTTTGATCATGTGATGATACAAAAATATCAGAGATGTGATACCTCTGACTTTCAAATGTTGAAACAGATTAACAGAAATAAAAGTTGCATGTTTAAATATGTATGTGTAGCTATACCATCATTGTTGTGGAAATCATTCTTAATAATTATTGTGAGGAATGACGTGATCAAACAGTCTCTTCACATATATTATTATTATTAAAAGGTGATCTGTGCAACTTTGTTATTCAGGAAGTTTGTATCAAATAAGTAGCCCTTCGTACTACTCGGTACCCTTGAAGTAGCTCTCAGTTTAAAAAAGGTTGGTGACCCCTGGTCTATTCCTACCTAAAACGTCTTACTAGAATGTATAAACCCACTTAATACGTTGTAGTACCCCATCAAAGAAGCTGTTTGTCACAACAGTCTGCATCCATGCTAGCAGCTGTGTGAGGCTTTACTGAGACACAGTAGTTCTTTAAGCTGAATGCTAATGTCAGCATGCCAATATGCTCACAATGTCCACGCTAACATTTAGCAGGTATATCCTTTACAGGTGACGTAGTACAAATAGCGGGAAAGTCCATTTATGGAGGAGGTCGTACTTACGTAAAGTCACTGTTGTAGTGATTTTAACCCGAACTTTTCCGAAACCTAACTAAGTAGTTTAGTTGTGTAAACACTACAGGGGCTTGTACAAGGGGACTGATCACTTACGTTGCAGGACATTCGTAGGACAACGCATGAAAAACAACAAAATACCTTTGGCAATTACTTAAAGACTGAATTGCAAATGAAAAAAATGATTTATTGTATTTATTGACGACACATTTTACACGATCACAAGGCCAGATGGAAAGTTGTGGGATCAGCAAAGTGACTACAATTCATCCTGAGGGGAAGATGCATGTGTGAATTGTATGGCAATCGATCCAATAGTTGTTGGGATATAACACAACATTCAACCTCCTGATGGCCCTCGAGAAAAGGTCAGGGGATCACCGAAGTCAGTATCCTCTGGGCAACATGAATATATGTAACAAATATCATATGGCAATCGATTCAAACTGATCTTAACATGGCAAGAGGAAAAAAAGCCCACTTTACAGTAATACAGAAAATACAGTAACCCACAAAAAATTAACTACATCAGAGACTAAAATTAGCTCTTAAAAAAGGTGGAATAGGTTGTTTTCACTTTTATATTTGATACGTTTTTTTGTGTTCACCATCCCAACGTGTTTTTGTGCTTTCAATCTGTATTCAATTTTAAATGAAAAATGTAATTTCAGTTCTTAACAGCATTTTGTACCAAATGTAACAAGGCACTCATGAGATATGGTCCTAAACTGCTGTGTTTTATTGTATTCAATGTTATGCTTATTTTTGGCCTCTGCACTGTCGTAATAGGTAAGCAAAGTTGCCATTGTGAGTTCATGATACCAAGGGCGTAGGTTTGCATAGGGTCCATAGGGACTAGTCACGACCAAAGTTTGGGAAAGACACAATTGCCCCCACCAAATTCACGGTAAACGCATTTAAACGGCACAGATCGGGAGCGAGCGAAGGACTTTGAAAGATAGCGGAAAGATTAACGTGAGACAACATCCGGTTTCTTCAGACGGACATCCGGTTTTCAGAATAAGATGCCAACAAAGTATGAATTATATTCACATTAAGTATAAAACATGCTGCATCTTGTGACTTAAAGGGAAAATACACCTAAATTGTGGGTAAAGTGTCTTCATTCTTTGATCGCTGGGTAACCATCATCACCTCTGAGTTACAGCATTATATTGATGAACAGTAGAGCTGCATTCACATGCTCTGACTGTCATGAAGACACACATTTTTGCTGAAACGTGCTGAAACATGTTATTCCTGTTGCACAGCAGTGGAATGTTTCACAGTCACACACTGAGCACAGATAGTGAAGAGATAGAACTGCTACTGTGTAAAGGGAATACTGCTGTTAACAACCTGATGTGTTTAAAGTGTTTACAAACCAAATGTTATTGACCTGTTGTTCATATAGCAGTACTTTTAAAATAAAAGTGCACAATACACTACTTTTGAATTCATTATTGAACTTTGCCATAACAATGAGATTAATCACGATTAATCGCAAAAAATCCATGCGATTAATCGCGATTAAAAATTGTAATTGTTGCCCAGCACTACTAATAATTGCATAAAGGAGGAAAGCACTTTATTTGTAGCCTATTAAGTGCTGCAGAATAGATTTATTTTTAATTTTGTTTGTCTTTTTTTGTCTGCACAACTGGGAAAAGTTTTTTATATATATTTTGGATATAGAATATACTGTTTTAGCAGAACGTTTTTTATTCATTTATTTAATTATTTATTATTATTATTTATTTGGTGCAGAATACTGTTTTGTATTTAAACTAAGGTTTTGTTACTGTTATTATGTTTAAATCAGTTCCAAGTTACACAAATGTTAATATATTTTAATAAAGTTTGCCTGTTCAACATAATATCAACCAGGGGCGTCGTTAGGCCTGAAGCCCCCCTGAAATGTTCTTCAGCCCCCCCTAATGTTTGCAAAGGTTTCCTCCTCAAAAGACATAAAGGTTAGGCGAGTTGGAACTTGTACATTAACCAGAAATGTTGTTTTGCATGTGCATGTCTGTACCAATGTATCAACACCTGGGTGTACCCCACCTCTCACCCGATGCACGCTGGATACACTCCTTCCATCCATCATCACCAATAGGATAAGGTAAACATAACTGATAGATCTTCTTTACAAAAGTGTGACATTTTGTAACTTTCTTGAGTAAAAGACATTGTTGGCCTCATGAAATATCGATTTTTGCCACTGCGAGGTAAACAACAGCCCTGAGAGATGAGGTCGCTGTCTTTTGCATGCACGGGCAATGCTGTCAGATTTGTAGTCATATACTGCACGCAGCCAGCATTGTTCATCCGACAGTATTATGCCTTAACTGACTGCTGTTAAAGATACAGATCCTGAACGTTTGAACAAGCCAGAGCAGCATGAACTAATGCAAATAATGAAAGCTAATCAAAATGCTGTATTTATGCGACAGCTCTTGTATAACCGTTCTCCCTCCCTCTTTCTGTTTGTCTGTCTATTGGTCTAACGTTTACCTACATCTGCCTCCACACTGTAGGCTACTAAGGTGTGGCGTGCTATTTGTTGCCTCGGATGGAGTTTCATGAAGGAACATCTCACACTGACAGCAGTAGCCTCAGTTGTTTGTAGGTATTCTATAAGAACTGGAGCATCTTCTTTTATACTTGCTCTTCCACCGATATTCGAAACGTCCTCTTTCCTGCTGGAGAGGTAAGATTGAGATCTTCATTTGCGAGTAACACTTCAATCTGGCTAATTTACACTTTCGCCTACACTTCTGCTTCTTGTGGTGCTGTCCTAGTTGAAGGCCAAGTTAATATTGTGTAATTGATGTTACTTTTCAGACACTGAAAACGGTATAAGGGGCTTGCACTCTTTTACTTCTAATGGGTTATTTTGATACTTGTGGTCCAGGATAAAGTCGAATTTGACAAAAAAAGCCTGAGTGTAATATTTATTTTACTATACCTGCACAGTCAGTGGATGAATTTCACCTCCTCTTGAACTTGACTGCCATGTTATGGCTGCAACATGCATTCTTTCACGTGTCACTTATGCATCTTCATAATCGCCAAAGTTAAACTGGGACACGAGCAAATTATACTGCGGCTCCTTCTTTAGATGTTGAGCAATCACAGTCTCCATCCACAGAGACAGGTAACAGAGTAAAAAGTGTTTTCTGTTCCTAAGCTGATCAACACTTGTGGTTAATACTGTTGCTTCTGCTGCTGGCAGAGGGTCAGGAAATTAAAAGTCCATTTGTTTTGAATCATGTTGTGTTTGAATCCAAATAAATGTGATTTCTTTTAGCACACGGATGAATAAATGATATAGACCTAAAACTTATATCTATAAATTGATTTCCTTTTTTAAATTGTATTTGGGAAGCATACTTCTACGACTACCAACACTAGTAGTAGACTATAATAAGCTCAGATAAAGGGAAATTGAAGGCAGTGAACCACGCAGCTTGTGTTAATGTTGTGGTCTATATTTTAAAGGATATGGAATGTAGTTTGGGTCAAATGCCTATTTCAAAGGCTCTTGCAAAGGAAAGTTACTGCATATGACATAGGATATTTCCTACACAATATTTCATTTTGTGGTTTATGAACTATAATTTCATAGCATAAAGTAGCAAATGTGAACGTATTTCGAAATATAGGCTATAATGATATATTCGATTTTTGGAATTCTAAATTCAACTCAAATACATTATTTTCTGTATTTAGTATAATAATAATCGATGTGATTTTGGAGCCCGACGGACAGTTGCAAAAAGTCATAATGGAAGCTGGTCTATTTATAGAAGATACATGTTGTAGGCTACTGTTTTTGGAAACTTGGGGACTTTCAGAATCCGTAAAACAATTGTATGTTGTCCAAACTATGTCTTATTACTTACAACAAAGTCGTACAAATATGACCTTCCCATCGTAAATACAACAGCAAGTTATGTTGAAAAGATCTGGGATCATTTTCTACCATGTCTACAACAACAACAACATGTTAGATATTGCCGGACACTAAAAATTCCGAGTGTGCGAGAGCACTTAAACGCTCCATGACTCAAACTACACAGCGTACGCTATTAACGGGACACGTTAACGCGTAGACACGAAGCAGTCAAACTTCACATGTTGTCGGACCGACAAACCGCTGTGTTCTTGGAAAACAGTTTCACCAAAGCATGTTATTTCCTCCAATACAGCGGAATTTAGTTACTTACGATTCCACAGTAAGCTTGGGCTGAAACGTGGGCTGACGGGAAGTAGACTCCTGGATCATTGCGTCATTAGTCAACGATCATACCTATTTGTTCCAAAAGGGGCATTAGTTCCATTATTAACTTACACATATCAGCGGTTGAATCCAGCGGTCTATAATTTAATGGATCGCTTACTTGACTTTCTGTTGTATTAGGCACAATGATAATTGATTCCAATTTGCTGCTTTTTGAGCAATCTCTTGAAACAACACTCCCAGTAAGGAATAAACATGTAAACAGTAAGCTTGTCTCAACCATGGTGACCACCTGAGTATATATTTATAAATTGTTTCCATGTCATGTCATAAATTAACAGATACAGTTGTAGTAAATAGAGGGAGATTATTATCCGTTGGTTATAATGGTGATATACAATACAGTATATGATTAATAATCTTGTTTTTTTTTCCATTTTTGCATCTTCATTTACTCTGGAATGGTATTAGAAATAGGTTTACTTACAATAAAGTCTTATTCCTTTGCTTTTTACCTTTTAAAGGAGACCAGAAGTATGCATTTACGCCTCATTGTTTCATTGCACTTTTGGCCTTTTCAGTGTGTTGGTGTGGTGTGTGATTCGGTGATGTAGTTCTGGTTGGGTCCTGATGTGCATGAAAACACTACTGCAAACTGACAAATTAGATTTGTCCGTTTTTAGATTTACTGTACTGAACAGCATCAATGTACCCTAAGACACACAGTAACCACAGAGTGTCTCCTATTTGTCACTTTCCAAAAGATGAAATTTAACTGTGAGAATAAAAGCAAACAGGTATGTCAAGGAAAGATTGTAACTAAACATAAACACTGACTTAATTCTCCTTTATAAAAAAGGAGGAACTGAAATGTACAGAGAATAAAATAATACATCTATGTTGAGGAAAATACTACCTTGACCTCAAAAGCTTATAACAGCCCCACTCTATGAATGCATTCTTTTACTGTATTCATTTTTATTACTAATTACGAATTTGAAGTTCTATACATGGAACTTAATTGAATTCATCTTTCAACAGTGTAGTCCAAACGATAAGTGTCGGCTTTGACAAGTGAATGAATCCTTAAACTAAAGCTTCTTTGCATGCACATTATTTGTTCAGAGTGTCCAGGCATATCTTTCCATACCGTCTCTTGGTTGTAAGTATGTAGTTGAATCTGCTGTTTGTGTCCCCCACAAGTCCATAGTTATTAAGGAAAAGGGGAAATCAAACCGGTATTGATGAAGATTGATGTGTTAACTCAGTCTGTAGTATTCATAGAATCTTATAAGCAAACTTCTTAAAAAAGAAGAAAAAAAATAATCAAGCAAACTTTTTAATGCCAAAATTGTTTTTGATCTCCTTTTTCTGAACAGAGTTCAAAGACTGCAATGGCTCCACCGGGTGTGTGTATGAACATTATTAATGCCCGTAACGTAAAAGATGGCCATGGGACCTTTGCCAACCCTGAGCGGTTTCTCAACCAAGACTTTGAGCAGCTGAAACAGTACTGTCTCATCCAACGGGTGAGGTACATCGACGACATGTTCCCCCCTGACAGAAGGTCCATCGGCGAAGGGGTACTGAGTCCTTCTGACCTGCAGCGAGTGGTGTGGCTGAGACCATCAGTGAGTGTTTCATTTGAATCTTTGTCAATGTTTGGCAGGTCGGTACACTTAGCTGGTGTCATGTGCTAGCAACTGCTTCATATTATTTCATTCAAAGTGAGATTGTTGCTTAAGATTGTTGAAAGCTGCTTCAAGTGAAAATGTTTAAGCCATTGATGTAGTCTATTGTTGTATTGTTATCTGACATTTAGGAACATATTAAACCTTTAACAAGTGATGTCAACAATTGCTCTGTTTAAGAAAATGGTTCAAAATCCATCTTTTGAAGTCGCCGGGATCTCCAGGTTTGACTTTGGTCAAGGCAGGGTTGGTAAGAAAATTACTTTATTCATAATTATGCCTAAATTGTTGGTCCATTAATGTCATTTTTAGAAGAAAGGGCAGACAATGGGCACAAAAGACAGACTAAAGTAGGGCAGAGAAGATATTGTTCAAATGCATTTTCTTCCCTCTCCATTGTGTTAGTATTATTAATGCTTTGTAATCTGGAAACCCCTCTTACCTTCCTGCCAACTCAATGACCATTTTTCACACAGGAAACTGCTGGATTCTCGCGTCTATCGGCGCTCTGACGTTCCAGAATTTCATCCTTCAGCAAGTTGTTCCTCTTGACCAAAAATTTGATCAGGAATACTGCGGTCTGTTCCACTTCAGGGTAAATCATTGCGAGAAGTGTTGATCAAGAAGTAGGTTCTGCTAAATAGTAAATATCGCATTTTGCTATGAATCTCTTTATATTCTGTCCTTTCTCAACCTCTCAGTTCTGGAGATTTGGAAGATGGGTGGATGTTGTCATCGATGATAAGCTACCAACAATTGATGGCAGACTAATCTTCGTTCAGTCCAAAGACCCAACTGAGTTCTGGCCTGCTTTGCTGGAGAAAGCCTACGCCAAGTATGAAAAAACAATGTATTGTGTCATGAAATGCTTTTTCACAGAGTTTTGCCTTTTTTTGGAGTTTTTGTGAAAGTAATTTCCCACCCAATTATGTCAGAGTGTGTGGTTCCTACTCGGACATGAGTGCTGGAACCCCTGCCGAGGCTTTGGTGGACTTCACCGGTGGTGTTCATATTTGTATTGAACTGCAAGACCCTCCCAAAGACCTTTGGGAACTGATGTGTAGAGCTGGCCAATCCAAGTCACTGATGGGCTGTGGTACGCCGCAGGGGGTAAGCATGAATGTTCCACACAGAACCACGGATAAGCTGGTTCTTCTTGATTGAATGTGCTTAAACGTTTCATAAAAGTATCCTAAGGCTTAGATGATCTTAGCCAAAATACATAAAGTCTTTAAATGTTTTGCATTCCAGTATAGCTGCCTCAACTTGTCATGTACCTTACATACTCAGTGCTGAGTATGCCTTAAAGTTACAGACTCACAATAGGGAGGGATACATGCTGCTGTTTTAAATAGTAGCATTATTAATTGTAAGGCAAGTCAGTCTTGTTGTAATTCAATTCTTTAGTAGTTTGTTTGTACTGGTTATTTGTCCCTGTGACCATTGTTCATTTTAATCTTCCAAACTGATCCCTAAATGGCTCCGTAGAATCTCACTACTCTAAGTCTGGTCTGGTCAACTTTGTGAATTAAGCACTGGCATGATTTTATAATAGTTCATGCTCATTTCATGAATGGTGAGAGAAACAGCTTTTCCCTAAATGAAAAGTGCTTGAGGCTGGTGACATGTTAGACATTGAAAATATGTGACGGAAGATAGGGTGAAATCAAGGTTTTGAATGGTTGCAAGGAATGTTGCATGAAAGCACTTCATCACGTTGTCTAGTTCAGTGATTCTCAACTGGTGGGTCGCGGGCCTTTGCCTGAAAAAATCCTGTGCTTTTATTTTGAAGGGGATTTGTTTGCAGCGGAGCTATTCACACTTCTTAACAGCATTTGGCGTTAATGCCTTGTAATGCTAATGTACACCCGCCATGTCACAGTATAGAAGAACACCCACAAAGTTTGTTTTCACATGCTAATTGAGCGAAACGCAAGTAGACACCGACTACATCAGATATGGATTTTCTTACATTGAGGACAAAAGAGGGCAAAAACCTCAGTGTGTTTTGTGCAGCGAGGTTCTGGCACAAGAAAGCATGAAGCCGTTTTACTCGTTTACGTGAAACATGTGTGGGACAGGGACTGACAGAAACAATTCCTCTGCACAAGAGAGCTCCCTACACTACGACTGCAGAGGACATGTTCAGCTCAGGTTCAAACTGCACCATCTTTTCATTAAATACATTTGAGAAGTTGGAAATTTGGGTCGCAGCTTGTCATTAAGGGGTGATGGTGGGTCCCGCAGCCAGACCAGTTGAGAACCACTGTTGATGCAGCTGTCACATACAGTCATCCAGTTCATTTTGAATTACTGGACACATCATTTTCACATAATATTTTGTTCATTTTACGAAATTTTGAAAGACTTGATGTGATGAAGTTGGCTGATTGGAAAACATTAATGTTAAAGAAGGGAACATAATATGGGTCATTATTTCAGGCTGAGAGTTTGATGATGTTGGAGGGTCAACATGCTGTCCTAGATGAACTTACAGCTTTTTGCTCCAAGGATTTGTTTGAATGTATGAGAATATCTAGCTAAGTTATACAAATATATATGTTTTAATATATTTTTAGGTGGCATCAGTGTTTTTGCCGCATTGATGAGCCTCTCCATCCCCTTTTGTACTTTTGTATTGAGCTAATCTAATACAGTATATACTGCCAAGAAGACATTTTTTTAATACACATGTTGATGCTTGGCTCGTTTATATATTTTAGAATCTTAGCTACATTTATAATATTTGATATGTTGTTGCTTTTGCCAATTCTATGATCAAAGAGGTAAACAAAATCATATGTTAAGTCTTTTGTTGACTTTATTTAGTTCATGGTTGTGGAAAAGTATGTTGGACATGACTACCTGCATTGATAACATATACAGTCTCTATATCTTGTAGGAGACATCTGACAACACTGTGTTACCAAATGGATTGGTCCAAGGCCATGCCTACACTGTCACCGGTGTGAAGCAGGTGAATTACTTTTAAAAAGGCATTATATATACAGTATATTTTACCAGTCAGGATGTTAAGCTTGAAGCTTATACGTCTGCTAGTGATTTGGTTCATTGATAGAGTTTTGGGGTAATAAAGGCCTTAAGTTGGCCTCTACTGTATATTGGGAAATAACAATTGTGTTTTTTCTGTTTAATTGCTGGTAAGATTGTGAGCCAAGAGCGAGTGACAAACCTGGTACGTTTGTGGAACCCCTGGGGCACAGGAGAGTGGAAAGGAGACTGGAGTGATCGGTAAGAACGACCCCGAGCACAGTGACTGTTTTACACGGAGCAATGGCTCGGAGTTGCTACCTCAGGAAAATAAACACTGAGATTATTTTCCAATGACAAAATTGTACATTCCAAATGTATTTATTGTCACACACTGGCACATTTTGTGGGAATGCAAATACAATGTGTGTCTGCTTGTTGATTATAACCTCTGCATTGGTAAATGATGTTTGTGTAATTCATGTGGAAAGGGGTTGAGGACGTTCTGCACAGAGTCATGAGACGCCTTTCTGTAGTTGATTTATAATAACCTTCTCATTGTCATAAACTGGTTGTGCGAAGCATGCACAGGGAAGCCAAGTTTTGACAGGTCTTCTTCATTCACATAGTACAATGGCATTTATTCTCACGGAAGCTAAATCAATATTAAAAGTTTCTTAGTTTCCTAACCAAATTATTATTAGTGCAAACCCCAGCCAAAAGGTTTTCTGGAGTCTCATACAGTCATCCAAGTTATACTAGATGATTGCTGTGTGCATTGTGAAGTATAATCCCCTCGGTTATGTGTCGTTTTATGCTTGCATGACAGGGCTAAGCATGATGTTTGGAACAGAGCCATGAGAATTGCGGTTTGCACACAACTGGTTTTGCAAGTTTTAGGTCTCTGCAAGCCACGTTTTGTTGGATTGCAAATGCAGCTTGATGACATTTTGCCAAAAGAATATCTGTTAGCTTTTTAAATTGAATGTCATGATGCCATGGAAACTATTGTTAATAATCACACAATGCTACACAATTCAAACTCAATGCTATAATATTTACAGGCTTTACACTTCTAAAAATGTATAGTCTTCGAGCCCAAGCTGAAATAACTTTGCTCCTCCAAAGCCACCACGCTATGCCAAGATTTGCAAGAGTGCATCTGGTCTAAACCAACCGGCCACTCGAGTGCTCTTGGCACTGTGATTGTGCCCCCCCCCTTGTAGAAAAGTTACTTGCTTCTCTTTATAACAATGCTGCTTCTCCTCTTTCTTCCCTGACAAATTGCATCTAAAGGTCCCCTTTGTGGCAAACTGTGAGTCGTGAAGATCGTGAGATGTGCCTTTCAGTGGCTGATGAAGGGGAGTTTTGGTAAGCACGCTAAAATCAAAATTTGGTGCCAGGCATTTCAAAAAATTCCAAATGCAAAACATTTTGTGACATACTTATACAAATATAAAGCAGCAACTGCCACATTTTTGTATTTGTTTTCTCAACTTTTGTCTACAAATTTTCTTTAATTAAAACTGGTATAATATTTATACTTAAAAGGGATTAAAAACTAGTTTGTATTTCGAAACCACAGTTTTACAATCAAAAAGTACAGTGTTAGGATGTACGTACAGTATACTCAATATACTCAATATACTCAATATCTACATATCTTTTTCTACATATCTTTTTCAAGGACACATGTGGCCAAGAGAGGCATCGTAATTTAATCCTGATTTACATTGCAATTTAGTATAACTTGAAATAGATTTTTTCATAGATGGATTGAAGTGAATCTCTGGCTAACACAACAATGTGTGATCTAAATGAATCCCCTATGTCAACAGGATGACCCTGCAGGACTTCTGTAAGTTCTACTCAGATCTTGACATCTGCTGCCTGTGTCCCGACTTCCTTGATGAAAGCTCTTCATGCCATTGGAAGACCGCCTTTTATGAAGGCCGATGGGTTGCAGGAACAACTGCTGGAGGATGCATGAATAACTTTGGTACTTCCAAAATATGTGGTGCAAAACTGTCCTTTCAAAAGCAGTATACGGAGACTGGAGCGTACCAATTTGAGAATTTAGAGATTTGTATTGAGAGAAAAACTCAAACACACACACACACTGTCCCCTATATGAATCTTTGTATCCATCCATTGATACATCGAAGAAGAATTGGCTTTAACCTTTTTAAAATGATGAAGAGATTCGCCTGTCTCTTAGCAAAATGGTAGAATGCTAAAATGTTTACCTCTTTGCCTTCCAGACAGTTTCTGGTCTAATCCACAGTATCGTGTCAAGATTGATGAATTACTCGGTGACTGTTCTGAGAAACAGGGCGAGAAAAACATGCTGGTGTCTCTCATGCAAAAGCCTGACAAGAGAAACAGACGCCTAGTCCAAAATCTCCACATTGGATTCTCTGTATTTGAGGTAAATATTACCCTTCATTGTTCTTCTCACAGTGCGACAACTATACTATGGATATATCATGCATAGACATTGGAGGTGTCTGTTGAAAGTATTCACACTAAATGAAAATAACAATGAAACTGTTCTTTAGAATCAGTCACTCTGTGTCATCATAGTAAGCACATCGCTGGGCTGATTCACAAAGAAAAAGCACCACAGAACATTGGTTCTTTAAGCCATTTTAAATGCAGCATATTCAAAGTCTTAAGTATTCACAAATGTATGTCCCTAAAAAAAGCTTTTCTTCTGTTTTTTTCGAAGGTGACTGAAGAAGTAAGTAACATTTTCATTCTAATCCTCATGCACAGTACATGACCGATTACATTGTGCAGCTATGATATGAACTGAAATATGTATTCATCACAGTACAAGGCAAGGAGGGGGAAGTTCCCAGCCTCTTTCTTCCGCAGCAACCCACCTGTTGCCCAAACTAAAACCTACATGAATGGGCGCGAGGTGATGGAGTTCCTCCAGCTGAAGCCTGGCGAATACCTGATCGTGCCTTCCACCTTCAATCCCAATGAGACGGCTTCCTTCCTCGTGACCATCGTCTCCAAGGCAGAGACCCACGTCCAGTAAGTCACTCACAACTCACAAATAAATCTTTAAAAAAAGCTTGTGCAATTAATCTATATGCCACACACCACATATAACCACCTTTTTATTAACGAAAAACAAAGATTACTACAATTACTCACATTCCTTATTAAAAAAACAACATTATTTTGATTAATTACTCAGCAGCAAAAGTAGTGTGTCAGAGGCCAACAAGCCGATCCCCAAAACGTTGAATTAACGGAGCGTTACTGGGATTAGCAACGGTAATGTCAATACTGAATTTCAAATAGGAATACCTTACACTACTTGTTACTGTAATGTGTTACTAAGTAATGCGTTACTGCTCAACAATGCCTCAAGTCATGTACTGATGTCTCTTCCTCTTTCCTCTTAGTGAGAATTCTGGTGGCCATGACCATAACGATGCAGAAGAGGTGAGCAAGATTTGAAATATATTGACAATGTTCGAATCATTTTGGTATCGCTGTTGTGCTACATGCTGGTTACTGTGTTGATTGCATAGATAAAATATGACATAAACATATTGAACAGCGCATTAATTCACGTGGAGCTGAAAGTAATTCACAATATTTTTGCAGCCCATGCGAATTGAGAATGGAGACAGCGACGAAACAAAGAAAAACTTGTTCCGTCAGTACTCTGACAAGGTAATTTGTGTGTCTTAAAGCAATAGTTCAACATTCTGGAAAATATGCATCTTGCCTTGTTGCATTATCCGCCGATGTAGACTCGGAAGAGTTATTGGTCCTAACCACGACATGTCTGTACTGTATTTTCTATGTTTGAGCTAAGTCATTAATCATTTTGGTGTTTCTTCTTTGTGGTTACTGCTCCATTGCATCACGAATCTGCACCTTTGTGATTTATATCAATGTCATGATGTGTAGCATGCTATTATTTCCCCTTAATATAAAGGTTACCAAATTTCTGACAACCAAGTGTGAGCCAAATATGAGTCATTCCTTGTTTTCCTTCCATTTCTAGTACGGAGAAGTGGATGCTGAGCAGCTCCAGAAGCTTCTAAATGAACGCATCCTGAAAGGTTTGCACTGTAAAAACTCCAAGAGCATAGGACAGCATATGAGCCAACAAAGTATTCAAATAATCTTATAGCACTGCTATGTCAAATTAAGTGCCCCGCAATTTGTTTCTTCTTCATTTAGGAGACTTGAAATCTGGAGGCTTCAGCATTGATGCCTGTCGCAGCATGGTTGCTCTGATGGATGTATCCTCTTTGGTTATATTCATTGTGAATCGGGGTTCTGGAGTTCTTTTCTCCATGCCAGCTGTCTTAAGGAGGACTTTCTCACAGTCAATGTAGTTGCTTAAGGCACATAAGTAGTGCACATGCCAAAACCTGCCTGCCCTTTTGGTGTTTTCACACACGTGAATAGATGGAAAAGGTCATCTTATGACATGAAACAACACGTGCAGCTCTGATACCTTAATATTGGGTTAGACGTCAATCACCGGCAAACTGAATGATCAGGAATTTGTTCGTCTGTGGAAGAAGGTCGTCATGTACAAGGTAAAAAGGGATCAGTGAAGGTTTAATTCAACATTCCACAACAAAAGAAAGATAACTGGGTGCTTCCTAGTAATTACGGACATGACTGTATGAGTTTAACTCGTTCCACTGCAAACGCAGGTTTAGGGTGTGTCCTCTTTTAAAGTTCATAGGGTTTTTGTTTTCTTGCTGTGTCAAACTCAGAACCTTACATAACCAACTGTCATCTCCTTCCCCAGGACATTTTCTTCCGTTCTGATGTATCACAAACAGGAACACTGTCACTGAGCGAGCTGAGGAACGCAATCATGGCTTCAGGTAGACGATCAGCCACTTCCATTTGTCTACGACAGACAGAACTAAACCATCCAGGGATTTTTCCTCTTTAAATCTCATAAATTGAAATCTCGCCGAGCAAATAGTTTCTAATGCTTACCCTTAAACAGTATTTTTTCTTCTTCTGGAAAACAATGTTATCAAACCAGTCGTCAGATACTATACAACAGTAACCAAGAATACACAGATTTAACCACCGATGGGTGTTCTTAAAGATCTGTATCATGATAATGTGTGGTCATCCACGCATGCATGTTAGCATGTGCATAAACAAAAACATTTAACAACCACAAAAGCCGAATAGATAGATACTGTATATACTTTATTCATCCCGCATGGGGAAATTTGTTAAAATTCATTAATAGCAGCCTGTCGTGATTGTTGTATTTATATGACTAATGCCAATCATGCCACTAAAACCCACACAGTATTACAGCTGAGAGAAGACCACATGTGAATCACCAACCAGGTTTCTACATTTATGTAAGGGTGGTATAACGACTGCCTTTGTTCGGGGTGTAAGTCTTGGGGCTATAATGCATTAAATGCATTTGATGTATGCACATTTTATTTTGCTGTGGTATGTAGCAGTACATCTTAAAGGAAGGGTTAGCAAAACTTGGCAAGAGTTTTTGGCCACATTCACAATCATTAAAGTAATAAAAGTACAGCACGCTTCTCTGGCAACGATATAAATACTGAACTGTACTTTGAATATGTGACGTCGATCCCCTGCTTTTGAATTTGACGAACATTGATGATGAAAATATATTTAGTTAAACAGATTCCAGCCACTTTGCAAACACTGGGAGTCCAAGCACAGAACCCCTTTTTCACAGCAGACATTTTCACTTCGTCGTAGTAGGAAAAGCACAGGTGTTACTCGTCACACTAACTATGGGTCTGTTCTATTCACGTATCCTAGCAGGCCATGACAGCTTCATGAAATGGACAATAATCTACAGATTAATCATAAATGAAAACAATAGTTTGTTGATGCCCATATAAATCAAACCTAAGGTTTTGCCATCTGTATGTTGTTCAGGAAAGAGGATCAACGATGACATTCTGAATATGATGGCTCTGCGCTATGGTGCCTCCTCTGGACACATAACACTGGAGAGCTTCATCAGTCTAGTCCTTCGCTTTGACTGCATGAACCGTAAGTATACTTAACGACAGTAGACGACACTAAAATTTGAATTTGAAATTAAACTTTTCTCAGAATGTTATCCTTGACTTTAAATATCCTTTCGATGTGATTAGCGAACTATTTTTGCTTATTTTAAATGTGTAAATCAAATTTACCATGAAAGAGCTGCAGAATACCAAGTTGTTTTTTTCCCCAACAGCAAATGCAAAAGCATCACGTATAAGAAACTAATTTCAATCTCTGCAACAGTCTAACAACTTGAACCCCAAAAACAGACTTTGAGGAATTCGATAGTCTTTTCTCTGCATTTAGGCAGGTTTATCTGAAACAGTCAGATCAGGCACACAAAGCAAAAGGACTAAAGCAGAACATGCAGTTGAATAGTGATCTTATATACATGATCTGGTCAAAACTATGCATGAACTGTTCTCTATATAGACTGAGGCTAATTGGTGATTAATTGCACCTGACCTAATCACCTGAGTGCCCAGGTCAGGGGCTAAAAAACTCAATGGGGGCTGCTAGTGGTATAAAGACCAGCGGAGAACAGGACATGTGCGCACGACTGTGAAGATCTGGACGTAGTAATAAATATTTGTGTCTTTCGCAATAGAAATCTTCAGCCAGTTGTCTAATGGAATGAAATTGACTCTTCTCGAACACGAGGTAGGCTAAGAAAAGTAACAGAAGTGTTGTGAATTTTTGAAAGTTTTTGGTCATTTAAGTTTTTAACATTTTAAAATGTGCACTGCTGTTTATTAGAAACAAAGTAAGTGAATTGTTTTATTGGAGAAAATAAGTATGTGTTTCATTCCATTCCCCCAGTGTGTTGCACTATAAGTCATTCTTGGATTAAATAGTTTGTTTTCTGTGATGAAATGATCATGCGTTTAACCAGTGCTACAGATACACTGAAGCACAGTGATAATCTATCCCTCCTTAATTTGCAGTGGCTGTACCTTTCGATGTACACCTAACCTGACGGAGAAGATGAACTGCAGGATTCATTTGGAATTACAGCAGCAGATGATGTGAAATAAAATGAATACACAAGGTGTTCTTCTGCAAATGAGCTTTTACGTGGTATGAAACAAAAGGGTCTGCTAATGTTAGTGGTATAACAAAAACTGTGTCTTCATATACTCTTCCCACTTTGTATTGCAATGGCTGCACAGCAATTTCCCCTGGGATAAAGTTTTATTTGATCTTATCATCCCAACCTGCGAGAGGCATCAATGTGCCCCAAGGCATCCAGTGTACCGATATCCAAAAGAAGAAGAACTACTGTTTGCCAGAAATCCAATCGGTGATGACGAAACATTTACCAATGCCTACATTTTCCGATTTGAGTCTGACCTTAATGTTGTTGCTGTTGTTGCGTCTGCTGTTGTGTTTTCTAACAGCCAAGCAGACACAGCCTACTGATGTTTGTATCATGAACTCACAATGGCAACTTTGCTTACCTATTACGACAGTGCAGAGGCCAGAAATAAGCATAGCATTGAATACAATAAAACACAGCAGTTTAGGACCATATCTCATGAGTGCCTTGTTACATTTGGTACAAATGCTGTTAAGAACTGAAATTACATTTTTCATTTCGAATTGAATACAGATTGAAAGCACAAAAACACGATGGGATCATGAACACAAAAAACGTATCAAATATAAAAATGAAAACAACCTATTCCACCTTTTTAAGAGCTAATTTTAATCTCTCTGATGTAGTTCATTTGTGTGGGTTACTGTGTTACTGTGAAGTGGGTTTTTTTTCCTCTTTTTGCCATGTTAACATCAGTTTGAATCGATTGCCATATGATATTTGTTACATAAATTCATGGTGCCCAGAGGATACTGTCCTTTTCTCGAGGGCCATCAGGAGGTTGAATGTTGTGTTATGTCCCAACAACTATTGGATCGATTGCCATAAAATTCACACATGCATCTTCCCCTCAGGATGAATTGTAGTCACTTTGCTGAGCCCACAACTTTCCATCTGGCCTTGTGATCGTGTAAAATGTGTCATCCAATAAAATAAATAATTTTCTTCATTTGCAATTCAGTGTTTAAGTAATTGCCAAAGGTATTTTGTTGTTTTTCATGCGTCACTACAAAAGTGACTTTACGTAAGTACGACCTCCTCCATAAATGGACTTTGCCGCTATTTGTACTACGCCACCTGTAAAGGATATACCTGCTAAATGTTAGCGTGGACATTGTGAGCATATTGGCATGCTGACATTTGCATTCAGCTTAAAGCCTCACACAGCTGCTAGTATGGATGCAGACTGTTGTGTCTAAAACTGTTTTCTTTGATGGGATACTACAACGTATTAAGTGGGTTTATGCATTCCAGTAAGATGTTTTAGGTAGGAATAGACAAATCACTTTGTATTTTACAAAATAAATACATTATCCAAACTGTAGTATATCAATGCCTTGCAGATATCTTGAAACATATTTCCCTAGAGCTACATAAATCTGGCATACACACAACCATGGTTTTGGAGACCTATAGTTAATTTTTCACGTAAAAGGTCAGTACTAAAAACATTTAAAAATTTTTTTTTTTTTTTCAATGGACTCTGCCACTTTGGGGATTATTCAAGAGTACTGTTGGATTTGGTAGTGGTAGGTAAAATCCATAAAAATCAGGACACGTCATGTGTTAACTTTCTTTACATCTGCTCCAAGAGAGAGACACACAAACATTAGATATTCATTAGTATGTGTTTATTGATTCAAAGAATAGAAAGGCAGTTTAAATTGTAATAATAGATAATACATTGACATTAAGATTCATTTTTAATTCGATTTTGATAAAAATTTAACAAACATGTTATTGACGGTGCTTAATTTAAAAAATCCCAGAATATAATCCCGATCACCACTTAAAATAAAACTAACAGCTGTGATTGTTCAATGACATAGTTTTACAACATGAAGGGATAGAGTGAATCAGACGTTAAACAGTTGCAATAAAACAATTTTCTTGTAGCATGAATACATAACTTACAAAAATATGAATGAATCAAGATCCCGAGGTGTTACCATTACTGAAAAATGAATTTAATAGTTGCTGATTATTGATTGATATGATTAGGAAGTCACGAGTCTATTTAGACTGGTTGTAGCATTTGCAGCACAGTTGTCAGCAGAGCAACCACAAATATGGACGTTGGGTATCTTGCAAGCTGAGCTCCATCGCTTGTGGTAGTAGCTAGAAATAAAAGACAAAAACAAACATATATACTGTGATTACTTTTATCACAGAGGCAGAATTCCATTCTCAACAGTTCTTGTCATTTTTCACATGGTTAAAAAATCCGATAAAGCAAGGATTATGCAACTAAAATAGCAATATATTAAAGCAATATATACACATTTAATTTACAGTGGGTAAACTGCTACTGGAAATTAGGTCGCAGTCGCTCACCTTGTGGTGTCGTCACTGTGGTCGGGTTTGCACCTGAGCTGCTTGAGCTTCCTGTGGATAAGATTCAATGTAGTCAGATGGTGCATTGTAAAATCGGTCAGATCGCAGCAGTTACTTCATCTGCTTTAAATCCATTTTGTTGCATCGGACTAGGACTAAGCGGGGCCGACTTTCAGACCCTGCTGCAGTAAAATTAGGATTTAGGAAACACTAACTCTTTAGTCCACRGGGACCGCCAAATCAACACAAAATTAAAGTTCCTGTTAGTAGCTAGTAGTCTGTTAGTAGTGAAAGCATAAAACCCCCTGTGTGTCAATACACACAAAAGGTATGTATTTTTACCCTGTGTTGTTGTCATGCTGCTGGTTCCAGCTGATGTGGTAGGGTTTGTGGCACTGGTGACTCTGTTGGTGGTTAGGCCCACATCCAGTTTGTCCAGGTCTGACTGCGTTTGCATGTTTCTCCAGTTCTCAACTTGGGTAGCGTTCTCAAACAACTTCAGATTTTGTACATGGCTACCCACGAGGAGTTTCACATCGGCCACAGTCAAACCCTGCACATTACAAATGAAACAGTGTGAAGATTGGTCTGAAGTTTTAACATATAAGGAACTGCAAAAATATTGATTTGAAAGGAAGTTGCTTCATTTCTTTTCCTCGACACACTTTTGGTATAAGCTATTTTCATGACATTTTCAAAATCCAGTACAGATTTAGCACATATAGTATGTTATGTTAAATAGAAAGGATGACAGGAAGATTTATACATTTCTAAACTACAGGAGTCATTGACCATTTCGCATTGAACATCTGCCAGTGATGGGTGTATGTTCTTCACAACCATTCATGGAATAGATAGATGAGAAGATCAATACCATCTTTATTTTCATCTGATTTCCAGCAAGAAACTAAATATACACATTTCTTTAAATGTCAAACTATTCCTTTAAGTCTTTGATTCAAAATCATACAATCCCTTAATGGGTTCTACTGAGCTTCAGACCCTCCCAAATCGATACAGTTTTAAGAGTTAAGTTATGCTAGAGCATCGTTTTGGCTCAATTGCCATGCATTCTCAATAAAACTACTACACAGATGTTGCATGTCCAAAACCCGTTCTGTTGTCAACTCTAGTATCCTTACAGCGGTCACATTAGGATCCAGACTCTCGAAAGTGTTTATGTCCATGCTGATGTTCGTGGTTGATAGTGCTACTACGTCCGACAGACGTGCCCCACCTATCATGGTAGAGAGGAATACAGGAGATTAGAGAGCAGTTTCACGAGAGAGAGAGAGAGAGAGAGAGAGAGAGAGAAACAGCCGGAAAGACAGGTAACATGAATTCTTACCTAGATAGGGACGTATCAAATTGTAATAGGTATTGGAGCTGGAACTCGGTGAGCTGAAGGAAATGTTACTGATCTCATACAGGACTCTCTTCTGCTCCAATGAACATGACGCCACATTGAGTGGTTTGGCATTTCTGACAAGGTTCAAGGACACAGTAACATACAATGTTTAATCTGCATCATCAATCTCAGGGGTCATGTTAAGGCATCTTTTTGAGCTGCATGCTACAACCCACCTGATACTATCTGCGGTGATGGTCCTCAGTGTACTGGTGTCTAACGAGCACACGTTGGAGTCAATACTGTTCAGCTCAGTGCTTCCCAGGGAGTTCCCAGAAGTACCCAGATACTTGGTGATGATTGCTTTGCTCTAAACAACATTAAAGATAACACAGAAAGTGAACGAATGGATACAAGTATGAGTATATTTCATAATATTTGACATAAGTCAGTTTTACGACTCAAAATTCAGACATTTTGACGTGTTGATAATCCCTCTACTTTGTACCTTTGCTGCCTCCCATGATCCATCATCAGCTTTCATGAGTGCTGCCAGAGTGTCAACTTTAGTGATGCTCCACTTGGAGATGTCACCAACTGACGCCACACGAGACACTGAACCGAGCACCTGAACTTTCTCATCAGAAACACCCGATGGGAATGCCTGGAAGAATAGAGAATGGGGAGTAACACATGGTGGTGAGTGGAAATGAAAATTAAATCATGTAAATAAAAATCCCACCGTATTTCCCTATCAATAAATGCATCCAAACAACTTTTGCCAGTGCCACATGACATGACGGCTGCTGTACCATAATAACCTCTAAATTGATAAACACATTCACAGATAACAACTGAAAACAAGCATGTAATATATTAAAATATGTCTCCAAAGATGTTAAACACATTCTGGTATACTCCTGTAACAATCCCTGTCGTTATTTCTCAAGATTTCTGGATATGTTTCGAAAAACTCCATTACCAGCGAGGCTGAATGGTGAAGGAATATCTCAATCACACATATCCGGAAAAAAATATGTAAATACTGTACGCCTCATACTAAGCAACCATTTCATACAAAAAAAATGACCTGGTTGAGTTTCGTCAGAATTATCTTCTGGAAATCATCCTCGTCCACTTTCTCGCAGATAGAGTTGAGGTTGTCCCTCAGAACAGGGATGTCCAGGCAGAGGTCAAACTGAGTCTGGTCGTAACCAAAGGGGAAGGCGTTGTCGCTGACTGTCACCTGGGTGATGTTGCCCACAGTGCAGCCTTGAGGATAATTGACCAACGTGAGGGGAAACAAAGTAAGTGGTGTTAGACACACGAGTGTATCAATTTGCTTTATGTCATTCTATAAAATTCACACAAACACATACAAATGCTCACCAGTTTTGTAAAATATTGAACTGTATCAACATCTGCAAAGTAAGAAAAAATAAACCTGTGGCTTTCGGCCTCTTTCATCTTTACCTGCTCCTCGTTTTGTCCTGCGAGTGCGAGCCTCTCGAACCAGCTTCTTGAGCTTGCTCTTCTTTGTCTTTTTTTGCCTCAGTTGGAACAGAAAGGTCCTAAGGAACCTTCTCTTTGTTCTCTGCACAAATTAATTGTTTTTTAATAAGGTGTCTACTTTAAAATCACAAGATTAAACACATATTATTGGTTTAATTAGCATCAAGAAACAGGTAAAGGTGAAAAACATACAGTTTTGATCTGGCCCCAAATGGCTCCTGTGAAATATAGAGGCAGGTCACCAAGGCTTAGCAGTGTAAGCTTGTTCCAGGTCTTGACAATCCTGAAAAACAAATGATAGCATGTTCATATAGTGTGGCTTTCTAACGTGATACCCACTTGGTGAAAAGAGTTGAGCTGGATGGTGTTAGAAGATGTAAGAGACACTCCAGATTAATTTACTTATATGAAGATTAAACATGACAATTAACTTTAGTCTTTGTTATCATTTGACAATTACTGACAAAAGAAATATCGTGTGCAGTAAAAATTGACTTTGGACTAGTAGATATCTGAACGGGAACGGTTAGGCTTCTTATTGCCAACAGCTAGGCACTGTAGTTTTTAACAAAAGGTATACAAAATATATTTTCAGCATTTCCTGGATGACAAAGGAGCTTTATGGCACAGAGCCATCAGGTTTTGGCCACACAGACAATACTTTTTTGGTTAGATCAATATAGTGCTGGTGCCGGTCATTTCATGGGATTTGCTGACGTTGAGAACAATAGGAAGAATATAGAATATCACAACTCATATCCTTTAATTTTCAGTCTAAATAGCTATTTATTAATCAAATTATTGTACCCGTATTTTGTTTCCCCAGACAGCAGCAGCCTCTCCATGGCAGCCGCCTGGCTCTTAGAGAAGTCGGTGCAGACTTTGAGTTTTTCCAGAATTAGAAGATCAGCGTTCTCGATGTAAGAACCGTCCAGAGTGCAGGCCATGTTCCCTAGGACCTCCACATTGTCTCTGCTCAGAGTCACACCACTTATACCCTAAACGGTTAAAAACACAGTATTTAATTAAAAAATGGGCCACAGTGTACCGTGACAGTCTAACTGGTGATATACATTGGTACCACTTACAGTATATGGGACATGGTAATTCCCTTTCCTGCCATACTGAGAATGTTGTTTATTCTCAGTTACATTTTAACAGGACTTATCTGAAGTTTTTCAATGATGCATGTATACATTTTTTTGGTACATCCCAATCGCTTACTGTTGCCATACAATGGTGATTCAAGCTTTTCTCCCAGTTACAACAAGCTGCAGCCTACCCTGTCACCCTTAGCTAAACCAAAGCGAACCTTCATTTGAATGACACTCACCAAGCAGGTCCTGGCTTCACTGAGTAGCAGCGATGCCTTGTTCAAAATGCTGGAGGCCACAGAGAAGTCTGCAGCACCCACTGCGGAAAAGTATGACCTGCAGTTGGCACTCGTGACATCTTTGCTCCTGTAATAATCAGGTATAGAAGGAACATCAATGAGCACATGTATACCATTTGAAATCGCAGGCACATCGTGAGACCATTCCAAAACAAATGCATGGAGACAGACTCACTTTAAGTAGAGAAGCATGTCTGAGGGATACTCTGTGAATTTCTGGGAGAGGTTGTCTTGGACCAGGTTGTACATGCATGTAAGCTGTAAAAAAGGATGCAAAGACACGGAATTCCACATACATTTAAACGACTCCATAATACATCGCACTTTTTTTTTATTCATGACTCTGGCATTATATATCCAATTTATCTTAATTATAAACTTTAGTTAAGGGGCTTAATTTAATTAATCTTAGTTTCATATAGAGTTAATTTGAATTTACCTGTGATTCTTTCAGCTGCACCTTGGACCTCCTTCTCCTCGGCCTACAGGCACGGACCATTCTTCGGATTCTGGGTTTTTTCATTTTGGAAACTGACGTGCACGTGAAGCCTTGCAGAACAGACGGATTAAGCCTTTGGGGATAATGGAAAATCCACAAAACAGGTTAATAGATCGTGAAAAATCTTCCATGGGGAAAATAAATGTTGTGGAGCTTATTCACTTACTCTTCGGTGTCAATGTTTGCTCCATCCAGTGTTCCAAAAAACATGGCGGCCTAGAAGACAGACAGATAAAAACTTCATTATTTAACTCTTCACTGCAACACTCTATAACTGTGATACATACTATCATACATTGTGGTGTGATTGACAGTGTTGGTGTTGATGTATTGTGTGAGGAAAATGTAAGTGTTTTTCGTCTACCTATAGCTTTCATCTGATAATTGTAAACAGCACAGACTTTGGGGAAAACAACATAGGACCTTGAGGACAGTCCCTGTGGTCTGTGTGTTTTAAAACTGACCTAAAGTGACCCTGGATTAGACTTTTTTCAAGATAATCTTTTGGGCATTTTTCACCCTTAATAGACAGGTGAAAGTCTAGAGGCAGACTGGAAATGGGGGGAGAGAGAGAGGGGTTTGAAATGCAACAAAAGTCTTGCAGCTGGAATCGACCGGGGACCCTGCAGTTATATGTTGCCTGCACGGTAACCTTTCAGCTACTGAGGCGCTGAGACCCTGGAATAGACTTCGACGTACATATTCTTTCCCCAGTGCCAGAATATTGTTGTAAGAGGAAGTTTGCGGGTTGTTGATCTTTCGGATGGTAATCACCTCAAAATTCTAAAGGATTTTTACTTTCAGTGAGAAGTCACAGTGTGCTAAATTTAAATTCACTATAATGTAATATCTATAGCTTAAGTCTGAATACATCGGCAAAAACTTGTCTCCAATTTACTCTGTTCTGTGTTTATAGCCACATACTGACCTGATCTGCTGTCCACTGCTTTCTGTTAATCACACTGATATCCACAGTCTCCGCAGACAGTGCCAGCAAGGACGGTGGAATCTCAGCTGCCATAGCATCAGGGACATTCTGCACCACGCTGGCTGCATTTGTGTTCACAGTAATAATCTACCAGGGAATTAAATAAGAATTAAAACCCTGATCATAAATCATCTCAAAACTCCTGATAGTGAATACATATAAAACATGTACTGCGTTCTGGGGTTCTTGAATGTTATTTCTGCATTTACACACATTTATATCAACCGGGCATGTGTAACACATTACAATAAAATGACACATAAAATCCACAAAAATGAGAGCACTGTGAGCATCTGCAGCTCTTGTTGGTGGGGGGAAAATTGGGATTTTGAGAAGAAAAAATTACACTCTGGTTTACTTAAAAAACGTAAGATAGGCATCCTAGTATCTGTTTTCATCTTAATCTTAGATCAGCAACGGCTGCAATGCTGGGATAGAATCAAAAGTTAACTTGTACCTTTTGGACGAAGGTCTGTTGGACGACTGTGGGGGCTTTCACCATGTTGGAAACAAAGGTGCTGCTCTGGGAGAGGGTGAATAGCTGAGACGCTGAGATTTGTTTAATTGAGCCTGAAGGAACTCCAGCAATGAGTGTGCCGAGGGATTCCAGGGAGGATCCACTGATCTGTTGGATACATTTGCATTTATCAAAGTCATGGTCAGCAAAGTGGCATATGCGTGTACGTCAGGGCCATTTCATGAAACCACGCTGAACCAAACACAGGACACTGCTTGTTGAACATGCTTCAAAGCGTTGAAGACATCTCATGATTATCAGTCATGTTAAGCACACAGTAAGGCCTTTACCAGGAAGCCTGAGGCAGTCATGACTTGGATGATTGTGGTGGACTGCTCCTGGTTCCAGGTGCTGACTGTGTTCAGGGTGGACAAAGAGGAAATCAGCACTGAAGGGGAAATTGACGTGATCTGGCTGCTGGTCAGGCCTCCGGTGGCACTGCCCAGGGTCACAATCGTCTCTGATGTGAAGGTCTGGATGTTGGATGCCAGAGCAGCAGACACCTTTAGAATAAAACAAACCCGGTTACGAGAAACATCAACTGAGGACATTTTACTTCAGTTGAAATGATATGTCAAAGAAAGATGTGAAGATAATCATGCACAATTATCAGAAAGACATAGACCAAGAGTTGTTTTCGGGTTTTACCCATAAAAAGAGTTCTCAAAAAAACTCAATCTCCATTTCTGTGTAGAAATAATCAGAGCTGGTACCTGAGGATCCTCTGTTCCATTGCATAATTCATTCAGCTCCTTCAGGATGAGTATGGTATCAGATTCATTCAAAGAAGAATATGTCGCACTTGGGACCTCAGAAGAGCATATGAAAAGGCCAGGAACCCTAGATGAAAAATAAATATAGACGTTTTAATTCATGGATACATATATTCACCCACTAATATATATATATATGATATACTGCATATGTCACACAATTACATATTTTGTCAAATTGGTGGATACTCACTTCAGAGGGCTAAAGGTTGGGTGGAATGCAAAAAGTTGTGAGACGTAGTAGTCCGTTACATTTTGTGGGATTGCTGTGTTGTTGAAGAGCTCCAGGTTGGCTTGGTCCACCAAGAAAACTTCAGCCTTTAAAAATATATCAACACAAACGTGAATACATTTTTATTATTGCCTTTAGTTTTCTCAGCCTTAACTAAAAGGTATTGAAAATAAAACAATAAATAGATTTAAACAAAACTAGATTACGAATGTGAACGCTATGGCTGGTCCTATTAAACAAACAACTTCTATATTTTGTGAAAGCATTAACTTGAAATAAGTTGTATAGAGTGGATATCAGGACATACTTGACTGGTGGAGATGAAGGTGGTGAGATCATCCACAGTGATGAATGTCACAAAGTTCCCGATGTAATTGACAAACCAGGCGGTAGAATTTTGTTCTGCATCACTGGCATTGTAGCATCTGGTTTCAGAGCCTACAGAAGAGGGAAAACCCAGAACATTGCCAACAAAAAATGAAATACAATGTAACACTAATATAATATAACAATCATTGTAATCTCTTTATATGACATATGATGGCTCAAATATTTAAAGACCAATGGAGCTTACACTGAAATAAGTCTACAGCCTTGCAAGTGACTCTGTGAGGCTGAACTTGGGCACAGTGGTGCTTTTAGCTAAATTCTGGCGTCATATGTTTAGCAGATATAATGTTAACCATCTTAGTTAAGCATGTTAGCATGCATTTCCCAATTAGCACTAAACACAAAGTACAGCTAAGGCTGATGGGAGTGTCATTAGTTTTGCATCTATCGAGGAAGCCAGGGATCATTGAGGTATCATCCTGACAATAAAAACTTTATAAAATGTAATGACAGACTGGCAATGCCAAAAAATCATTTGTGATGAAAAGTTTGTTTTAGAAAATGTAAAGCTGCACAGGGCAATGTTTTGTATAAAAATCCAGTTCACATCCCTATTAATTCATGTTCTCTGTAATCACATTATTTGCCCAAGTGATTTTGTACAGTTGGGTATGGACACTTCTCCACCTACACCAAATGACAAATCATTTAAAATATATATTTTTTAGCTGTGTGCACTGCACTTAGAGAAAGTTAGACTCAGCATGGATAGTCAGATCCTTTAGATCCACATCCATTGTACATTGTACATTTGCTCAAAAATGGATCTTACCAGTTCTCAAGTAGGTGCTCATGGTGGTGTATACATCACCCTGTCCAAACTCCGAGTTGTATGTGAAGTTATTTCCCATTACAGAGACCCTAGTGAAAGGATAATAACACAAATTTAATGATGGCCATGAGCTTGCTGACACTGTGAAAAGATGAGACTTACAGTTTCTGGAAGGCAAGACATGAAGCATTCTGCACTGTGTTGGGACTGATGAGGCTCTTGCTGAGGAATCTAATATAGTTTTTCAGCCGCAGGTCGAACCAGAAATCCACTTCGGATCTGGTGTTGCTGCTCAGCGCCAAAGGCCAAACACAGGGAAGGATCACCATCTTCACATCATCTGGAACATCCTCCTATTGGCACACATATGTATTTGCATGTTTAATGAAAGACTGTCATTTACAGATGATCAAATTAAGTATTACATAAAAATACTGTCTATGGTGAATCAATCATCATATGAATGCTGCTAACAGCAACATGTGACATGTTTCATCAATAATAATGCATGTTATATGGCACCATTCAGATAAGGGACATACATTTTCTAGGAAGGCACGAGTGTTGTTGTAGTTGTTGAAGATGACACAGATGTCAGAGTTGTTACCAATCACATTGGGTTGGCTGAGGAACTGACGCAGCTCTGAGGTGCTGATGGTACTTAGGAGCTAAAAGAATAAAAAGAAATGTGGATATTACTGCTGGAATAGCACAACATCTGTGGGAATTTGCATCAAAGCTATCACCAGGTGGTGACTCCTATTTAAATTCCCACACAGAGGGCTAAATTAAAGTGTTGTTTTGTAATATTATTACCTCTGACTCGTGTGTCTGTGGCAGAAGTGATGTGAATGTGGACAAATCTGGAAAACCAAAGCTGAGGAAAGTGCTTCTCAGATAGATGTAGAAGCTTCCACCACTGTAACACTTGAGGAGCGTTGAATCTGTTTTAAACACAAATTAAATTACTGTGTATCGGAATACAGAATAATCTTAATAAAAACAATAATTACAATTTTAACTTTGGGAACATATTGCCAGAAAACAAATATTCTGAAAGAAATTTTCTTTTGTCATGATTGATGTCTCACGCAAACCTTGGAGGAGGAGGAGGGTTCTTTTGTAGATCTCCTGTTGGGTGTTGTTGCTGAGTGTCAAGTGTTGTGTGTCCAGCAATGTAATCCTAAATTCAGATTAAAATCAGTCTTAAGCAATTACGCACATCATAACAATCATAGATCATAACCCCAACGAAATGAATTCTTACATCTCTTGGCTGCTGTTGCAACTCCTCTTGTTCACAATGTCGAATAATGGTGTCACCAAGCTGGGAGAGAGGTTGACCAGGAGAGGTCTCAGTCGAACCCTCAGCCACAGCAAGAACTCGTCGTCATTGATAGCTGGAGAGGACAGATTCCCTCTGTCAAACACTGCCTGGAGAAAGGCAGATTTCACCTCCACTGTGTAGTTGGCTGGGTGGATCTGGGGGAATTTAACATAGCATTTATAAGAGTGTAAACTAAATTGTTGACATGACAGTAAAAATGTTAGAATCATGTTACCATTCATAAGTTATCCAACTCTATATAAAAAGCCAAATATATGTTTTCTCTTGTTGCTTTTGAAATCCAACTGGAGATACTGTACAGTACTCCTTTTTGCGAGTATCCAGTAATGCCCCTTTATCTTTAAGCCTCTGGGAAGCAGGCAGAAAGTACTTCAACTTGTATTCTTTTAAATGGCCAGCAGGGGCCACTCCTCTGGTTGCAAAAATAAATCAGATTTTATAGAAGTCAGTGAGAAAATTACCCTACTTCTCACTTTATTTACTACTACTGCCATTCTAAACATGGCTGTATATTTTTATCTTGTGTGTACGAGATAATAACTTTTCCCTGCAAGATAATTGTGCTAAAAAGATGTTAAAAAATAGCCCCTGACAGGACTTTATGGGCTATGTACAATACAACTTATCAGCACCACAAACTTAAGCCTCCAAAATGATCATTACGTGGATTCAACACCTTTAACAATGTATCATAACCTCAATGAAGTGAGTATTTATTGTAGAGCTGTCGTATTACACTACATTATTTTAGCTATATAGACATTTCAGTGTTTAATGTTGCAAAGAAAAAGAAATGTTTTTCAGTTCAACTTTGATGAGTGTAAAATTACCAAATTTGTTTTTTCAAAACTGTTGAACTTGCTACAGAAGCTGGCTAACGTTAGAGAAATTGCTTCTTTACATTAGCCTGCAAAATTAAGTTAGATAGTAAAAATTTTCTTGGTCAATTTTCACTAGCTTATTTAAGTAAGCCATGATGCAAGATATATCCATGCTTGGAAAAATTTGCCTATTTTACACAAAATCTGGACCACAAAGTATGGACTAGGCCTGGGTGGTATACCAGTTTTAATCTCCCGTACGATATGAATTTTTCATATACCGTGAACAGCCGAAACAACTTCTGTCACTTTTCAACAGGCAGCGAAATATATTGTTCGCCGCTAGGAGTGTAATATTCGGAGCTAGTTATCTTTAGTGTATTGAGAGGGAACCCTAGTCATGGTTATAACTTTATAACAACAATTAACAACCCACAACTAACGCTCTTTAACAGAGTAAAACACCACCACACAACAGTTTGCGACACAAACAATTTGTAACACTAATAATTGTACATTTATAAAATTTCACCGCCGAACTGCATGCTGGGTACAGCTCGCTAACAACAGTCTGCTAACAGCTGAGAGAGGCTCTGTCGCTCCAGTAACGTTACATTAAAGAACAGAAAAGAGCGATGCAGGATGAACAAAGACTGAACAACAAAAGCTATTTTGGTCAGACACATATGCAACGCTGATTACCGTAATATGTGTGGTATTTGTTATAAATGTACGTTGGTACATAGAGGGTGATAAGAAGCTGTACTTGGAGGGGCTTAGGACCCAGGGGAATGTAGGTGAAGGAAACAGGAAGTGACGGAACGGAAGACACGCCACACAAGCAGCTGTTCACCGCTCGCTGGCCAGTTGGCCGGCTGGTTCTTTTCGGTGTTAATTAATTAATGCTTTAACATGAAAAAAAAAATACCGTGATATAACCGCCAGAATCTCACAAAATACCATGATATGCATTTTTGGTCATACCGCCCAGCCCTACTCTGGACCACACTTAATGAAGGTAGAATTCATTGCAGAGTTGTTGAATTACTTGACTGCATTGGTTTTAGCTAGGTAAGCCCAATAAACTGGCATTTCAATGTTGCATAGAATGCATTTCAGTTGGATTTTAAAGTTACTATTCGAAAATATAACATTTAAAAAAAATATTATGCCATGTGTTTGTGTGTAGAAACAATTTAAGTATTATAAGGCAAAAAAGAAAGTGTCAGCTATACAGATGTTTACCTCAATGGCTGGTGAGACTATGTCAAAGAAAGCACCAAAGTCAACAGGATCAATGACTCTCATGATTTTTGTCACATCTTGTGTTGTCTTCAGCTGTGAGGGAGTCGCTGCGAACTTGGCCAGCTGTCTGAGAGTGAGAAGATCTTCAACGTCCGCCTAAAAAGTGACAAGCAGCATTTCAGTAAGCAAACACTTACAGTGGAAGGGCATGCAGTTGTATGCTTAGGTTAAACAATGGACCTCCCAGTCTGCCAATTTAGACCTTTTTAATAGTGTAAAATAGAATTTGTCTTAAAGGAATAAAAGCAAGTGATGTCGAATGGCAAAGCACAAATAATGGCTTGGTTACCTGCCAAATTAATAAATGTGTTTCACGCTTTCGGCTATTTTGCAGACCTGAGTAAATAGTAATACTGGTACTAGTTACAGCTGACCTGTAGAATTATTTAGTGTTTAATATATATTGAATTTAGCTTTGGTTATTTCATTATTATTTTGCTATTTATTATTATTACACACATGAACCACTCAGACTGCAGCAGAATTCCTGTCCACCCACCTGATCTACGTACATAAATACACAGATATCAATCACATGTGTGAGTATGTGTAACAGGTTGCAACTTATCAATAAGCCGTTTGGGTTGCTCTGTAGAAAAATACAATATGGAAATATTGTTGGCTTCTGCTGTTTGAGGATTTAGCCCACAAATATTTGGAGTTTTATTCGTTGGGGATTTTGTTCATCATACAGTAAAGCAAAATGGTGAGTAAATTTGAACTATTAAAGAATACGCTCTTTGTCAGTTGCTTGCTGATTTGTTATGTTAGCTGACTAGGCCAATGCTTAGTTAGAGGTATAACATTACCACTGTTTGTCTTACTATTTGCAGTCTGCCTCACTATTTACCTAATCATGATGTATTGGGTGAAACAGCAGCAGAGTATAGGTGTTTTTCTTTTTAGCTCCAGGCTGAAAGCAGGACATATTTAAGGTAATTTGTGCCATCACCATATATGTCCACATAATTAAAACATTATTACCTGTTGGATAACTAAA
This sequence comes from Anarrhichthys ocellatus, assembly GCF_004355925.1. Lineage (NCBI taxonomy): Eukaryota > Metazoa > Chordata > Actinopteri > Perciformes > Anarhichadidae > Anarrhichthys > Anarrhichthys ocellatus. The sequence continues at coordinate 4,256,651 of NW_022280066.1, read as the reverse complement.
AGGAACATGCCTTGTATTATCTGGGCTAATTCTGGTACACAGATGATATTGCTGTACTGGCTGAATCTGAGGAGGATTTAAAATATTTTAAGCGCGTTAAATACCTGGTGTTATAGATGGAGGTTGTCAATAAATACAAATGTCTCCCCCATATTGAATTATGCTTTGGGGATATGCATAATGTAAAAAAAAAAGCAGAATATATACAGAATAGAGATGCACACAGTTTTTTTGAGTGTTCACTTGTTTGCTCCTACTTTGGCTATTCAGGGTGATATGGGTTGGATTCCTGGATCAATATTGTCAAAATGTGAAATGATAAGACTGTAATCATACAGGGTCAGTAAGATGGTTTTCCTTTGCAGTAAATCCCACAGTTCTCCATGGGCTACAAAGCATCATACTGTTTATTAGGAAGCTGAACTACAATATATTCAGAGTAATATGTGTCATGCAGCATGAACACAATTTGAAGAAAGGTACCTGCTAGATCTGAAGAAAAATAGTTGAAAGATTGTTTAAGCTAAAACTACAAACATTTTCAAATCACAATTATGGTGCTGAATCTTATGTTACAGCAAACGTATGAAGAAGTCAAAGGTCTCTAGGTGCACGGTTGAGAATTCTCTCTAGCCCTTGAAGTTGGCAAATTTAAAAACATCCAGGAGGATAACAGGTTGTGTGAATTATGCGAATTAGGAGACATTGAGAATGAATCACAATTATTTTCTTCTGTATCGTCCCTATAATGATGAGTTGAGGATATATTACACGAAATGTCTGTTCAAAATCCAGAAATGTTTTGGTGCACTGACATGCATTTTCAAATACAATACATCAGCAAGTATATGAAACCAGTAATATGGTGAAAAGGACAGATTTTATAGACTTTAAAGACTTTGGGCCATATAGCACATGGTGTAAAGTGCATGGCACAGGTGCATTTAGGGCTTGTTAAACTCCACTTTTGCTCGTTAAAAGAGCAGTGTGTTGGACTTAGTAGCATCTAGTGGTGATTTTGCAGAATTGCAGGGAACTAAATACCCATCCCCCGCAACCCTCCCTTTCCAATCATGTTGGAGAACTACGGTGGCCTTCAGGTAATGTAAAAGCATTAAAGGCTCTCTCTAGAGCCAGTGCTTGGTTTGTCCGTTCTGGGCGACTATAGAAACATGGCGGACACATTGAAGAGGACCCGCTTCCGATGTAGATATGAAGGGCTCATTCTAAACTAACAAAAATACAAAGATTATTATTTTCAGGTGATTAAACACTAATGTAACTATGCACACTATGTAAACACAATAATGGCTGGTACTATGTTTCCATTGTGTAAACAGAGTAATGGATATTGTATTCCATTTCTGCAAATAGATCCCCTTAGATCTTACACCCCATTCCTTTAAATGGCACACAATCTGGGCAAGTAAGAACCAAGTGAGATAGGGTTTTGGCAATTACATGAATCAAACCAATCAGAGAGTCAACTCCTATTCCCTTTGAAAGGCAGACCGGCTGCAAGAAGGGCAATGGTTGCTACTTACACTAGAGAAGTTGGCATTGAGGGCTTGCAGATCCTGCAGGGTTGCAAAATGAGAGA
>NW_022280066.1:4216392-4255041 GCF_004355925.1 Anarrhichthys ocellatus | reverse complement strand
CTGTCAAGCCTCTGAAAACCTCCTCTGCGAAGGCCTCATCCTCCAACACGCCGCTCTCTTCATCCAGGAACAGATCAGCCTTCTGGTTTGGTGAGAGGGAGTCCACAACCTCTTTCTGGTGACACCAAAAAATTCTTTATTTTTCACTCACATTATTTTCAGAAACTGAATTATAAACATGAACATATGATAATATAAATATTGATATTGTGAATTCATAGAATATTATATTACTTACTGCAGAGAAATTGTTGTTAATTTTTTTTAAATCGTCAAGATTTGCAAAAATTGAGAAATGTCCAAGATTTCTTTTCAGCCACTCTGCACTTCCATTCACATTTTGTGTGCATCCAGGTTCTGTGAATGTTTTAATAAGATAAACTGGTCAAAAATATTTCATGCAAACAAGGTGAATTGTGAGTGGTATATTCTCATTCTATTTTGAAAAATCTGCTACAGAGTTTTTAATATGCATGCAATTCTGATTGTTAATTTCTGATTCACAGAGGAACTTCTTCTTTGTTTGTCCCTTATATTAAATACAGTTTGATTCATTTTCTGACACATTTAGCACATGTTCTCATCCTTTTACCTGGTAAGTTCTTTCTTGATAGGTAGGCTTGAATGAAGTGTGAATAGATTAGTTTTCCCTTCACTCTTCGAGATGTCTCCAGCTCATCGCTCATAGCCTCAATCCTTGAAAAGAAATATTCATTATTGTTTTTCTTACAACAACAAAAATGTAGCTCGTGAGTCATCAGACAGGAACAATAACAACAATGTCAACAAGTTTACAGGAAAGGAAATATTTTCACTTCTTTACCTTTTTTGCCTGTTTTGCTGTCAGAGTTTGTCATAAAATGTATGAGCTAATCTGCTAATGTGCACATTTTTTTTCGATTCAAGATCTACAGGACTTTCTTTATTGTTACTCACTACTCAAATTCTTCATAACCTGTTCCCACCAACCTTCATTTCAAAATGCCGGGTGTGCAACAACTATATTTCCTTCTTTCAAGGGTTACCCAACGTCATTGTCATGTATTATTTTGTTAACAACAATCAAGTTAATTTTCTAGCGTTCATTTGTATGCATCAGTAAAATGGAATTGGATTTACTTACAATTCTTGGAAAGAACTGCAGCTGAAGGTCTGACTGCTCAGCTGGACCAGGAAGTTTTCGTCAACATGGGGCAGAAGAGGAGCCAGCTTTACCGAGAACCACAGTCTGATGAATCCTGAGTCACTTTGGTTTCCCAGACGTAGACTGTCCAGGACACCAAATATATCCAGAACGTTGAATCCAGACTCATTGGTGCTCTGTTATGAAAAGAAAAGTTGAAATAAATCATTGACTGGAGCGGTATGTGTCATATGTTTTTAATTTAACATCTTTTGAATGTTAACAGCTATGAGAAATTCAAAATTGTACATTTTTAACTAAATGGGCGTCCTAACACTAACTCCAACCAAAGTTAATCATATTTAATTATGCTGTCAAAAACCTTGTTCACATTTTAATCTAAGGAAGTCTTAAATGTAAACACAGCTAGGCATATATTTTCAATCATGAATAACTGACAAAATGCAGATATTTCCATCCAAATCTTGCATATCTTACTTGTGAATGTGAGAATAATATGAATACATGTGTTTACAAATGTGGTCTTTGCACTTAACCAGGTGAAATGTGATGCCATGACAGCTACATAATAGTTCCATAGTTCTTAAATGATGGTCCTGCTTTAGATTTAGAATATTTTGACAATTATGACAAATTGCATTCACTACTGTAGCCTCCATACATCATTGTAGGGCAGACATTTGCTGGTACTAGATTGTTAGTATCTGCTTCCAAGGGAATGAGTTGAATGTTTTAATCTCTCACCATCCACATCAAAATAACAAAATACATGTTATAAATATTTGAAAAAGATACAAAAAGAAGTAGAGAAATGTATATACCAGGTCAAAGAAGACTTTTAAAGTGGACTCCACAAACTCTCTGAGGTTTTCTTCCAACTGTGCATTGTTGCCCGTCTTACAGAATAGCTCCCCTGCCAGTGTGTCCACTGCAGCCGATATCTAGAGGGAACACAGATAGATGTATTTGTAATACACAGCAACATGGGAAGATGTCAAGCAGGGATTAATGTTGTCAAGTGAACACAAGGGGGTGCACTATATCAACACTTCTTGGTGGTGACTTTCAAAAGTTACACAGATTATTGGGAAGTTCCTATTGTGTTTATGGGACATTGTGAATTTACCACTAATGTGAATTCTGAAAGACTTACTCTGCGGCTGGCATTTAGTGGATTTACCGCGTGGCAAGTTTCCTGGTAACCATCATTCGGATTGCTTTTAGAGAAAAATAAAATGGTGAAACAAAAATTAACATTACATTAAACATTAATAAATTATTGTTGAAATGATATTCCTGGTGAACAGTGGTGTGTTAATGCGTCCAGTTTTATTTAAAATTTGCATACTGACCTGTTTTCAGATGTCCCTGGACCTGGCCCTACATATATCAAAACATATATGATTACATAGTAAAAGTAACAACTGTGTGATTACACTCTAAGTACATAATTCATTTCACAATTACGAATTAATCAAAACATTTTCTCCTTACCTGATGTCACATTTGCCTGAAATACAAAATGGAAGCATATTTATATATTTGGTATGTTGTACAGATGAGACATATAAAACTGAGTATTACATTTAGCGCTACAATGAAATACAAGCAAATTGACTTACACTTGAAGAGACCAATGTTGATATCCATGCTGAGGGAATTAAAGAAAAAACATTTGTAGTTTAAATATTTATCATGTGTACTGGCAATAAAGTGAATGATCCTTATCCAAATATTTGTATAGAATAAAAGAGAGTGACACTTACCGATCCCGACAAATGACAGTAGCAGAACTTTCGGCCAAGTTCTTTGGCTACCCATGGTTGAGAACAGTGTTCGGCTCACCTTTTTATTTGGTACACCTTAACTGATCTTCAATGTATTTAACTGGCATTTGATAAGAAGAAGAATACAAGAAAATAATGTGAAATCCTTTTTGATCAGAGGCATGTGCATCCCTTTGCTTGTTTGAATGCCTGCTTTGAAAGAAAAAAAAAGTGCTTTCTAATACGAACAATTTTGCTGAATTTCAATAAGCTCGAAAGTCACTTTTAAGCTCACACATCACTGAAATTCTGAGTAATATTAAGAAATTGATGTGTTTTAGCTGATTGCACCACCATCCAATAACAACATCTATATGGTTAAAATTATTTTTCATTCAAGTTTCCTGGAATAAACAGTTTTACCAATGCTTAAACAATAAAAAAAGAAAGTAAGATAAGCCAGAGGAAGATGTACGGCAGGGTTAGCTCACCTCTCTTTCTCCTTTTCCTCGTCAGACAAGTTTGAGGATTACAATTTGAAGGGAAGCAGTTATATATTGGGTGGAGCAACAAAAACATTAGATATGAATCATGCATATCATGCTCAGAATGTTCTGTAGAAAACAATAGAGTAAAAGCTTGTCACTCAGTTTTATAATTAGACAATCACATAGCCCAACACATTGCACAACACAATACACAGAGTTTATAGGCTTTTTATTATTGCTGTTAATGAAAAAGCTTATGGATAAAAGTAAATTAACGTTTAGGCAATTATTTCTTGGTGAGGGAAAAGTGGTGGTCACTGTTAAGGTTAAAGGAAAGACCACCTTCATTATATTCATTCAAATACTACATTTTAAATTAGCCCAGTTATAGGGCTAGGAAGCCCCTCACATTGGCTTGCTCTTCACAAATGTTTTACATAAACAACTGCCACTTTTTATTATGCCTACAGTCTATTTTCTCCCAACATATACATATTAGTGTAGTGTATTCCTATTAAAATGCTTCGGAGTCCACAGTGGCAGGCTAATAAAACATAGACACCAAAGGAGAACTGCAGCTGCTGTTCTGCTGCTTACTTGCTGCCAAAGGTACAGTCACACCTATAGTCACCTTCGTGTTCGAGGTCACGCATGTGACAAGAGCACACTGATTGATCTGCAGGCCTTTGCTGTCTTGGAACTGAGAAGCATCTGATTCAGCTGCATTGTGTCCTTTTTATACAGTTGAATGGGCAAAGAAGCCAATTCAAAGCAGTGAATGCAAATGCATCCGTCATAAGTACAAACGTACACCTGAATCATCTCTGTGTGCCTTTTTGTTCATTCAACACTCCTGCACAGGGAACATTTACTTTTGATCTTTTAGGATTCCCTGCATCAGTGAATTACAGTTTCTCCTCAGTCGAGGAGAGTGTGAGTCAGCTTTGTATTGGTGCGCAGTATGTGTATATTCAAGCATCAATTTAGTCATTTTCTAAATAAGTCCAGAGATGAATTCAAGTCCCCATACAGGCACATGTAGCTGCACTTTAGTAATTCATTCATTGAAAGGCAACTCAGCTTATCATGCATTCATGCCTCCAGAGCAGCGCTGAGAATTCTTAAATTCTGTAAAGAAGAAATCTGCCCTAACCTAATGTGAACCTAATAGTTCAGCAGCGTGTCATAGTGATTTGTTATTTTTAACAGAGCTTTAGAACAGCATGTACAGGTACTACCATGACACTAGTTCATGAGCAATAATAGACGTCACATTTAGTGTATCAGGTAACTGAACACAATGCGAACCTACCAGTCAACAGTGGCAACACTTACATTCCTCTTTGGCATGACCTTATTGGAACTATTGTGTATGAGACACACCTAAAAGCAAAAACTGCAGTCAGACCAGAACATCATGAACATCAGTGAGAATAAAAAAAAACAGGATTTCCCAATCATAGAAATGAAAACTTACTTTCACATATTATAAAAGTCTAAGGAGCTACTCATTTTAAAGCTATTATAAAACATCCAATTCTAAAAGATACACATTTACATTGTTCTTTTTAGAAGACAATTACACTTGACAGCTACTGGATAGTTACTAGTTACTTTAACACGTTCCCCCCTCAAGAATGAATACAAAACATAGCTTACAAAATATGAAGCATTGGCATGATGAAAATTTGCTCAAGCTCAAGCATTTCTAACATTAAAATGCCTGCATTTAATCCATCAACAGTATTAATCTGCCTGTAATGGAGTAGTTTTAAATTGTGTTATTACTACTTTTACTTAAATACTTCTTCCTATGATTACTTTGTGTACAGGTATCCACAAAATGGTCGTATCTATTTAGGAAAAAATGGTCTAGGCCCACCCCATAACAATACTATAAAACAGGGGTGTGGCACAACATTGTGGGACCTAGAAAGGTTTTTAGCAAGTTGTGCATACATTGACATAGCCTCATATGATATTATATGAATCTTGAGATTAAGATGAATCCATTGGTGCCAAACATGTCAGGCTAGTTAGGGGCTAAATAATGCTTTACCTCAAGGTCCGCGACCCCTCCGTGTGAATGATTGGTTGTGTAATAACAGCAGCATTTGAAGACAAGCAGAGGGTTGGACACTCTGTCCGCCTTTGTAAGGCTGAAACATCAGACAACATTTTTTTTTATTTTTATAAAAAGATTAGTCTCTCCACCTATTTATTCAGCCAATTTTAATTTAGTTATGGCACTTAGAAATAAAAACGATCGCAAACAAAAGGAGCATTGGCATTTCGGAACACGTGCCCCTTCAGAGTAGGGCCGATTGCGTGGAAGTGCTGATGGCAGCGTTGTCAAAAACCGCTCATTGCTCATTGAATCCAGGGAGGTGAGGAAGAGTTCGGTTTTAACGTTAGTATATGTAGCATTCAGCAGCAAAAGTGAACTGCAGTCAACAAGCCGCGGCCTGTAAAGATCCTCTGCGGACGAGATGCTTGACTCAGTTCGCAGAGCACTAAAACACCGCCACCGCTGCTGCACAGAGCAATTTCACTTTCGTTAATTCAGTTAATTAATATTGGACATGTCGTATGTCCAAAGTTCGACAATGCGCGCCACTGATTCTCCAGCAATACACTCTGCAAGTGTAAAGTATATCCAATGGACAGGTTTGCAACACATACTCTCTCCCAAATCGTCAAATACCGACCATAGACTGTACCAAAAACATTTTTTGTACCAGACTGTAAACACAATTATTCCTACTGTTAAGTTGGGTATTTTAACACGGGGTTTATGGAGATTCACTCACATTCAAAGAACTGCAGTTTGTTAGTCATGTAAGTAACAACCCAACCAACTCTGCCACTTTGGGCCACACCAAGATGACTCATTACTTTTCAGAGGCTTAGTACTGGTAGAATGCCAAAAGTAGAAGCACTACAGTGGAGCCTTGACATTACCAAGATCCTTAACCAAAGCATCACATATGCACCTGTACAAACACATGCACACAAAGGGAATACCACATGAACTAGGAGGTGCCCCGACATTCTTACTCTCCAGCATTTCTGTGTAAGGTTGGTCGCATTCCACCTTAACTTTCATTTTCCAGGACTTTACCTTTGTGTTTTCATTTCTTGGCTTTAGATTTTTTTCATGAGGATACACATACATACGTATATATGATTATTTCCATGAGAACATACTGTAGATGACTCTAAAATGAAGCCATTTGGGGACCCCGTGGTGCTATTATGCGTACACAAGTTGTGACTTTGTATCTTGACACACTGGGCTGTTTCTGGATATGAAAGAAAGATTCTCCAATAATTCCACCCCTGAACATTATAGAATCAAAGTTTCTGTTTGAGTGTGTATGAGTATAGCTGGAATTGGATACAAGAGGAATTGGCTGTTACAGTGAAGACACGCTGGAAGGGAGCGAATCACAAGGCATCATCTCCACCACTTCTCGCTCATCATAAATTGTCACCTGATTAAAAGGGTGTTACCAAAACCAGCTTTAAAGCGCATGGGAAAATACCTTGAGAACAGATGAATGATAGGTGGGACAAAATACTCGGAGATCCTAAAAGCCTTGAAGCATCCATGTCCTTTACCTTATATACCTCATATCCCTGGTTATAGAAGTAAACTTTGATCAAGAAAGTTGGCCTGCATGTGACATCCATCATAACACGAGGCCTACACCGAGTAGAAGGCTTTGTGCTCCGATTGTTATTCGGGGATTTCATTACATATTGTCATAATTATTATTTTTTTATTTTACTAATAATTTTCTATTATGGTCTAATGTTCTATTTATTACGGGGGCGACCGTGGCTCACTGGGTTAAGAGGGTTGTTTGGTAACTGCAGGGTCAACGGTTTGATCCTTGACTGGGACGTGTCACGTGTCGAAGTGTCCCTGAGCAAGACTCTGAACCCCTAACGGCTCCCCGGGCACCTGTCATTGGCAGCCCACTGCTCCCTATATACAGGGATGGGTCAAATGCAGAGACAAATTTCCCCTTCTGGGATCATAGTATAATAAATTTAATTAAATTATTAATTTCCAAACTTGATTACAAGGCCCGATTTAGCATTGTCTTTTCTCATCAATTTACGTGTCAGTTGAATTTGAACTGCAAGGCAGTCCAGGAAGTGAAGCATGTTCTCACCAGTCTTTGTGTGTATTCATAGCAGGTGGCATGTATGAATCATTTCCAAGCAGAAAGGTATTTTATTATGGTGACAGGTGTTTAACAGCTCATGTCACTGCAACTTTCTCAGCCATATCTGTTCTGAAGTAAAACAAAATATACTGCACAATATTTAATGTATGAGAACTTTCATGTTATGGTGATTTAGTCATTTGGAGATGTTATTGCGGATTGTTAGATGTTGTTTTCTAAAGCTGATATCCACAAATCATAGAAAAGAATATTGCCTTGTTCAGAGCAGTAAAAGCTGAGTCATTTTGAATGAAACCTCATACATGTGTGATAAGAAAGCTTGACGAAAAAGTGTTTTGATTTACAGTTTAGTGTATATATCTTTATTGAACAAAATTCAATTTACTGCAATTAATTAGAGACCGTAATAGTCTACCAAATGTAAAACAGGTTATAACATAATAGCAGCTTTCATAAAAAAAAATCATCATCTTAATTAAATAAAGTTTGATTGAGTGTCAAATTCCATTTTTCAAAAAAACATACTGCGAATCAACAAAATCATGAAATATAGAAGAAAGAGAACAAGGATTGCAATGATTCCCTGAGCGTGGTTATAAAACTATGAAGCATTTCTGTATCTGCTGCACTGTCAACACGTTAGTGATGATTCCCTGCAAAAACAAAAACAAGACATTATGGTCATTTTAGCAACATTTCAATGTTACCTGGCATAATAATGATGTCAGCAACCATGCCATACACAAACATCTGTCTCACCTCTGTCTCTAAAGCCTATTTCTTGACACACTGACACAATTTACTTCAAAAAGCTGACGTATGCTGAACTACTGATGATATATACACAGCATACAGTATACTGTATAAGATGTTTTCTACTGTCACACTGCCAAAGGAAGGAACATATTTAACTACAGTCCTCCCTATCTAATGACATTTTCACCCTCGGTCACATGCATTAAGATATTCGCTGTTTATGATTTAGTATTGACTTGTGTAATGGGGAATATTCAGTAACAGTGCAGTGACACCTGCTACATTGTTTGTGACTTTCTTGACTAACTTACCTTAAATAATGACAGATATATGAGAATCATCATTGATAAGTTATCCGTCAAAATGTTTATGATAGCCCCGTCTACTGGTTAGTGTTGCTAGGAAAGCCCTTGAATCCAAGCAAACAATGATGACATATTGAAGATCTGCCTGTATTTCTCAATGACATCAATGATAATCAATCACCAATAACAATGCCTTAGACAAATACCCAGGAAGCAAATTCTCCGGTTCTGAAAAGTGAAGCCAATGCGCAAGCGTCTTAAACTTGCATTGTCTCTCATGGCCATCAAAAGAAGTCAGATTGTATAGACGTCTATGAGAAAATGACTCTACTTCTCACTTGATTTATTACCTCAGTAAACATTGTAAACATGTAGTTATGGTCTTAAGCGCTAGTTTCATATCTTCTTAAATACAGCATGATGTTCATTTAGTATATTATGGTCCATTCAGAGTCAAATAGGTGATAAAGCAGGGTATGCTTTGGGCGTGGCTATCTTGTGATTGACCTGTCGCTACCACGGCATTGTCCAGTCTGGTAGTTGTCCATCTTCTCATAATATAACTTTAACCCTTTCACAGGGGATTTTTAATAATTATTTATTAATAATATTAGTCAGCATTTGTTTGTAGCTTCTGGTTGCAAAAAAAACTAGATTTGCGACGGCGAAAGACCGTGATGGACAAAATGCTGAACTCGAGGCTTCAAAACTGCAGTCCACAAACCACTGGGTGAAGTGATGGTGACTGAGTCTACTTCTTATGTACATACAGTCAATGAATACAACATGAAATGAAATCTCATAACTACATATGTATCTTCGTATCACTGATAGATAACCACATTTTGATTCCTGCAAGGACTTTCATACCACACTGATATAAATGGCTGCTTGAAAGGTGATTAAACCCATTCACAACCGTTTGTCTAGATGAAAAGATGTTCAAATCACAAATCAGCCCTTTTCCCTTTATATTTCCCTTTGGAACATTTCCCCTTTTCCAACACTACCAGCAGATAGCAGTAAAGCTCCAGTCAGACAAGAGCAGTACAGTACAGCATGTCCAAAGATAGATATTTGCTGGATTATGTCTGTGATTTATAACTAAATCCTTCCGAAACTGAACTGTATGAGTTTCAATCCGCAGCAGTTCATACAATCAGGATATGATATTTACCAGCTGACAGTGGAATCTCAATTTCATTTTAAACTACTCCACACAGGCATCACGACATGTCATCACAAACTAATGTCATGAAACACATCCATGGCAAACATAGTTAACGCACCTGTACATTGTGGGGGTTGAACACTCCATTGATTTCCCTCGCAAACTATTGCAGCGGCACCCTTTAACTTGAAACCATGGTAACAGGAGTACAGAGCGACCAGTTTGCCATTTGAAGAGGACAAAATAAAATCCCCATTCTTTATCGTTCCTGGAATGCCACACTGTTCTAAGTCTGGAATTGAGAGATAAAAAGGTTTTTTATGTTAATGTGAGAAATAAAATTCGATGGAATGTGTATGATTTTTCAAGTATTAGGACGAGGAGTAACACGGCTGTTTCTCAAGCTCACCTTGGCTCTTTTCCTCTTGCCAAGCTTCCAAATTAGTCGATGGCACATGATCACAAGAGATGTAATCATGGGGGTATTTCATGAACCTGAAAGAATCAGGCAGGACCTCTCTTATGTCGCTGTTGTCACAGATGATCCGAGACAGAGAACCTTTTAAGAGCTCAGCTTTCTGTAGCTGGCTGAACATACCTTCAGCCTCCCACCAAAACCTGACAAATAAAAACAGTTGATCTCTCCATTTTAAACAAACATTTCAATAAATAAACGTCTTAAAAAGTAGATAAAGAAATTTACTTTAAAATGTGCAATTGTGGTTTGGTACATAACATTAATACGTAGCTTTTTTGTTAATCAAGTAAATATGAATGTACCTATCGCCATCACGCAGAGCTTTCATCTGCTTTCCAATCAGGCAAGCAAAGAGGGGACCAGTTCTTGAGCCCGGCAACATGTTTTCAACAAGCCCTCCAAGCCATACGTCGATATTTTCAGGATGTTTGTATATTTGTGCTATCTTCTCTGCAACCCTGTAGTCTCTTACAACCTCTTTGAATCCATCCATTGTCTTAATGCGCCCCAGTCCGCAGAATGATCTCCAATCATTGTATCCTGAAAATGAATTTCAGCACAATATAAAAGTTAGCATATCGCATTTGCATTTTTCTTTCTTGTTGAGAGATACGCTAGAGGATCGATACCACTATCCAATACCCGTGTGATGAATATAAAGCAAAAGTCTGGAGAGGGTTCGCTTAACTGGTTTACAGTTTAACAGTTTTTTTAATGTATCAGTAGTGATGCAGCAGAATCAGAGATGACGCCTTTTTTCATTTTATGCATTCTTTGTCTAAACCTGGCGCCTACATTACCTACAATGCAACTCGGCCGCCAACAAGGAGATTTGGATGTGTATTAGTAGCAGCTAATGTAGCCTCGAGGTGCTAGCCTCAAGCAGATATGAGGAGCGGGCTACAGAGGGGTCTGGTAGACTCACCACAAACACAAAGATTTTTCAAACTTGTTTCTTCAGGCCCAACCAATGTCAACTCAAGAGACATCACTAGAGGAAAGTTATAAGACTTCACACATCTCCCACTGGAGACCCAGAAGGCTTTATACAACTTTTTTTCACATATACAGTAGGCCTAGTAGGCTGCTCCCCAAGACCTGTAAACGGACTTTGAGGTGTGAAATCGGTTAGGGTTCCCCCAAAGTCACGCTACGCTTATCGCCTTGTTTTATATTTAGGGAACAGATGAAAGTGCTATCCGTCTTCTTTTGTAATTTTCACAAAGAAAGTGAATATGTGCATCTGCCAAAGTGTGAAACAATTCTGTGAAATGGTTCAGTAAAATGGTTGTGGGTTGAGGTCTAGAAAGCAATTTGTGGCAGGATGCCAACCCCCTTGTTAGCGAAATGACCAAACTCATCACTGTAAATCATCACTGTAAAGAACCAGGAAGAAGCAAATTGCATATCAAGCTGCTGAAAGGACTTGACATTGTCAACCAAGCAAGTGAATATTTCCTCTAAACATCATCTTGTCTATGAATGGTTTGACAGAGAGTGGGACAAAGGAAATGACAAAGGAACTGGTCTTTAATCTCTCAGGATTAACCTGGGCATTGCTTGATGATTGTCACTCTGATTTGTCAGGCTTAGCTGCATGGCAATGATCCAGCGCAGCACTTACCTGGTAGGGCGTGATCTCGTCCTCTCTGCAGGTTCAGTGAGGCCAGATCCATGGACTGTGGCACATTCAAAACTACCAGCCTCTCTGTTAGCTCCTCTGTCAACAGCATGTTTGCGCTACCAGCTGATGCTGCAGTTCCAAATGCACCTCTCAGGGATGGTTCAATTCCCCCTGGAGACAATAACAGCACTGCTTATTTTTTCATAGTCATGATAAGATATAGTGCTTCCCTGTGCAATGCAGGAATACTCTGAGTGAACATCAGATAACACATTTCCTGTTAACATTTCCTTTTTGGACTTCAAAACTAAGAGATCATGTGACTTGATGTCACTAAACTGCAAACAGCATGCTCACTTTTACTTGGCTGTAATCCCTTATCCCATACATACAAGAAAAACAGAATGTATATGCTTGGTGAGGACAGTCGTTTTCCGAACTGTACTGTTTGCTTTCTTTCCGCCGTTCAGAAAAAAAGGTTTGTATATATCCCTCCTAAGCTTGGATTTTATGCTTCCCCTGGGCTCACTGGTGTCCAACAATTTCATTTGAGCAAACAGGATGAGTGGACTGCTGAGGATGAATACTCTGTTTATCATAACAACACATAGTTTCATAAAAGGACCAGACGAGGTGAAAAGACTACTGAACACATCCCTCTGCTTTATTGCAGCAAGGTAAAAACTTGAGTTCAGCAGAAGCTCATAGCGGTGTAAAATGACTCTGTAGATATATACTCTGTACACGTATGCACATATTGATTGCCACAATGTAAGTTGTTCTGCTGCGTCTCTGCAGCAGAGTTGATGAGCGCAAAGTTAGCCGAGGCTCATAAACAGAATGGTTACAATGACAAGAAGTGAGGTTGAAAAATTTCTTTTTTTCGCTAGCTGTAAGCCTTTAACTGTGCATCTCCTTTATATGAGAGATAATTTACTATCTTGCACATAAGTATGAAATAAGTAATGACTAAGTAAAATAATGATATTTAATGGAAAAGGTCCTGGCAGTGTGTCAGATGGATTATTGCACCTTGTGCAATGAGTCTCGAGGGAGCACAGTGTCCTGCACATGTCTTTTCGCCGGTCTACCTCAAACTAGTCCCCTGAATTGCATGCAAGTAATTATTACACTTACACAGACAGTCATGCTGAACAAAGTCATGCTCAAGCTGACCTAAATAGAGTATAGTTTAGTGTGCTTGTAGGATACATTATTAGTTCCAATAGGCAGCTTCATAAGTGTTCTGACCTTCTTTGACTATTCTCCATGGACTGAAGAAAGCGCTACGCAGCCTCAAGTCGCCAAAGTGTTCGTGCTTCTGGAAGCTCTCGTTCAGCCTCCTATGGATGGGAGAGATGGTAGCGTGGCCGAACCTGAATGCAGCGGTGGCAAACACATTGGAGGCAGAGGGGTCTGCAGTTGGATCATATCCCCGATAGGGTCCAATGTAATAATCAAAAGCCTCCTGGCCAATGATTTTTGGAACATAATCTCTCATGGTTATGATCTGGGAGTCATAAAAGAGAAGGGGGGGGGGGGATTGCAAAGAAGAAAAAAATAATCTTTTAGATAGTCATGAAAGAAAATCTCAAATCTGAGGATAACGTGCATCTCAAGAATTCTATGAAGCCACAAGAGATTAGATGAGAATATAACTTAACAAATTAATACAACATGTACCACTCGGAAATTATTAACAACATTTTGTGAAATGCTGAAAGTTGTTCCCATAGGATTCCCTGTGAGATGAGTATTTGTGTAATGTCCTATGCTTGGACAAATGATTGCACATTTGTTCCCTCACAGTTCACCGCAGAGAATTCCATCCGTCCTCATCATTATTTATAAATGCCTCAGTTCACCACCTGAATCTTAACACATGTCACACAAATGCATAGGCATGCACACCTGCACTTGCACAGATGCAAACACACACACACACACATTAGTGGGATCACATGTGGTGTCGTAGCTTCCTATGCAAAATGGAGCGGTGAACCAGACACAATTTACTTTTTTGTTGCTTTAGTGATACTAATGAAACAACATCTGCCTTTAGTGTAAAGGCAGATGTTGAAGATGAACTTGTTAAGGCAAGAATGATGACATCGACCGGATAATTTAAGTTAATGAGCTGAATTGACTCACTGAATAGCAAGAGTCTCAGACTTCAGTCTTGCTGAAATAGGTTTGAGAGCAGACTTAAAGGGATAGTTTTGGTGTTTTCAAGGTGGGTTGTGTGACATACTTATCCTTCGTCAATATACAGTAGATGTCAGTTAGCCCCCAATTGGAGACAGGAGCAGACAGGAATCACCGCGCAGAAGCAAAGCAATGTACTACTGTCGGTTAGTTTGCTTGTGTTATTGTGTGACTTTGGAAAAATCCTAAATAACCATTTAAAACACCAAATTCACCCAATAACACAAACAAACGAACCGATCAAGGCAGCAATAGACCAGCAACTCATGTGTTCTGCGAGGTAAAATTACTATTATTTTTTCAAAGTAGGTGGCTTTGTAGAGAGCATGGACAACCGCTTCAGTTCAACATCAGAACAAGCTGTGTGAAGGCAAGTTAAAGCTGTGAAAATATCATAAATACAGCATACAGTTAAACTGAGATTGATTTTTTTTAGGTGCTAAAATACGTGTTGCATCTGACCACATGCTTACTGCTTCTGTAGGTATACTATGGACGAGTACCTTATACAACCCCACTTAAACACCCCGAACTATCCTTTAAATTCTTTACACTAATACAAGTCCCACACCTTTAAAAACAAAATGAAATGTTGTATATTATTTTGCATTAGTGAAATGCAAGCAGCATTCTGCACAAACTGAAGCTGAGCCACAACATGTCAACTGTGACAAGCAAACACAGCTTAGACTGACAGTCCTAAGCCACAGTCCTGGAGATAACTCTGGTCCCTTTTGAGGAGCAGTCACCAGACTGCAATGTCAGTCCTTCCGACTCTTTTTCCTTCACGACTTATAGTTCGGGATCATCCAGTCAGCCATGCAATGGTGAAAAGTAACAAAGAAATATTTACTCAAATATTGTACAACTTTTAAGTTATTGTACTTTACTTGAGTATGTTCATTCTATGCTGCTTACATTTTAAACATGAATATAGAGGCAAACAACTATTTAGCTGTGTAAATACATAGCGGACTAATGTCTACCTGATAGAGAGCATTACTATTTTCAATGCTTTTAGAGCATTTTTTCGTGCATGTGAGCGTGCCCCACTGGCTAGCTCATGGTCGCCGCTCTCATTTGGCGGTTAAAGCTGATAACGCCGTCCCGACTGACAGCGTGTCATTGTGGGAGAGTAGTAACCACCATCCGGTTTCCCCTCAGGTAACCACTGTTAGCTCTGTCAGCACTGCAGTAGTTTGTGTTTGTGCTGTGGGCATCGTTAGCTGCGAGAGGCCAGCCATGTTGAGAGCAGTCGAGAGGCATTCGAAATACTCCCAATATCGGCTCTTGCACCTTTAAGTGCATTCAAAAAAGGGTACTGTCTATTTGTTTATTATGCCATATCCAGTGATAAAAGCAAGCAGGAGGGAAGGGAAGATCCACCAATACATTCTTGCAAAAATGGAAGTTTGGTGTCTGACATAGAAATACAGTAAAAGGTGAATGTACAGCAAATCCCTTAATTTAAACAGGTACACATCTACTAAAATCCAAACATTGGTTATGTTTCATTTCCTGCCTAATTACATACCCTTGGCCTGGAAGTGTTTTCCTTTTTGTACGTAATTACTGCCATATGTCAATGCATTAAAACAGTGCTTTCACAGTGACTTGTCAAGAATAATGCTGTATGAAAATGGCATCTTGCATTACATTCGCCCTGTGTGAGCCTGTTTTCTGGGAACAGCTGTCTCAGGATTTAAATGGGGGGGCTTGGTGAGAGCTGTTGGGATTCAACCATATGGACTGACAAGACACAACAATGAGCTGAAAGCTGCTGAGAGCTGAAAAGGGCTGCAGAGTTGGATTGTTTTTATTTACTAAGTGGGAGTGGATAACTAGCAAACTTTTCTCATTACAGGCAGACATATCAACATAAATACTAAAGTATGATACAGTAACACAACAACGCTACATTAAGCATTGATTTATGTCTTAATGATCTAACATTTTGTTATGTTTATGAATTAACAGCAGTGGGGGGGTTTGTTATTGCTTGGCATAACATGAGATGGCTTTCTGATCGGCACCCATCATCAATGGTAGATGGATTATACTGGTCATGCTGTTAATGCTGGTTTATTGAATTAATGGCGGATTGCAACCATCTGCAACTTCTGTGCCAAGTGCATAGAAGAACTACAGTGAAAGGCCGTATCTAGAGCCTGTGTTTGGTTTGTCCGTTCTGGGCTACAGTAGAAACATGGCGGTGCAACATATGCAGATGTGAACAACTCATTCTAAGGTGACAAAAACAATTCTTATTTTCAGGTCATTATAAACCATAGAAAACATAATTATTATATTTAATTTCTGCCAATAGATCCCCCTAAATTTTACACATTGGTCCTGTAAAAAAGCATGTACTTGTCCCAAAATATAAGGGTAGGGTAAGGTGTAAGATGAGGGCAAAAAGTGCATCAGAAGCAAAAAAAAGATTATGCCTGCTATGCTTGTAGTTCAATAATTAAATACCATTTAATCACATTATCATAACTTAGTGGTTTAAAAAAGGACAATTATAGCATTCTGTTGCTTCTCTAAATTAGCTTGTTGCTCTGAGCAGCATCCAACAAATAGAGCTGACTCGTCCAAATCTGTTAATGAAATAGTATGGCTTAATGCAAGACCCTTTACTGTGCTATGCACATTTTATAATCGCATATCACTTTCACATATAGCGTCACTGAATCTAATTCCACAAAAACTGCATTCTCTACCTCAATTTACAGTAATCTGAAATGCAGTGTTACAATTTGTTGTCTAAATCTAGTTCTCCAGTCTGCTTTTTGTAATGGCAATTCCTGTGTTACTGTAATACTGTGTGTCAGAAGAATGTCATTTCCATATGCAAGTGCCAGGCACAGCCACACGGTGCCCTGTTCTGTAGCTGACTCTGTCCTTTACCCACCGAGTGGAGGGGGAAGAGTAAGAGATAACAGTGTAACAAAATGGAAGATTTGATTATGAAAAGGCGAGGAGCTTAAGTGCTCCATTAATTCTTCATCTCGACTTTGATATTTATTTAGGTATAAGGTTCCAGTCTGCTGGTTTGCAGGCTAGTTGGGCCAGATAGTGCCCCACATTTCCCTCCACCTCCAATACAGGGATTTTCCAAGCTGGGAATGGTTATAGGTACAGTATGTAAATCCTCTCCCTGCCTTTTATACTTCATCTTCACAAATGATTTAAAGAACCCATCCACCTTAGACCCATCTCTTTTTAATGCTGTAAATCTCTTTCCTCTGGCATTGTCCCTGGGTCACCTGAAAATAGCGGTTGTTAATCCACTGCTGTGGTCAAATGTCAAACCCCCAAAAGTCTGATAGAATACAGATTTATTTTCCCTCTGCTCAGAAAAGCTTCCGAAACTTTACAGCCTAGCGCCACGGTCCCCTCGTCCCCTTCACTAGACGCAAGGAACGTTTTCCATTGGAAAAATGTTTTCCTGTATAGAGTGTACAGAATTTACGCAACATGTCCTTCACCTGAAATAATGCCCAGGCATACAGCTAATATCAATATTGCATCGCTACAAGCAACTGCAAAAAGCAACGTCACTTAGCAACAAACACACAGAGACAACAGTAAGGTGACACAGCAATCCTTTGTGCTCATGAGTGTTTTCTTTGCACAAAGACTGTGCAAATGATTAAGGATTATGACTTGCCAATCTTCCACACGTTGTTTTCTTTCTGCCGGGCTGTGATGGCTGCCCTGCCCTGCTTAAAGAAATGTGTGTAGGGTTTGCACTGCGCAAAGCAGAGGCGCATTAGCTGCACTCTCTCGTTCAAATGGATACCAGCTCAGAATAACACACCATTCAAAGGCACAAATTAGAAACCACTGAGGGAGTTGTTTCTGATTTTAAAAAAGAAAAGAAAAAGAAATGATAAGGGGGGAAAAAAGCAATGGTTGATATATAACACAAAGTCGACACAGGAATAGAATATTGTTAGCAGTGCAGCACAGGATGTGATCACGCACAGTATGTATCACATACTGAAAATGATGCTGAGAGAGGGGTGAAAGTGAACTAAACTAAGTTAATGGCAGTAAAACCAAAACAATGACCTGAAAGACACTTATACCCTCCGTACAGCTATGGGGTGATACTTCTCTTTAGGTTTGTCACTACGAGCGACCCCTTTCACATCCAAGTAGTCCACTAGTTGCAATACAATCCTACTGTTAAAAAATGTACGTTTGGCTGGAGTCATTGGGCCAAGCAGCTTCATTCAACATATCTTTCCCTATGTTCTATTGTAAGTCCATGGCAGCAGTTAAACTAAATTTCCTGCTTCTTTGTAAACAATCAGACCTCTGTTTGGACTGACAGACTGTGATTGACAGCGCCACGTTCGACTGAACCAACTCAAAAAGGTGGTCCAAAAATATGTGCATTGTTTTTGTCAGTTGCTGAAAAATTGGTATGATGATCAGTGCAGCTTTGGCACTCCTGCAGCAATGTATTCTACGTCCAATAGGAGAGAGAGAGCAACTGTTTTAGAATATCTGAGGTAACAATGTGATCCCTTCAGTAGCTTCTCTGCAGCTTTTGATCAGACCATATGATCTTCCTCGATAGATGCCCACTTGTCATAGAAATAGTAGATGGTTTAATTTCCATTTTTCCTGAACACTTTAAGTACTTCTCATCCATGTTCTACTTCTTTTAAATGTGTTAACTTGTGTCAACATTTATTAATTATTTTCAGTTCTATCAGCTAAAAGAGTTTGTTATTTTGGTATGCTGAAACAATTTCAGTTACTGGTCACATACCTGATGCAGAGCTCCAATAATCTTGCGAGTTTCTTGGTAAATAGTCTCCGGGCTCCAGTGAGCATTCATGTGTTTCAGTTCCTCTGCAATCCGATTGTGTTCCCTGAGCCACAGTGTATGCAAACAGATCAGGGGCAGACCCTCATTAATCCGACTGTCCCCGGCACTGAAACACTCCACCCTCTCCCCGTGCAGATTCTGTAGGCAGGCTGATGGAAGAGCGGTCACGAATGGAAGGTAGGGTCTTCCCTTGGGATCCCTGAATTGGTCGTTGACAGCAAGTTTCCCATTGAGGCCTGTGAGGTCACGGAGGATGCCCTCCAGCCTTGGAGTGTGGCCATACACAACCGAGGCATCAATGAACGACGTGATGGCATTCATCTGTTGTCGCTGCAGAGCTTGTCGAATATCAGAGCCACGATTGACCAAGCAGGCTGCTGTGGAGCGATGAAAGGGCATGCAGCGTTGTGCACCAGTGATAGAATTACCTGTCTGTGGAAAACAAAACATTTCTTTATTGCAAGCTGCTACAACAGCATCTTGAACTACTTCTCGTCTATCAATCAAATGTATTGGTTTTGTGATTGTAGAATTTCAAAAGAATAAATCGACAAGTTAATTTGCTTTCTTGCCGACTTAGACTGACTCCGTTCTGCTGTCACTTTAACATGAGACTCAAGCCGGTAGGGGGGACAGCTGGACTGGTCCATACAAAGGTAACGAAATTTAAATCCCAACACCCTTAAAGAGAGAGGGGCTAGTAGCTACTTGTTACCTTGCTTTTACGGCGACAAATGTGAACACAGTTCCAGCAGAGGAAGAAAACCGGCTTCCATCTAATCACAAGGATGCATGGAGGTAACAAGTACTCGCCAATCACAGCACAGTAGGGCGGGACAAGGCGGAAATGATGCTTATGTGCAACTATTGTGACTATTTCTTGGTCGAGAGCAGTGAATTCCTGGAGTCTCCACTGGTTGTGTGGTGAAGTCAGGAAATCCAGGAAGACATCCTTTCTTCTAATCTAAGCTAAACAGTTCTGGCTTGAGCTTCATATTGAACGGACAATTATGAGAGTGGTATCAATCTTCTCATCTAACTTTCAACAAGAGAGCGACTAAGACTACTTCACAAAATGTAAAAATATTCCTTTAAAATACAGGATTGTAACCACAGAGCAAGCAAGATACAGTACAGGAAAGCAAAACGTCCAAAGACTGTTTTCATGTACCTTAATGGGAAAGCATGGATGCACATTTTGACATGTGTTGGAACAGTCCAGCCCAGTCCAAAGACCAGCGTTCCCTTTGCTTTGAGGGGTAAAGGTTACGTCATGGTCGATGTACTGGCCCCACTCCACCAGCAGGTGAGAATAGACATCATCTGTATGTTTAGTAGAGCTCCTTATTATTTCCTGGCTGACTTCCCATGGCTGTTAACACAGGATGATTTGTTATTTTGGATGACAGTGAGAACTGCTTTTTTTTTAACAGTGTGTAATTGCATTTTGCCCCAGCCATCTCTGCGGTGGCTTGCCATTTATTATTTAGTCATTGATGATTATTGTGTCCCAGTCAGGGGTGACGATGGATGATAGCTTTGTTGTTTGTGTGAACGAGTTCATTCTTTAATTCATTAAGTTATGTTATTAATAGATGAATGTCTTTAGCTCAGCAAAGGGGCTGTGATATGTGTCTTTCATATCTTAATTTATCCAACCCAAAGCGGTTTAGCAACTGATTAAAAAAGAGTTATGCAATACATAAAATATCCAAGATATTTGTTCAAGTCAAATATCTTGTAAATTCAAGGCAAATATCAGACTAACAGTTTCATCTGCTGTAGAAAACAAGAAATAATATTTATGACTGTAAACCAACGTATTTCCATCTATGGAAATAGTGTATTTTAATACACAGTCAACAATATTCAAATGAAACCGTAATCTGTGTCATCTCACATACACACACACACGCGTCTGCTGTTCCTAAATTGCTGTGGACTTTATCTGCTGTAAAACAGGTTAGGAAAATAAATGGAAAGCTACATTAACTTGGGTTTTGCAGGGTGAGCTCGCTTCATTTCTAATTTCACCGCCAAGACTTTTGTGTCCGTCGGACCAGCATTTTGTAGATTACCGGGGGAAGTTGGAATCCATTATGGAGCCGTCCTCGGTTCCAACCCTTGGGTTCTCTCTCTCCGTCTTCGTATTTAGCTGGAAGCCACCTGACCAAGGGAGTGTTGGCTGCTCCCCAGAGAGGATTTTGCCTAAGAAAAAGAATCGTGAAGCATGTCGAAAAATACTTACATTTGTTTTATTCATTTGTTTTCCTCACAAAGGTCATCAAGAGTTTAGGATACTAGTTTCACCGATATACTAGAGTGCATCAGCTTACTGATTTATGAACATGTTTATTTGCTCTTAGAACAGGTTCGTTGATTTTTGAAGATGGAGGAAACATTTGTTGTGGTTATATTTGAATAGACATGCCTCTGATCATTGTGGAGTTTTTTTCTGTATTAAACTACAACAATGATCTTTGTCCAACCTTAACCTGTAGTTGCTAAGAGCAGAAACTATGAAAAAACAAATGAAGTGAACATTTCACTGTAAACTCAATATGAACATTTTACAACTTGCCAGATACATCACAACAATGTTTGCTCATCATGTTGATTAAGAAGATAACCCAGACGGCATTGTGTTTTCTCCAAAACATATTTGCTGTTGCAAATGAGTATAAAAATGTAATTTCCAGGAGAAAAGGTCGGGTAGAAGCAGAATATAGAGGAGCTACAGACGTTAATTATGAAATCAATGAAATCAGACAATGAAATACTAATTTCATTTGGCATTTGAATGCAAATCATGTATGACACAATCAAATTGAATTCAAGGTTTTCTTTTATTTTGATGACGATGTGAAAATGCTCAAATTTAAATAAAATAAGAAAAATCCACAGACATATGTTTCCTGTACACCTTAGTGTGGCTTTGCTGCAATAAACATTAAAGGTCAACTTGTCATTTGCATTTTTAATCAAGACGGAGGTGTGACAGCTGTTGGGATTAGCAACATTTTTCCTCCCGTCACTTATCAGAAGTTCCTTCATCAATGTTAAACCGATGCAAATTTTTTAATTTTCTTTACAAAATATTGCATTTACTTTGAATCTACGCCCATAAAGATTCTGCTGGCAGTATTTGTTCTTGGACCGTCTCGTTTACTCCACAACAGTATAGTCCTGGTTCTTTGACTCATCGAAAGGTAAGAGGTCAGTTGGCTACCTGTTATTACAGAGGCCAGATACGGAGCGGTACTTGTTGAGATGACTTTGCAGACAGATGGCTGGATGCGTTACAGGAGGACATTTCGACAGCTCCGCTATCCGCTCCACGTCCTCCCAGGAAAGCAGCTCTAGCATTGTGACATGACAACGTTAACACAAAGACTAATGGAACTTTATCTTGCTAACCTTTGGAGCATATCAAACCTGAAAGGACACGCCCTTCTTTAGTATTTAATGACATTTTTACAATCTTTGACAATCCATTAGTTTAAATTGTGTTTTGGTGGACAATTAAACTGGTAAGAGTAGTGGCAGTGGATCAATTAGAAATGTTGGTAGTTTTACGGTTGCTTTGGTGTCCAACTGGCTCTAAAGGTTTCTTTCAAGGTGAGATTCTCTGGATTAAATAACAACAAAGCAATTCTACCTGGTGCCGTGACATCCCTTCTATATCTCTGTCTCGCTGTGTTCTTTAGGACTTGTAGAGTTGTTTGAAAGACCTCTGCAGCTCGGGAAATCTCCAGGGTCTCAGGCTCGGTTTTCCGAAGCAATGAAAACACATGCGTGGAAGACAAGGGGGAGCTTCGTCTGAGCACAGGAGTGTCGAAGGATAAGCTTTGGTTTATTGTGTTTTATTTTTGGTACAGTATGAAGAGAGACAGAAAAGGTGATAACTCGTGTGATAAGTTCAATACCGTTGTCTAGAGTGGAGTGCGGCTTCATGTACAATTTGAAGGCTTTCTTGATGCGAGGAGATAAGCAGTTCTCTGACAGTTGTGGCTGCAAGATATACAGTATCGTAACAGGACAGCATGGAAATCTGTGACTAGAATATCATCTGTAAAAAGAGGTGGAAGGTAAACATTTACACAAGTACAGTGCCTAAAATACAACTTTGAGATCCTGGTACTTTTTGATCTATTTTGCTCCATTGCCTGCTTCTAATCCACATTTTTTAAAAAAATGTTGAATTTATTTTCCTTCACCAGTTTATGATTTTTGCTTACATTCAAAAACACATTGGACAATAAAAGTAAATGTATTGTTATATATTAGACCAGTTACTCCAAACCATTTTGTCTTAGGACCCCTTATTATGTCCTTTGTTATACGTCATTTACAAGTTCATGAGTCGTTCCTACGATGGTTTCATTTAAAAAATCTGTTTCAGGCTCAATTTCACTAAAAACGAAAGGAGCACAAATTGTGTTTTTTCATCCTTGCCCTGAGTACTTGGTTTGAGTATTTATAATACATTTTGCTAATACTTCTGTACTTTTATATAAGCATGAAGATTATCATGGAATATCTTTACCTTGTTGTAGACTATCAATACTTTCCAGTACAGGATCTGAGTATTTATTCCACTTCTGACAACAGCATATTGAATGCTACATGTGCTATATTTTAAGTGTCGACATATTTGAAGCATCAACAATTCAATACACAAAACAAGTGGGAGTTCCCCAGATTTATATGCAGCATTTTCACATGTATGCCACGTTGTTAGATTTGGTAGTAAATAGGCTTACTTGCTTTAAAGCTAAACAGACATACAATAGAAGAAGAACATGACGTCTTCACAGCTAATGCTGTTTTTTGTTTTACGAGATATATATTGAAAAAAAAAAGTTCGATGAGACTATGACTATGCTGCTTCCATGGCTATATCTCAGAGTAGGCTAATAACCAAATACGGTTTCAAATGTTAGTATTTAAACAATATTTTGTATTGCTTGTTTTTTTATTACATCTTCCAATCTTTTATTTCAACCACAATGACAGATGATCTGAGATGAAAAAACATTTAAGCAAAAAAACATACCAAAAGTTACTTACAGTTTAAATGCCTGGATTCATCAGTCGAACCCCTCAGGAGAGTGATGCAGAGCAACATAATGAGGAAAATTAAATAAAAATGACGAGCCATTTGTAGTTGGCAGTTTACAATTGAAGAGTGAAATATTTTCACATTATCAGTAAAGACTTATCGTAGTGCTCTGTGCCCTGTCAGACCTGTCCTTATATATTCAGATAAAGCAGGGAGCCTTTGCAAAGGTTAAGTAGGCTGAACCACCCCCACTAAAGTAACTCAGACATTCACTGTTTCTCTTGTCCATGGTTGACTGGTTTGAAAAAAGATCTTAGCCACTTGGATTTTTGGTAGGACCAGCAACTCTATGTAACGGTTCCAGATAAAATATGGATAAATTGCATAATGTGTGGCCAATTTTGTTTGCAAACAAGTGTCTTATCTGTCCATATGCAATGTAGCAAATTAAGGTGTAATTAAGAAGGGAATTTTCAGCAAAAATTTTACATTTCACTGACAATAAAGGATAAAAGAGGTAACCGTTATTACCGTTATTTGGAAATTGTAAGTAGCCGAGCCTACAAAATGCCTACAATATTTTGACAAAGATAGGACTTAAAATTGTCAAACTGTAAAACAAAATATGAATCCAATTCTTTTTTACGTCACGTGGCTGTTAAAGTACATGACATATACAGTATTTCTTCAGGTTTGTGCTATAACGCACAAACCTTATTTACTTGTTAAAAAAAAAACTAACAGAATCATTTCCTTTCACGTTCTTTAAGTCAAGTTCTGGCAAACCCTAAAGAAGGTGAAAGGACTAAATGTTCGAGTTACAATAGCTCTCAGCTTGTTTCCTCATTACTGGGACGTCATCCTGGTGTTCTGTTCTCAGGGTTGTACATTTCACTCTGTGAAGAGTTACTGAAGTAGAAACAAACCTCTCTGAGCAAGTAAACCCTCCGTCAGTAGCTTGGTCGCTAACGAGTCAATCAGGTCAAGGTTTGCAAACCATTCCTCATTTGTGGAGAACTTACAGAGGAAATTAAATTACAGAAAATGGTGCAACACAGCTTCTGATGGCGATAAAAGCTTCCTCCATTTCAGACTCTCCAGCTCTCCTTCAGCACCAGTTGAACTCAATGCAAACACTTGGCGAAGTCACTTCAACAAGGAAATCCACCAAATTATACAACACAGTATCGGCAGCAGTCATTGATGTCTTTTGCCATCCTCCCTCGTTTATTTTCATGTTTTATTCGCAGACTGGGGATGACTAATACTGAGAAAGGCCATGGCAGCGGTCCTGAAGTTGCCCTGGAAACTTCTCGTCATCACAAATACTTCAGTTAGCATTCATCCAATGGCGCCAGCGGAGTCTACTGTGAGAGTCACGGCCCATTGATAGTTGAGCAGTGTACTTGAAATTCATGCTTCACATGGTGCTGATGCAACTTGATGATGCCGTGTGTGTGTGTGTGTGTGTGTGTGTGTGTGGCGGCAGCCGCCAGTGACTTCAGCAGCGGGGACACAGTTGTGGCTCTCTGTGCAGGCTGGTTGTCACGGTGCCTGCTTTAGCTTCAATGCAAAACTGTTTCTGACAAAACTTTCCACAAATGAATCTTTTTCGTTTGTAGAGTGAAGCGAGCGACATCTAAAAACAAAACTTCTGGCATATCTGAATATTTTGTGCTCAATGTGGGAACTACTTAAGAGTATACTTTATTATTGTTATTTTGGAGGATCGACAAAATAACTGAAACCTGTACAATATAGTTCAATGTAATACAAGGCAGTCGCAATATATGTAAACCTTCTGAAGTTAAGCAAAGTTAAGTTTTTCACTTTGTTGAAAGGCGTTTAATCCACTGTATGGTAAATTCTACTACTGTAGTCCATTGTGTTGTCTTCAAATATCCCATTTAAATGTCCTTAATTCAGTTTTGGCGGCAGTCTTTCTGACAACTGTTGCTTTTTCACTGTGCGACACACAAGGGTATGAAAAGATGTCGCTTTTGCCAGCCAGGGATGCAGCTACTATTGAGGACACCAAGGTAATAAGCATTTTAAAGTTTATATTTTATTCCTTAAATGAAGTCAAAAGAGCATGTCAGGTTCAGTTCAGTGATACGTGATCACAGACAGAGCATAGGTAAACAATGTCCACCATGACTCATAGACTAAAATTAGAAACCATTTGACCCACACATTTCATTAATACCTAAGTAGGGTGACGCTTCCAAAGATTTGCCAAGCAGAGAGGGCTGATCCCTATCAATCAAATGAAAAATGACAACCATTGTCCTGTTATTGGGTTCGTAAAATTTTAAGCGGTGAATCAACAAGTGGTTGCCACAACGATGTCATCAGTGCATCAAAACAATGCAAAATGAACCGCCCTAGTAATAAACCCATCAGACAGGTTGAATGTTAATTTGTAGTTTCACTTGAAATGCGGTATATATGATTTCCCGTGAATACAGTGCAAAATTGGACATGTTAATGGTAGTGTTATATACCCGTTTGACTTTGCAGGTGAATTTGAAATGGTCTTCGATAGAGTTTTTGAAACCGTTTATCTCCTGGAATTGAAGCCAATGTTATAAACTTCTCTAAATTGCGGCTGACAGCGTCTGCCATTTCTGTCCAAGATGCCGATGCAGAGAGAAAACCATGCAAGCAGGGTTCAATCTGCTGCAGTTAAACCTCGAGCTTTAAACGCAACTTGCGATTGCTCACCAGTGGGAGAACGTTCCGGGGATCATCCTTCATGGTGTGTCAGGCTGCCTCCGTGGAGTTGGGACAAATAGGGACAGCATCTGTGCAGGATATGCTTTTCAGGTGAGTGACCAGATGCAGATAGTGACTTGTAGAATCATCCCCACGCCAACAGCAGGAGTTCCGAAAGAAAGTGACATTGTGATCGAAAGTAGAATAAAACTAATAATTACATTTTTTTCTGAACTTTAAATCAACTTTCTTCATAGCATTGACTACCATTAGCCTACATGTTATTTATGCAGACTTAAGATTTATATACCCATCTGCAATACATGCCAAAAAATAGCATGACATTTTTTGAAATGCTCTTATTCGAGTTACATAAAAGATCAATGCCACTCATTTATCTGTCCATTGAAAAGGAAGGCACGGCCAAGAGATGGTGAGCTTAGACTGGAGGGTCTTGCCTGGTCCTATCCAAAAGTAACAGAATCTGCCTACCAGTACTTCTAAAGACCACATCCAGTTTAATTCATGCAAAAAACAAAGTTTTTAAAGGGTTATCTATGTATCTCTTGTTGCCTGGCAATCTCATTGTGCCAAGGCAGGACGTAAACTTATTTCTAGGCACATATTAAAGTATTGTATTGGGGAATCTGTATGGAAATAGTAAAATGCAATAAACTTCCTCAAATGACCCTTCTCCAAGCCCTGCTGCCATCATGGAGCCCACACTGTCACTAACTGCAATTAGCATCAGATTTTTGGAAAAAGGACAAAGCAACTTCAGAGGAAAGCAGACAGAAGGGCCTACAATAACTTCAATAAAGATAAAGACAGATCCAGGATGTCATACAGTGACAGATCACTGTGTAAAAGTGAACCGCCGCATTACCTGGCAATCGAGACAGAAGACAATGAATTTAAGGAACAGCACTGCTCCTGTAGAGGCGGTTAGGTCTTTATTCACTGTTACATTTATTTAAAAAAAGCAAAAGTAGTAGAAAATAGACACGCTAACACTAGTTCATGATATGCTAACGTACTCTGCTAATATTAGATCCACAGGTTTTCACATAGAAACGTATATCTCCGTCCAACCTCTCAGCTAACGAGTATCACTATTACAACGCGTCTAACCATGACTAGCTCCAAATAAACAAAACCAGCCTGAATTTGAAGAGAATCTGAAACAATTGCATCAGAGTCTTTGAAGCAGAGCCAGTTAGTTGTTGAACCCTGTGCAGAGCTGGCTGAAGCTGTGATTGGCCAGTCTGAGTTCTAGGGCGGGACTTAGCGAAGGGTCTACTGCAGAAAGAAAAAAAAAAATGTGTGTATGCTTGCCTGAAGTGCCTTTGTCAAAAGTCAACTTGTTTTGTTTCCGTTTGCAACCTCTGCTTCTTGTATTCTCTTTACTGGCGGGTTACAGCAATGTGCAGAGAGTAGCCTGTAGCTCCAACTTCTGATGAAACTGCGCTTTGCATAGCCTAGTTTATTCGCTCCAAACCAGCTAATGTAAACACACCTAATTCGTACTTTTTTGCAACATTTCAAAAGTTCTGTTAAAATTGCTCAACAAGTGAATGGACACACAACTACAGTGCCAGTCAAAGAAACATTCCATCACATCCCCTGTAAAACGTACAATAAAGCCTATTTTTATTTCCTTTAAAACAAACTAAGCTCAGCACATTTTATACTATATTACACATAATGACTGGGACAAGCTTATGGGTTAAAATCGGACAACCACCTTTAGTGGCAGGGATAAAGTTACATCCACTGCACGCCCTCCACTTTCAAAGTTCAAACCTACAGGGAGCTGCGGCATGGGTCAGATGACAGGCAGTTTCGCTTTATGAGCAATTTATTGCATCACAGCAATGGATTTTCACAGTAAAACCATTATATAGACATACAGCTTGTCCAATGCATTAGAATGGGAGTTGAAAAAAGAGTGTCTTTCATAATACTTTGAAGCTGAAATGTCACATTTCAGTGAAAGGTCCTCATTGCCCAGATATTGGAAACTCTTGTCCTTATTTGGTTTTAAAAAAAAGATGGTCACAATAGCACAAACATCATACAATTTAATCAGAGATGTTGATTCAATTCAGTGGTTTTTTGGAGGCTTATTAGACTGCATTTTATTGTGGTGTTTGGGTTTACAGACATGGAAGTATAAAGGAAAGTAAACCAGAGGAACTGGGAGCAGAGAAAGGTTAGCTTTTTCATTACTGTTCAACTGTGAATTTGAAGTAAAGAAACCCCCCCCTGTCAAAGCTCTTTCAAAAATGTGAATCCCCCCATGACAGTGAGCCAGCATCAGATTCATTATGTCTGTGCAACATGTACTTACTCACTAGATGTAGGTAGGGCATCATTATTCTTCATAGATACAGCACTAGCTGAGATTATCTGCTCAAAATAGTGGCAGCTTCCGTGTTTGGCGATTCGTGTCCGGTTGTCAAATATATGGCAGTTCTACACCATATGGCAGCACGGGCGCTGCCTTTCAAAGTGACAAGTAGACAAGAAGTAACCGCTGGGATTCCACAATGTAATGAGCTAAAAAAATACTACGGAAAAAGGAAAAACTGTTCATCTGTTTAGATTGTATTTTTTTGTTTTTGGTCAAAAATTTAACAACATCTTCATTCCACAATTAATTCATACATTATCTACTTTTACAGTCTTTTACAAATATTTATTATTTTCAGTTCATACAAAAATAACAAGAACAGTATGTACATATCAATTGGCTCTGTGCTGAAAATAAAATACTGCCGATTTGCCACAGGTGCACATGACAATGAGGACGGGTCTTCTCAAGTGTTCATGTAATTTCCAGGGAGGCTTTGACTGCACATAAAGAGAGGGTCCATGGAGGCCACTTTGGCAGCGATAAAAGAATGTATACAGTGAAGGACGGCTGTTAGATTTGCAAACTCCAGTTCCTGAATAAGAAGGACAGAGAGACACATCAATTTGTACAAGATGTTTATATTTTAAATAACACAATTCTCGAACTTAAGATCTCTTTGAAAACTGAAGTACACCAGACACGGGAATATTTCTCACTAGACATTCTGTAAAATTGTCCATTAGCTCATTGGTATCAGTGAGCAAAAATCACAGCTCATTGTGTAATTTTAATGTAAAAAAAAAAGAAGAAAGACTCCCTTCTAATTACCTTCATCTCTATTTGGTTGCTTTCAGCATTCTTGAAGAGGAGTTTTACCCTGGTTTTCCCATCATCAGAGGAGCCTTTAAGTTGAGAGAACTTGTATCGCCACAGTGCGGTCTAAACGGGAGGGAGGGGATTATAAAACCCAGCAGCACAGGGATTTCAATAATGAGTACAAGATTTAAATGCCATGTCTTACTACGGAGAGAACTGCATGATCAAGACCTGACAGTTCAATGTGTAATAGTACTTTGAGGAACTGTACAGTTTATGACAAAAGTAGATTAGTACTTTAGAAATCAGTGCTGTGACATTCTTGCAGCGATTAAATGGACAGAAAATGAGGCAAGGCTGCCAAAATAATATCTTTAACAATGGCACACCATTCTCTGAGATACAGTTACTCTCTCCTTTATTCTGGAAAGTCCATTGTGCAAAATTGGTGGCACTGGAAAGTCTTTTTTTTAATTATGTGGCTATTAAAAATACATTTTCAAATACAATGGAAGCCTTTTGAGGAAGGACGAATACTGGGCATCAATACAGAAAAAAAGGTGTCAAACTGCATTTTCTGGCGCTATTAAGGGAACAGTACAGAATCCGGATGCCAACAGTAATTGAACTGAGTAATACTTCACCTTTGAATTGCCTTCTGAGCAGGTGAACCCCGATCCAAAATCTATGGTGAAGCACAGCACATTCCCCTGGCTGCTGCACATGTAGCTTTTGGACTGTGGGGAGAGATTTGATAACAATTTATATGTAGATTTTTACAATTCTGTACCGACATACTTTGGATATACTGTGGTACATTCCTAAGTATGAGCATCCAAGACAACAGCCATACATAAAGACCACAGAAGCACATATTACATGTTACTTCCAACTATGGCTGTACTGTATGTAAATAAATGATATCTTCATTTCCATTTTCCCAATTTGTGGTGGTGAACGCAGGCCACTATTGGCAAGGGGGATAAATTCACAATTCACTTGGTATTCATCATACATCGCCGTCTTAGCACTCATTTACTGTCCTCTTTGATAACACAGAAAATAGGCTTTGCTCCTTCATAGCAGGAGAAGCACAGGTGTAACTAATATCATTAGCAACGGCTCCGTTCTCTTTATGTGTGTCGGTAAGCCCAGCCAGTGAGGCAGCATTCAAAATCGCAGGGCCAGCTAACTGGCACACCTGAGTGGAATGCAGCCAGTATTATTGTTATTAAGGTGTTATTAGTCAACAAGTCAAAATGTTCACTGTATGAGAAGTCTATAATGACGTTTTATTTCACTGAATAATCAGGCTGTGACCACTCAGGAATGATCCTTAAAAGGCTTGGTGACTGGTCTCACCGGCATTTGAAACAGCAAAATCAGCGAGATAAACTCACTTTAATGGAATTAACTTAGGTGAACAACACTGACAGATAAAGTTGCGCCGTTTACCAATAGAAAGACGTTTCGGCAATACTGAAGCCTCCAAAGCAGAGGAAGCTGTCAAAGGTTATTAGTGGTGTTGCTTCATCCATTTTTTTACCTGAAACAACCAAGAAAACAAGCTCGCTAACTGACAGTTAGGACGTCTAGCTAACTGACAGTTAGGAAGCCGAGCTAACAAGCTTGTTAACTGGAGGTTAGCTTGAGTATTAGCGCAGAAATTTTTTTTCTCCCTCTTTAATCAGACTTTCTCACAGCAGACACTTTGACGCAGGTGTACCTATTGACAACAATGGCTTTATTGTGTTCAAGTGTTCCCGTGAGAGTGGCAGCGAGCCAGTATGCACGATGCCAGGAACCTGACAATCAACATCTTCCCCAAATTATTTTATTAATAACTTCATTCATGAAAGGTCATTGTGACTCACTACTGCAAGCATATTAGCGCCCGTCAAACTAACTGCTAAGGCACCCTAGGTAGCGCCTTAACAGTTAGCGAGGGCGCCTTAGCAGTTAGCTTGTCAGCCACAGTAATGTACCAATTACCACCCTGAGTAGTCCCTACAAAACCAGGCGTCAAGCAACACATATTTTGCAGAGATGTGCGGATGGATTCCGCTGCAGCACTTTCTGATGTGACCGGGCTTTAATGCAGACATCCTGGAGAATGAGAAACCCAAAAATCATTGACATTCAGCACTGACGACTCGGGCTGCCACACATAAGATCTTTCATTGTTTTGCGCTAATGGGCCGATGCAAACTCTTGTCTCCGGTTTGTAATTTTGTCTTCCCATAGAAAATGTGGCATTGAAATAATGAAAACGCAAAATGTCCAACATCAACAATGGATCTTAACACCATGTACTGTTGTTCTTAGCACCGAGTATAATTACACAGAGCTACTAGAAACCCAAATCTTGGCACACATGAACACCCTTTTATCCTCTTGTTCCTTTTGTGTACCATGATAATGAATCATCCTAAACCAGTTTGCCACCCTGACGGCAGGATTTAAAACACGCAACAAGTGTTATTTGCAAAAAGATAAAGACCAATAGTACCAACAGTAAGAATATGATAATGTATTATATTCTATTCTGATTGTGCGTAAATCAAAAAAGAGCAGTTATATGGGAACCCATTATGCACAAAGCAATCAGTGTAATATACTGAATATCCATCGTCTCATCCAGCTCTCAGCGTTGTTAGAACAAGATGCTGTTAGTGTCATGAATCGTCAGACAGACCGTGTTTGTTTAAAATTGTAGTTTCTGCTCATAAAATTATTTGTGTTGATACTCACTTTACTTTACTCATGTATACATTTTCCAAGTGTTCACATGAGTTCTTTTTAAAGTGGCAGTCTGACACATTAGGCTTTGAAGAGCTGATAACAAGAGCAAATCTGATGTTTTGTCCGAGCTGTCAGCAAAAGCATCATCCTGTGCAGCTTCCTGATGATGTCAAGAAACATGCCAGAGGAAATCCATTTTGGACAGAATAAATCCTTTACATTCATTCTGCTGCTGCTGCTGCAGTGCAAACAAGCATTTGTCTCACAATTCTTTCTTACAGATCTTTTTGAAAAGCACTGATGTGTGAGCGTTCTACTCTCCGTGGAGCAATATCCCTCTAAAGGCTTTTCTTGCCACATGACTCCATTTTTTTTTTGTCCTCCACTCCGCTGGAATACCAAGATGTGTATTCAGATTTTCTGTTTGTGTTATATATGGCTTTTATTCCCATTTTTTTTATTTCACTTGAGAACACAGCAGGGACATGGTGATTTCAATTATAGAGTGCAGTGTGCAGTGAATGTGGCGAAAGACTGTACAGTCCTTTCAGTGGAAGTGTGTTCTCCTCACAAACCTCAACAACCGCCCCCCCCCCCCCTTTAGCGGTGTCGTGAATTCAGCTGTGACAGGGATGAGAAACAGTGGCAGGCCAGCCGCTAAGTTCTTCCTGTCACCAAAGGCAAGACTATGTTGTGCCATGGTGAACTGTGACTACACTTCACTAATTGGAAAGGATTTTTCTGGGAGAATTAGCAACAGGAAATATTTTTTGAGAACATCTCCTTAGCCAAGTCTGACAGACGTAAGGGCATGTGTGGGGAATTATAAACCCTCCCCCAAAAAAACAGAGGACAGTTATGAGAAAAGAAAATGTTTTGCATAAAGTATTTTGCATAATTTGATCACAAAGAATGAGAAGAGATGAAAGGTAAGGGAGGCAGTTAAGGTAGGGATCTAGGATGCACATCAACACCACACCCTGTGCACAACAAAACATTCATTATTCTGTGATGTGTCCTGTTTGTCTCTTTCTGTCTTTCAGGTTGTTGCTCGCCAGCTGATGGGACACACCTGAGCCTGGTGGGAGTGCCAGGTATAAAGACTCGGCACCTTAACAGAGATGGCTCCCCCTCTTTTCTGCCTCCTTCTATGGATGACACAGCTGCTTGCTTGTCTTGTTTGTTTAGTTTATTGGTTCTGTAAATACAGTAAATGTGTATTTATTACTTTTAACTCGTCTTGTCTGCCTTATGTTGCGGCCTTTTGAGCCAGGTTGTAACACTGGTGAAAGATATGGTCCGTTGTTGTCGACAAATACTACTAGCTTTGTTTAAAAGTAAAAACTGGTTGGGCCGGTGTGAACGCTTCTATGAGAATGGGAGCACAAAACGTGGTACGAATAACGCACCAGTTTCAGTCATTTTTTGTCACTACGTATTTTTAGCTTTTTGTGTCGCGGCGATATTAGACGCTAAGAGCAAGTGCTCCTGAAGTCAGAGGACGCAATATAAAGAGCGGGAAAGTTGAGAAAAGGCTGCATTAGGACATGGACAGGGTGGTGGAGGGTTGAAACAGAAGACGCATAACTTGCACCCAGGAGACATGCTGTTCTTGTTACGTGTGAAACCAAAAGTCAACCATTGACTACTAAAGTTACAGAACGTAATTTATGTAACAGCTATACTTATTTGAACCCAAGCCGTGATCTTTTCCTAAAACTAACCAAATCCCTTTTGTTTGAATTAAGTTAACCTCAAAACTGCGACAGTGGGTCCTTATGTGACAATTTGGGAATGATAACGGCGTTAAGTGACACGCGGAAAGCTCGAATTCATGGCAACAATAGTAGCAGCACAGGAACAGGAACAGGAAATGTAGACGTGCCAAGAAAACAGCTACTACTGTTGTGACATGTGCCAACTGTTGACAATTATGTTTTTCCATTTTTAGCTGCTGTTTGTGTGTGTTGCTGGTATTATAAAATCTATCTTGAAGTTATATCATTTTTTTGCCACTTGAGGGCATTGGGCACAAGCTGCGAAGACTACACTCGCGCACCATCACATTTTAAGTAGATACGGGGAACTTGTCAGCACACAGTTGCCTATTAAAACATTCAGCTGATCCAGAGTGACATTCACTTGGAGTCATGATTCTGGCATGTTACAGTTCAGCAGTCTGACAGGAACCCTACACAGTCACGACAATAGGTTGTGTGGCGGGCTGGGTATGGGTCAATTACTTGTTAAGCTTTGGGCTTGGGCTGGATTATTTTGAAATGTAAACAGACAATTCTCTCTCTCTCTCCTTGACTCTGCCATTCCACGTTTTTCTGCTGCCCTCGTCCACAGCGATACATTGCTTTACTCCTGTTCCCAAACTCCTGTCGATTTCTACAAACTGGGGGCGTGAACGCCGCCATCTACTGTGGGTAATACACCGACTATGGAGAAGTACCTCATACAACACCACCTCAAAAGACCCAAACTATCCTTTTAAAACGCTGAATTGTTCGCACCTGTGTTCTTGCAATGATAAATCCCTTTGTCCCAGTAAATAGAAAGCGTGTGCCTAATTTGCATAGATAAATGCCCTGTTAATCCACACTATGAGACTGCAGGGCCGTGTGCACACATCGAAATTGAAAAGAAGAAGAAGTTAAGAGAATCAAGTAAAGGAGGAAAAAATAAATATACATATATTCAATAGCTCTGAAGTGGAGGTACTTCTGCAGCCAAACAAGGAGACATATTTAGTCAGTGGATATAAAACAGAAAAAAAGAGGCTGGCTCCAAACTACTGCACAGCTCCATGAAGACAGCAACCAGAGAAGTACTCGTCACTCTCTGCAAATAGATCTACATGGTCCTGGGAAATGTGTTCCCTCCTCAGAGCATAATCTGCGACATCTTGCAGCAGCAGTGAATATGTCATTGTGTGACTATGCCTAGGGTGCTGAAATAGGCCTACTTTGGGCCTATAAATAACATGGTCACCAATGGATGGTTCCCAATTAACATAAGTGATGTGCATTGAGGTGTAAGTATAATTTCTCAAGAACAATCGTGAATGAGGGCCTAGATTGATTATAGCCACTTTAGGAGAAAATGTGCTGCATTAAACAAAACAGTTTAAATACTAGAGAAAGCAAGTTAAATGAGCTCAGATTGTCCTCTCTCTAGCAGGAGTGTTCTACTGATTATTTCAAAGACAAAGGAAGAGGGATCTTAGCCAGAAGACCCAGAAAGAGAAAAATGTCTGCTTGCTGTGCGCTAAAAGACCCCATCAATGCCATGTTGGGTTTCTATCAAAAAAAAAAGAAGAAAAAGAAATAGGGCAAAAGAGAGGGAAAACGCAAGCTGGACAGTTTTGTTAGTTATACCCCCTTCTTCTACCCCATCAGCACTGTTTATGTAATGCTCACATCCAGTCAGTTTGAAGGTTATCCTAAGTTGGACTGTGTTGAGTGTTCCTCAGAAGCCACAGGAGACTGCCCTAATTGGCTGGAGAACATAGAATCACAAGAAAATGGAAATGCTTCATCGCTTTCATTGTTTTCCCAAAGGAAGGTGTCCCACATTTGCATCATTAAAGACTGAAAAAATGCTTCATTATCATATTTCATACTGATAAGGGAAACTGCCCATGCAGATTTGACTTAGTAAGAAGTGTACTTAATTCAGAGTACGGAGTTATTAAACACCACTTTTATTGATGTGGGCTTCTGCTTGTATTCCGGATGCACAAATCATTCAAATATGCCAAGAAGTCAAATATTAGCATATTAGACACCAATCTGATAACATAAATGTGGAATCTAAATATTTGTTTCATTATATTTATTATTTATATTTAACATAAATCAAATGCTTGTCAATCTGATTGCTTAGACTGGATTTAAATATGGCCCTATATGTCACTTGCAACTTGAGAGCTGACATTTATGTCACATCCAGAGTGGATTCAGCCCCATTAGCTGTGAGCTAACGGTGTGACTGCAGCTTCAAACACTCCTGCATATCATCACTTCCCCTTTGAAGCTAATGTGTGGAGCAGCAGAGGAGTTCTGCATCGGGACTTGATATTGTTACAGTGAAAGAGGGTAAGGTGTCCATTCTGCATCAGTTAATGTACAAGTCCAGGGCTTTGCTGTTGACAGCAAGTGATGTAAATGGATTAACATTTCCTAAACACACATATCCAACCAGTTGGCTTGGACGTTCTAGCTGGCTTTCTTCCCCTCACTCAGGAGGTGATCCTTCATCCAGGACTCTTATCTTGGCGGGTGCCTTGCTCTTGTGCTTCTTTATTATCCTACTCTACCGGTTCCATCTATCATGTAGCACAAGGTGCACAGAGGAGACAAAACCTGGACAATCTACTTAATGGTCAGTTTAGGATTCACTGCCAAGTTTACAATCTCATCTGAACGTGGCAGTACCAAATATAATATATTTCACCACCGACATTCTCATTAATGATTAGAAACTAAACGGCATTATTTTATGGAAACTTGGCTAGCGTCTGACAGAAAAACTTCGCTTACCACCCAACTCCAACTTTTCACAAACAAAGGAAAGTATAACATTTTAGTTTTCATAAAGGTCCCCTACATGGATTACCATTCATGTATTATTGGAATGTTATTGGCCATTTGTTAAAAAAATGTTGCTACTCCTGTCAAGCTTTCCGTTCTCACCCGACACCAAGGCCCTCGGAAGACTGCTGGGCTTTGAAGCCAATTTGACATAGTGGCTAAACTGTGACTTTACAACTTCATTCATGTGAATGAGCCAAGACTGAGCAGTTGGAGAGGCAGGGTTAAAGGAAAGGCTATTGTTCTTGCTCTATGGTGCGAAGCAGTGTGGATCATTGTCTTTGGCAGATTAAACTTCTTCAGCAGCCTTCAGGAAGTATATCCTTTGCTGAGCTGTCTTGGTGATGGAGCTGATGTAAAGAACGCAGCCTTGGGGGGGAACTGGAGCTTCACGTGCTGCTTCCTGTCAGAATTGAAGTCTGTGATCCCTTGCAGGTGGGGTCGAGAGCTGGGAGAGCTTGTTCTGCAGCAGGGACGGGATGATAGTGTTGATGAAGGCAGAGCTGAAGTCCAACAACATGATCCTGGATTAGGTTCCTGAGGAGTTAAGATGCTGGAGGATGAAGTGGAGGGCCATGTTGACTGCGTCGTCTACAGACCTGTTGGCTCTGTAGGTGACCTGCAGGGGCTCCTGGAGTGGGTCGGTAAGGGTTTCGAGGTGGGACAGGACACGGTGCTCTAAATACAATCTGATGTTTCCTGGTTTTCAGCAATCACTACCAAAGGTCCCGATTTTCACCACAATACATTTTCATTAATGCTAAATAACAATAAAATGGTTTTCAGCGCTGACATAGACATTAATCATGTTCCCTCCCACTCATTATTACCTAACCCAATAAAAAACATTAAGCAATGCTCCACGCATCTACATTTAACACTGATTCATCTGTCAAGGCTGTTGCTATGAGGCCCTTTCTGACAGAACTTTCGGTACACTAACGGTTAGCAGTCATGCCGAAGAGGAAGTGTTTTATTTTGAATTGGCTGGGTTCTATGTTGTGAATAG
Organism: Anarrhichthys ocellatus; assembly: GCF_004355925.1. Lineage (NCBI taxonomy): Eukaryota > Metazoa > Chordata > Actinopteri > Perciformes > Anarhichadidae > Anarrhichthys > Anarrhichthys ocellatus. Next base: position 4,216,764 of record NW_022280066.1, on the reverse strand, counting down.
ACAGGAAACTGGCAACTGATCTGGCAACACTGCACTTAAAGTTAACATTAGGGCAAATTAAGAGGCTGTTTCAACATTCTATACATTTAGCTCATTTTTTTTTTTTAGAGAGTATTGCTCTTCATAGAGCCCACACACACCGCTTGATAAGATATGATCAGATTGGCAATTATGTTTGTTTTAAACTTGTGTGTTCATAATTGTATGCCTTATGAGCAATTTAAGTAACACAAACCCTCTTAAATGATCACCCTCTTTAACTCCTCATTACTTGGTATATGTATATCAACATCTCTGCTCATTCCTGTATATTTACACTATTATTAGAGAGAGAGAGAGAGAGAGAGAGAGAGAGAGAGAGAGAGAGAGAGA
>NW_022280066.1:4202083-4216382 GCF_004355925.1 Anarrhichthys ocellatus | reverse complement strand
GAGAGAGAGAGAGAGAGAGAGAGAGAGAGAGAGAGAGAGAGAGAGAGGAATCCGTCCTCTTTTGTTAGCGGTTGGTTTTTGTCATGCACAGTGCTCAGGGATATTACAGCATGCAGAGCTTGGACAGTGCAGTGCCCACAGTGTTGCATGAGGGAAATGTGTTTCTAACTGGAGCTTCTGAGTCAACACATGAATTAAGTATTTTGTTCAGTGATTCTCCTTTTTATAACGACAGCGTGCTACCACAGCCTGTTGGTGGTCACAGGTGGAGTGTTTCATGTCAACATTGTTTCCACTGATTCCAATCATGCGAACGTCTAGAGAGCGCAACCGCACGTGTTAATTAAATATTGAAACTGTTGAGTTTGAGCAGTAACGGTTATGAAGTGGAAAATGATTTGTTCCTCATACATGCTGAAGAAAAGAGGTCAATGTGAGGCCGATACATTCATTTGAATTATGATCCGTTCTGTATGACTCATTACACAGTATATTTAGGGTGTCTGCTGTAATGGCCATTACACAGAGTCTTCCTAAGCCCCATTTAGGACTCTCATCAAATGTATTGGCGACAGGTCTGGATGCCTCCCTTTTGAAAATTAAGCCTTTTCTCGCCTTTATTTGGATTATCCAAGTAACACCAGCTACAGTCAAACCCCACACATGCACATAATCCTACAACGCAGCTAACCAGCATGCTAGGGACTGTACTGGAATGAGAAATATTTACAATATTACTTCGTACTTCATATTGTTTTATATACATTTGTGTAAAATTGGCATCATTAGCATAGGGATTCTTGAGTTTTAGCTAAAAATGTTTTGGTAGGTCACAGTGACCTTTGACCACCAAATACTTAACAGTTCATCATTGAGTCTGAGTGGACGTTTGTGTCAAATCTGAACAAATTCCCTCATTTCTTAGATAATACGTTCACGAGAATGGACCGGATGGACAACCTGAAAACAGAGTCTCCGGACACGGCTGTCACTTGTACACTTGTAAAAATGTCATGTTGCTGTATATAAAACACACAGGTACCCTCTGAATGAGGCAGTTTTAAAGCCTTAGCAGTTAGCAGAGTTAACTGGAGAATGTAATTAACTCCAGTAGAATTATGACTCTAAACTCTCCGTGACCACATGAGTCCTCCGAACGTAAACAGGGATTATACATGGCTCCTAAGACTCTGAGATTGACGTTTTTTGCTGAAGAACCTGTGTTCTGTGCTAGAAGCAACCATGCTGACCCCACAGGACAACTGGTAAACTTGGAAGCCATTTAATTATATCTGGTTCCCGTGTTGACCCGGAATGGATTTCAGTGCGCTAGTGATTTAAATATCAACTGACAGGTGCTCTGCTTTGTATTATTTATAAATATCCCTATTTAAGGGTCCTGAGTACCAAAGCCCCCAGGCTTTGAAGCAATATTAGCCATTATCTTTGGTTGGCCGCACTTAAAAGGGTGGAAATGGGGTAAAATTATTAAAAGCCACCGTTTCAGGGAGAGTCTGACCTGAGGCATACTTTCTGCATTCCTGAATACAATGTGTGGTCATGGCAATGTGGAAGCTAATACCCACAAAATATTTCAAGTTTTGCTTTTAGCAAAAAAGCCTACGCCTGTGCTCATCATTGAGCTTACAGTAGTTACAGTAGGTGACTCGATTCATATAAATAAGAGTCCAATTTTATCAATTAATTTATTAAGTGTTACTAGTGTTTCTTTGGTTCCATGATGAGTGTAATTCATTATGGCCGTGGTAGGTAAGTCTGTATGGACCGGAGAGTGTATACTAAAATACACGGTGGAGATAGACTCTGTTCACTACTGCATTTAAATAATGTAACACTTTATACTCTTCAGTTTAAATAATTAAGTAAATTCAACAGCAGTGTGTCAGGCAGAGAGGGAGTCGACAGAAATAATAGTAGAAACATTGCTGTTACAACAACATATAGTATCCTTCTAAAATACATTATTTTCTATACTATTTTCTATTACTGTATATTTCCATTATATGCCCATTATACTCCTTTGTTAATTTATTTTATTACACTTTTTATTTCGATTTTGTATTGTCGATATCACGCAATTTCTTGTTATTGTCCGAGTTGTAATATAAGTTTGTGTCTTTTTATATGTATTAATTACATATTTGCAAGTAGTCTTGTCCTGTCATGGTGTTTTATCTTTCTTATTCTTAAATGTTCAATAAAAAGTTGATTACAAACATTTACATATATTTCTAGATATTAAACGTAAGCTATTCTTTGTTTACAATCGTCTCATGTGTGTATTCCCAAATGTACAGCCTTTAATGTATCTCTGGTAGCATTTTGTTCAGCAGCATATAATTACCTGAGCCAAACATCTTGAGTCTATACGGCTAATCCATGCATCGGCTTTTGTGTAATATGACCGTGTAAGTGAGATCGAAGTTGCACTTAATTAGTGTCGATGGATAATTTAAAGTTGTTTTCCTAGGTTTTTAATTCTTTTTCATTATCACAAACGTGTAGCTTCAGAGCATTGTTGCTCAATACACAGCGAGGGCAAGAACACTTTATCAAGTCCTACCATTTTGGTTGTAAGATTCAGTTAAATATGTGTTTTTTTCAATATATATCCTTAAACCTTATTTACTTCGCTGCCTCCTGTGAAAAACACACTTTTTATTCACACCAGTCAGCTGCACTAAGCGATTCACACACTTGTAGGACTGTACCGCATTCTAACTCAACATTTGATTTTCATCGATCCTTTCAATGTGCATATTTATTCTGTTTAATCTCTGCATTTCTGCACAGTTGCAGACAAAGACACATGTCACATGATCAGTAATATCCTATACGCTCATGTTTCCCTGATTGGGGGGGGCTGAGCTCCTCCACACACATGCAGAGTGAAGCAGAGAGACCGGTGAAGTGAAAATAGCGTTAATCGATACCGGTTACAAACAGGCTCGGTAGCAATCTAACAGAACCATAAATTACAATTCTATAGTGATGTGCACATTGCAGCTATATCTTTGGTCTCTGATAAATAGCAGAAGGGTTGCGGTTGTGTCAATTAAGACATCCTTATGGAAGAAAAGATTAGTTACATCCTCTAAAATATGAAGATAGAGAGCAGCAGAAACCACATGAAACCATCTTAAAGATACACTAAGCAACATTTGACAATGCAGCAGATTAAAGTGCTGAAATGCCCCCTTTTTTGAAAGAATTGAAGTTTAAGACCCTTTTGCTTTGGCTTCACGTGTCAGAACTGGAGATTGCCGCCTGGTATTTACGCAAGAGGAACGCAAACATAACATTATTGATTATTTTACAAGCTAAAAAGTTTAGTTCCGTTTCCTCTGTCAAGTTCATAACCAGTTTTTAGATTTGCTGCTTAATCGCCTCACATTATTTGCTGCAGGGACATTACTAAGCGTATGGAAACATTCATAATTATGCAACTAAAAGCACCCATCATCAAAGTAAATTGAAATCAAAAACACTCGTACATCGTTACAATACATGGTTTAAAAGGCAACTAGCCAACAGACCAGGGTGCGGCTCTCTCAATCTGAGAAAATAATTCATTTGGGGGAGCGGCAGGCGGATGATTTATGCGTACACACAAAATCGGACGACATCAGAGACGAACTACAAATTTCTATACCACAACAACAAAAAACTGTTTTTCTATTTTTATTTTGGGTGATGACATTCAAAGCTTCATTTGAAAACCTCAATAAAAGCTTTGAATGTAAAAACTGGCATTCGGTACAGCCCTACACACAAAACATCTGTTTATAATGTCCATACCATAAACTATAAAATACATTTCTTGCCCATCTTAGGCACAATTGATTGCATGGGTGTGATTTCATATTAAATACCTCAGGCCATCAACTTTGCTGGATTCCCTGCTGTGTACATACCTCCTAAATGAATGATGCCTGGTGAATCATAGTGAAAGCGTATATATTCCACTTGTTACTACAGGAAGGAGGTATTTCCCAGCTGTATTCACAGAGCAAGTATGTACAGAAAGAAGCATCAGGGTATCAGCGTATTTGAGCGATCCAAATCATGACGGTAAAATTAGCAATAGCGCGTTACACACGGGTATCAAGCTGTAATACATTGTACGTAGGCTTATTGAACTGCAGAGTGCTGTGTTGGGCCCTGCATGCGAGTGCTAGACAGTAAATGGAAGCATAGTTATGCAAGTAATGAAAATTTAAACACAATCGAACACAAATACAGCAAACCCTAGAAAAATAAGGCCTGAGCTCACATTCTCCAGTGAGTGCTCATGTTTGAGGCTTTTGATGGACACGAGACAGCTGCTGCTGAGAACTGCTTAACAACAAGAGTTGATCGCCTTTACGCACTAAACATATTTGCTTAAGTGGTAATTTAATGGCTCATTGGTGTGAGGACCAATTCTTTAGGTTACTCCGGCTAAAAAAAACATTTTAAGTAACAATATTTATAGAAACAGAGCGCTGCCTAGCTTTGCATTTTAAACCCAATCCATTTCTTAATAAGAAGTGTTTAAGCCGCACAGAATGCGTCAACAGATTAGACTTCTCCGTCACGTGGAATCACTTCTTACTGATGAAGCATTACAATTGGGAGGAAGAGAAGTACTGATTAGAAAAGTTATAAAAGTATATATTGTACACCGACTGTGGCTAACTGGAGTGTAAGCAACACAATGATTCAGAAGAAATCACTTTCTATTGAGCCCATGTCTGTAATGCATTGTAAACATGTATAATGCATTATTAGCTGCTAATAGCATTGTCTGATCATAGTGACTCATGTTCCTTTATCACAATAATCACAACACATTATGCATGTATTATAACTACGGGAATTATAATGCGCTATGATTCTTGCAACAACAAAACATGTCTGAGTGACATGATGATACTTGAACTTATAAGTCATTATACAATTATTTATAATGCGTTATGATTATTGATATTTCTGGGTGCTTGTATATATATATATATATATATATAAATAATAGAGTGCGACAAGCAGATTATTATAATTTATGTAATTTTATAATTATACACATGGGCGCCATAGAAAATCTTAACTTCAACACAAACTAAAAAAGGTTATTAATTGTTGGTTAACAAGCTACATACAGTATGTCTTTTCTTTAATACCTAATCTGCATATTATCATCAACTTTTTATAAATTCTCAGACAGAAACTGGATGCACATTGATTATACATTGTTTTCCATCATGTTTACTTTACATACTGTCAAGGCTTTTGTTTTCTGGTATTTACCGAAGAGTCAAATTGTTTGCGTGCAATAGACATCCACAAAATGGGGGGAGTGTGTGAGTGTGTGTGTGTGTGTGTGGGCGTAGGGAACAGCTCAGCGACGTATGACGTAGTTGGGACGTGGTGACGTCTCTCATGCGCGAGACTCAAAATGGCGGGTAGCCAACAGAAGACCCGGCGTCTATACGTGCCGGTAGCCGTTTAGCACGTAGCTACATTAGCTCAAAGCTATATGTGTGTGTGTGTGTGTGGATTAGTAAAAGAGAAGGGAAAGGAACAAAACAAAATGAAATAAAACAAAAGATTAAGATCCTCTGCACCGCGCGGGAGTATGGAAGATTGCTCTCTCAGCCAGGGGAGCAAGAACCGCGACTCTTTGTCTCAGCCGGTGGTTTTGACCTCCTGAACTGATGACAAGCAACTTCGACCTCACTGCGGCTGTCTCGACACGAATCATGGTAGCATGAAATACACGCTAACTTCTACACAACACCAGCAATTTCAGTGATCGCCAGTGTCGGTGATCATAAAGCATATACCACGTTATCAAAATGAACAGTACTTTAAGCACACAAACAAGATAAAATAAACACAATTGAACTCTCTCTAACTCTGCCCAGACTCTATTTCGCCTTATGGTACGATGCAATCGTGGTGATTGAGGGGGGGGGGGGGTTCTTCTGAGGGGTTCTTCTGAGCTTCGTTGGCCCAGGCAGCGCGGCTGCGGGCCGCTGGAGGTGTTCTCTCGGTAGGAGAGAATCGCTTTCGTCTGGATAAGGGATTTTCGCATCCTTATGGCCGGAGCAAACGAGGCACTTGGTGGAGAGTGGAAGTTCTCTCTCTCTCTCTCTCTCTCTGAAGAAGTCTTGCTTCTTCAATTCTGCAGGACTAAAAAGGGGTTTGCTTCGTGGATACGAACAAAGATAAAATAGACAGTTTGGTGAATTCGGCCAGCGAATATAAACTGTTAGACCTAGGATTTGGATGAAAAGGGAAAAAACGTTGGTGTGCTCCCTAGCTCGACGGAGGTCGAAGGGAAAAAGCATTGAGGTGGGGGTTGCAGGTAGTTTTGTAGAAAGGGTGGCTGAACCACAGGGGTCCTGGGTTGTCTTGGCTCTTGGCCAAATTAGATTGCAGCGCTGCTTTCAGGTAGCTTCAGGAACACATAGTTTTTGGGGGGAGGAAACTCACACCCTAATGTGAATTTCTTCAGAGCTGGGGGGTTTGGTGCTCATCAAACTACAATCAGGATGAAACCTTTGCTTGCAAAAGGGAAGGCCTGACTCTCTTTGTTCCACAGCACATGTCGAAGCCATATAGTCAGATTCCAACAACGTGTTGGTGGCATCACAGAGCTTTGCATCAATTCATGTCATATCGCAGAAGTAGTCAAGTCACAGCACAGGGGTGAGCCAGGAACAGTATTTAAAAATAAGTGTTACGGATCAGTAAGTACAGAGAATCAATATCTGCAAAAAAAAACAAACACTGCAGGTGTGATCAAAGCCTGATCAATAAACCGACGATCTGTCTCTACGTTTGAATAAGTAAAAGATACGTCTGTCTCTCAGTGGCACACACAGACACACCTCACTGCACACAGCAAATGCTCTGGTAGATATACAAGAGTCTGAAGAAACATTCAGTGCAACACAAACAGGATTGTGCTCCTATATCAGCTGACCCATCATGTGTAAGTATTCGGCCCTGATCCACAATAGTAGCCTGGTGTGGATCAGGCTTTTTCGCATCGAAGTGACTCCACTTTAAATATGAAGTGCAGCTCGCACCGTCCATCATCACACACTCACTGGTAACATCTGCCCTCTGATGAAACACAGCTGACCATAATAGCAACGGTGAAACACCAGTAGCTGAATAAAAAAAGAAAAACTTCCCACGAAAGTGTTTCACTGTTGAAATATTAAAAGCACTGTGCCGAGTCTTCAGACAACAATCCACAAGTAGCCAAACAAAATCTCCAAAACTCTCACAAAGAACAGGTTCTACAAAAAGTCATCAGATGGTTAAACCATCGACTGTTAAAAGTTCCCTTAAGTAATGTACTACAGGATAACCATCCAGTACACAGACGTGACCGGTGGGTGTTTCTGCACCTGTCCAGACATGAGTTGGGGGGGAAAGCCCTGTTGCAGTAGCCAGGATGTGTCAATTCAGAGAGCAATTCAGATGAAATAGCAGTGAATCCTGGTGCTTTGACGGATGCCATTGGAACTTACTCCTGTGAGGAAAATCGGAGTCTAGTTTTACAATATCATTGAAAAAGCATCTTTAGAAAACAAACTATTGCTATTTTTCCACCACGAGCGACAAAAAGCAACCTAGCAGTCGAGCTTGGCCACATTGTCCCTGAATCACCATAGAAGTGTTGCTCAAGCGCTGGTTGACGAAGTAATGCCGTTAAATAGCACTAAAGACTGGCTAACGGCATTTTCTTTAAGATGGTACGAAGCAGGGTGAAACAAAAACCATATGATCGGTTGACGCCTCACCGCCTCATTGGAGAGCTGAAAAGCCGCACGTCAGGACGGTGTTATCAACTGTAATAAATGGAAAGTGGCGGCCATTAAGTAGCCATTGGGGCACGCTCACATGCACTAAAAAGCACACGTGTAAACATACAACACACTAAGAGGGAGAGTGACCTCTGTGTAGTACTCCACCATATCTTTACATAGCAAATAGTTGTTTCATATTATATGAAAGCTCTGAATATCGTTTAAAAAAAAAGCACCTTTAAAGCACACAAATTACTGCCGTGATCTTAAATTCTACAAACATCAAAGACTTCATGTCACAATTTGAGGTTGTTTAAAAGGTGTTGTGAGAGGCTCTCCTGCTTTGAGAACTCGTAATACTGACCCGTATTCGCTGCACCTCCAAGAAGACAGCTCTTTGGAAGGACTTCTCCCAGATAGCCAGGTCCGTAGCCAGCTCTACCCTGAAGGTGTGGCTCTGGCCGTGGCCGACCAGAATACTGAAGCAGAGGGACTCGTTGTCCTGTTGCTCAGGCGAATGCTCCAGCCCCAAGTAGAGCCTCGCCTGGAGCCAGCAATCCTCTGCCATCCACAGCTGTAACACAAAATATGAATCATTACATGCTGGGGGAAAAATGATTTCGCTGCCCACTTTCAATTAAATTCAGTGGGTGGAATGAAGGGTAAACAAAGAACTTTCACAGTGTGGATTTCCTGGTTCGCCGATCACAAATATCACCTCAGGTCAAGAGAGCCCTGTTTAGTAGGCTCCCTCAAACACTATTCCATCTGATAAAAAGAGAAGAGGCAGCCATCTATACTGAAGGTGAAAGCTGCAGTGATCACATTTTGAACACCCCTGCTGCACATCACAGCACCCCTGCTCTTAACTTACCTTGTGGACCTTGAAAAGAACCTCATAGAGGTTATACGTTGTTACAGCTTCTCCCCAGTCAGCGGCACTGATCTAAGAAATTAAACATAAAGGAACATGACATGAGGAGGCAGCCTATCAAAACAAGTTGGGGGTTTTTGTGGCACTTGATTGCAGCACCTCCTTATCCAAATACTCAATGCAAATGAAATGAGTGAGAAAGAGATATACATCATTTTATGTGTAAATAATTGAATCTTTACATTTTGATACCATAACGTGGTTGCTATATGATTTCGTTTTTATAATTCTATAAAATTCAAATTATATTTTATCTGATAACTTGTATAATCGTCAACCGACGCTGGTTGAATGCGCATCACCCGGTCCACGTTCCACTCATCTGGTGTATTAAATGGCTGTTTCCTCACTGCGCTGCATACTTCTTATAAACTATGATCATGTCGCATCTCTCGCCGTTGTTGAGGCGCCGTCTCACTCTTCCTGGAGTTCCTCTACTCATAGAACTGAAGCTACATCCAGTAACTACAGTTTTCTTTTGTCAATTTGTTTTGCTGTTTTTTGAAGAACATTAACAGCAGTTTTTGCAACTTCATTGTAGACGATTTAGAACGATTGAGATATTAACGTTTCACAGTGGGAAAAGCACATAGGTGTAGATAATAAAATCGATGGCTGAATTCCATTTAGCTGCTCCAGTTTCAGCCTCCTGGTGTTGTCATGCTGGTTCACTGTCACACCATCTGTACTTTCCTGAGACAATTGAACAGAACGATGATATTGTTGATGTTCCAATATTCGTAACACCTTTGCTTCCCCTGCTACGACAAGTCAAAATGTCTTATGAGCTATGAGGCAAGTCCATGTCCGAGTTGAATGTCTGCAGCCAGTTCTGACAGATGACCATAGACCAGATCATTATGTCACGGATATCATGACATCATGGATAACCAAGTTACAAAGATGTAATTATGTGTGCTGACTTGTAGTTCTTTTCAATGCTGTAACTACAATATTACGTCATAATTACTGTACATCAACTTCTACTCCTAATCAAGTGCTGTAGTAGATATTCATATTGTAAAGCGTCCTGAAAATACAGCTAACTGTGTAGAATTACGGTACAAGAAGTACCCTTCAAAAACTCTTGGGCAGTTCTTGAGCAGGGTCACAGACTTGGATAAGATACTCATCCCGTTGTCGTGTGAAGGACTAATTTGAGTGGTGCTTGTAATGTATCTAGGCTGAAATTAATGACTATGCCAAAAGTTTGCAGTGTGCTGCACTGACCACAATATATTTTTACATAGCACGCACACCAACTGCGACCGGCAGGAGGCTTCTGATTTTCCAGGGCGCGTTTCATTAAAGCGCATGCTCTAATGCTAGCCTGCTATATATTCAGGTCCTCTCTACCTCTGGGATACTGGCTGCTGCCACATTTACACAAAAGCCGGCGGACAGGTGCTGCATTTCACACCAGCTGCGTAACGCTTTCAGCTCACCTAACCATGATTTCGACGACTGTACAATACGCCCACTATGTTTAGGCCTAATGCAATCCGTTTGAATTATGTCTGATGACTTCTCTCACCAACAGCTCGTCAACATGATTGCCTTGTCCCATTTGATTGTTCTGTGTCGAGTAAAACAATGCTCTGCATTCGGACGGACTTAAAAAAAAAAAAAAAAAAGTACCGACTTCACCAACTTAAAATTACTGCATCAGAAAAAAAAATCTTATTTAGCCTGTGGAAGGTTCAGCTTGAAGGAGAAATCAGAGACATTTCCTGCTGCATTAAGACAACCAGTGTACCATATATGATCCACTAAGGTTTTTCCTTTATGTTAAGTGTCTTTGCAGAGATGGTTTAAACTAGCAATATTTATTTAAAGCCGAACACTTGCAACCAAGTAGGCACAGAACATTGATAACTGAAGTCTCTAGAGTGAGGCATCACTCACAGTGCTGTAATATTGATGGTTTTCCCTTTGCTGTGGCGACGCCCCTAGCAGAACGAAAGACAGTCTGCCTCCACACAGGCCTGTTTGATGGCATCAACAAGCTCAGTTTGAGTGTCTGTGCTTGAACGAGGCCAGACTCTCGTCCCTGCCTTGGAAACAAACCGCTGGAGTTTCCCTCTCTTATCTTACACGCAGCAAGAAATGTAGAGAGGGAATTGACAATATGTGCCGTACAGACAGTCGTCTTATTCTACACAGTGAACCAGTGTTGGAGGCTTGGGCAGACTGGAGAATACAGAACTCCAGATGCAACGCGTTGGTCCACAGCGGGCACATAATCCATGTTCACCGATACGTTACTCATGGATGCGAGAGTTGCGTCAAGCATCCGCGTTGTCCTGGCGAGATGAAGCTGGTGTCAGTGGCGGGTCGAGGTGTGGTGGTGGCAGAATTCTCCAGCAGAGCAGCTGGCCGACCGTCTTAGCTCTGTGTCACAGAACTCTGCTTTCTCGCCGACAGTGAAACAAGATCAACACCACTCGGATGTTTGTACGGTAAATATGAAGCCACAGCCAGCAGCCGTTTAGCTTAGCTTAGCATAACGGACTTTTCACCTGCATGCATCTAAAGCTAGCTCAAACGTGATTGGTCAATACTACTCGGACTACAAACCGAAACCAGAACGCTTCCGATGCCAAAATCTCTTTGCTGCAGATTCTGCATTCATATGCACATACCTGTTTTACAGAGACTACACTGGAAGCAGCATCATATCATCCAGATACTGCATTTCAGCTATCAGGCCATCCATTGTCCCTGTCCTGCTGTCACTGACACCACACGGTGACAGACAAGCTCCTCAAAATAACACACTTTCTAGAACCTCACAAAGAGTAATTGGGAACCTTTAAAACAGAGGTGAGCCACAACAGCTTGTCAAACAGAGTTAAAGTATGATGAAAGCTCTCCCACAGGAGGAAGGACAGACCAACACAGACTGAACAAATCATAACGTGCACACCCTACCGTGGCACAACACATCACAGCGTCCAGAGAGTAAACACGATTAACCTGCGGACACACTTGCCAAATGAAGTAAGAGGATGAAAGAGGCACATTCTGGACTACAATGGTTTTTATACTAATGGGGGAACAGGGCTTATGTCATATCACAAAGACAACACAGAACAAAAGGCCACCTTCCTTTTGTTCACCAGCCCTGGCAGTCAGGCGGAAACATTTTAAAGTGATACTGGACCTGCATTAAACATCATCTGTTGGCCAGCAGCCACTTAGGATTTCTCTCAGACCACTTGTGGATGGGAAACACTTTCTAAATTATACAGGGAAGTATTGGTTTCATTGCACATTTGATCTGCTCATTCCATTTTCACAATGCACAGGAGATTTAATTTAGGTAGCATACTGTGTCTCAGGGGATTGATGTCAAGCTAACCCTAAAAAGATTTAATTAAAGTTGGCATCAGTGGAGAATATTAAGTATCTCGTTGTGCAAAACCTGCAGCCTTACAGGCTTTTCCATGCCTGGCAAGAGTACACATATTGAGGTCCAAACTGAATACGTTTTTGAAAAATAGTGAAACGTTAAGACAATGAATATCGGATATACTGTACAATATTGCCCATCATAGGCAGTAGTCTTAAAATATACATACTGGCAATAGCATGCAAAGACTCATTACAAATACATGAAATGTATTATACATATGATGCAATCACATTTAATTATTAAGGCTATAAAGCCTCGAGGGCATTCATTACCATGATTGTGTTAGTACTTTGATGATGAGCTGCATCTTGCACCAGTGGGGACAGAATGCATAATGCAACCAAAAAGAGTGATCGGCTGCAACTATCGGTGAGATGTTACATTAAAAAAAAGACCTAAGCAGGTTTTAGCAATATTATGTTGTGTATGGGTGACACTGCTAAACTAATGAACACCGGAGCAGCTAATATTACGGATTAATACACTTTAGACCAGATTGGAATGAAATCAGTCAGTATAGATTACAGCTGGAATAGAAAACTGCAATTTACTAGTGCGGTTTAATACTTCAGACGTGGCAAAAATCAAAACTTGCTTAAAAGGTGCACGTGAAACATATGGCCAGAATTTGAGTTTAAAACATTCATAAAGTAACATCAAATATTGGCTATTTAGCTCAATGTATCGTTAGTGCAACTAATCGCGACACAAACCATCCCGAAAAACATGGCGTCCATATAGCCAAATGATTGATTTATAGTTTTGATGTGGCTGTTTTCTTGTTACCATGGTCTTGCTAAACCTGAGCTCAGTAAGCTATAACGTACAGCACAGGCTGATGCCACGCGTAAGTTAGTAGTTTAAAAAAAAAAATGGACCCAGTAGCAAGGTTTTGAATTGTACCTCTATTTGTTGTGAGCATGTGGCCAGATATTACACATTGCACCTTTTACTAATGCAGTGCATCAAATGTGATATGTGTTGACAGCTCTCCTTAACATCACGTTGTAAAAATGAAAACAATAGTGCATAATCATGTATAATCCCTGTTCCACTGACACAACAGTCAGCCATGATCACAACAAATATAAATTCAGCTGCCTGTCTTCTCTTATTCAATTATAACTGACGCATACAGTATTTTACAGATGCCGCCAAACTTGTTTCAAAAGCACAGCCCGTGCAGCGCGCTAGGGGACGATAACAGATCAGTGAGCAGCAGCATGAAATGTGACAAAAAGGCCCTGAACACATTCTTATGCTGAGCTGAATCAACAGTATTAATCATTTGCACATGTGTGAGTGTAAGTTCTGTGATAAGGTTCAGATATTTTGGACAAAACCCATTTTGAAATTAGCTTTAAATCAGATCTGAATGATTATAGTACAGTTTTTCCAAATCGGAAAATGATGAAAGTCTAGTTACCGGGGGGCTTCTGAAGATATAAAAATATGGTCCTCTCAGTGCCAGAAACTTGAATGCTGAAGCTCTACCAGCGGCGCGGCCCTCTGGGCTTTCACTCGCCCAGCCCATGTGAACAATCTGTAGAGATACAGAGGATGACATTTACACAAGTTTACCATTTGATTTTTTATTTGATTTTTTTAAAGGAGAACAAATATGCACAATAGACATCTATGCTCAATAAACAGACCAGAATAGCTAAATGTGCTTTGAGTTAAAGAACTACAATGATTCATCTTTGACGGGATACATTTGAAAGACACTGTACAGTGGTGCTGCAGTCTCAGCTGCAATGCAAACATGTACCTTTTATCTACCTCAGACTGACTTGGGATATTCCTCTGCTTCAATGTAAGCAGCATATCTGTACTGTATGTACTGTGCTGCTTCTTCTGCTACACTCCATCTACACTGGATCTTGTGATGAATAATGCACATCAATTTTTACATGCCGGTCTTGACTCCTTCCAGACCATCTGCTGACTGAAGTGTTCAAAAATGTTTCCAAACTCTTTCTTGGCCTCTGGATAAATCCAGAGCTGCCAGGACAGCTGCGGGCGTACGCAGGCGATACGATTCCGTACACCTGTACTGTGTAACATGTTCCTGCAAAGAACGCTGCGAGTGAACAGCGGGGGGGGGGGGGGGGGGGGGGGGGGGGG